>NC_056746.1:534809415-534976915 GCF_019279795.1 Protopterus annectens
TCCCAGGCTGCGTACTGCACGAACTACAGAACAAACTAACCCCCCACCTAAACACGCTGTTCAACCTCAGCCTCTCTACAGGCTACGTGCCCACAGAATGGCGCACAGCAATGGTTATTCCACTCCACAAAGGAGGGGCCACAAATGACCCTGGTAACTACCTCCCATAAGCCTGACTAGCCTGGTCTGCAAGGCTATGCAGCGCATCATCATGTAACTCATTAACAAAGACAATGGGAACCTTCAAACACTTGACCCGACCCAGTTCAGCTTTGTTAGGGGCAGATCATGCCTACTAAACCTGGTTGACTTCTTCGAGACAGTCACCAAGGCCATAGATGAGGGAAAGGTTGTTCACACAGCCTACCCTGACCTCACCAAGGCTTTTGACACCATTCTCCACTTGGGTATTACAGAAAACCTCACCAGCCTGAACATAAACCCCTACGTCACAAGATGGGTTGCCAACTGGCTTACAGACAGAACTCACACGGTAAGTATAGCGGGCTCCAGGTCCGACTCTAAACCAGTCACAAGTGATGTCCCACAAGGCTTGGTCCTGGGACCCCTATTGTTCAGCATACACTATTCAGAAGTACAGGCAAACACAGGAGGACTATGGCTAACCAAGTTCGCTGATAACTGCAAACTGGGAGCCATAACTGACTCTCCGGCTGACATGGACATCCTCCAAAAGGTCCTTACTGAGACAAGACACCTGGGTCAAAGTCATGGCCTCAAGCTAAATGCCAAAAAATGCATAGTCATCCCGTTTGGGAAAAACAAAACATCCACGAATTACCACATAGGTGGCAGCCCCCTTAATAGAGAAGAGGTAATAAGACATCTGGGAACCCAGGTAGATTGTAATCTCTCCTTTGACAATCATATTGCCAAACTAGTTAGGAAATCCTTCTATGTGGCCCATCTAATTACTAAAGGGTTCACATCTACAAATAAAGAGGTTAAAGTGCCCCTCTACTCATCACTCATCAGACCCATCATAGAGTACAATGCCCCATTTGGGATGTACCTCACAAGACACTTCCAACAGCTGGAGAGACCACAAAAGTACCTCACCAAGAGGATTACTGGCCTCAAACATATGTCCTATGCAGCCTGACTGAAAAAAAACTCTGGCTGTATTCAGTGGCATATTGCTTACTCAGAGGTGATCTCTGCCTGACTTACAAAGCTATGTCCAACTCAGAATTGATGGACATGCTCCACCTAAAGAAATCCAAGTCACTGCGAGCCACATGCTCTAGTGAGCTAAACCTCGCCACAACAATAAATAGAACATGCTGGAGGGATAGATTCCTGTCACAGAGACTCCCCATGCTTTGGAACAAAATTCCAAGCTACATTAGGCAGAGCACCTCACTAACACTCTTCCAGAGAAACCCTGACGAGTTGATGGGTAACAGAAAATACACCCCTGGGATCACTTCATTGGCTCTGCTTGACAGAGGATCAGTTAATTAATAAATGGGGTGGCGATAGCCGACACACTCTGGCTAGGCTTATAAATGCCCTTGGGCAGACAGCCTAGTACCTACCAATGAACCTATAAAGCTAATGCCTTTAGTCTAACTGCTTCCATGGCATAGTGTACAGATGAAGTAATTTGTACAGTGTTATAAGTACAGGGTGGAGAGTTGTAATCCCCTAAGTGTTGTACGTTGTTTTTTTAATCACTGATGCGTTACTTTCCCCTGAAATGTGTGTTTCACTGACACTTTCAGTCTGTTTCTCACTTTCTTAAGGAACTCAGGATACAATTAAAGGAGACTGGGTTGATGGGGTCAACTCCCCTCAGGCTTTCATATTTACCTTTTTTAATGATATTCACATTATATTATTCTGATCAAACCCTGATGTTCTCAGGGCTACTGTAGGTCAGTACATCATGTTACTTTACTGCATCCCACACATAATTCTACATTCTAGTATTGTTATATTCCCTTGTCTACATTGTGTTTTTCAGCCCTGCTTTGGTGGGCAGCTCCCTTTTCAATTTTCAATTGTCTGTCTGTCTCTGTGGTTTCTATAGCTATAGTAAAACATCTACACTCCACCCTTAGCAGCCCTGACATTTCCTTTCATAGAACATTTCTTTTCATATGTACTGCTGTAAATTATAGCAATACATTGTCAACGTTGCTCTTCCATCTGCATTCGGACTTGTGATGACTACAAAAGGTGCCTGTGCATATTCAGTGTGTTTACCTCAGCTGCTCATACTTTATTCTGGCTACAAGATAGTCCTAACCGATCTGGCTGCAGGTATGTACTGTGTCCATGACTTGCAGGCTTGCAGCTGTTTACTGTGTACAGTGGCCTGGCTGCATGCATGAGTAATATGCATCGGGGCTCATTGCACACGCAACGTAAATAATGCTGGCTTGTCTGGAATCACAGATGTGGCATTTCTGCATCCTCAGGTTTATCACAATGCTTTGCATCAAAAATTAGCTTGGCACATCACACCCATTTTTCTATTATTTGTTTGTAATGCACTTTCAACCCATATTAAGCAAGTTTACTTAAAATGAATGCAGACAAACGTGCAAATTTGAAGTTTTGCAAATCAGTTTTACATGCTATACAACAAATTATAGCAAAGGATATGTTATGGGTCCAAACAAATGACCCTACCTCTCAACCTAGAAAAATCAAAAATCTGGACAAAGGCCCATGAAAAGTAGACGCAACTGGCCAAAAATCTGGACACTGATTAACAGAAAATTTACGTGCATAATTATGTAAACCCCATCCTCCGATGGACTTATGGGATGCCAACATTTTAACAAAAGGAAAGCATAATACCTCACAAATGTCCAGATTTCTGCAGAATGACCAGATTCTGCCTCATATTTTTGGTGTGCTCCTCTTACAATTTGTAGCAAACTACTATAGAGGCTTGATGTCACTAAATAATGATGTATATTTGAGTTTTAGACTTCATATCCTTCAGAAAAATGCAAACTAACAGAAAACCTGTTACTCTAACAAAATTCTAAGTTTATAAGTACAATATTTAAACTATCCATATTTTTGAGTCTTTGTCCCCCAATTATTTAAGGCTTCATCTGGATTTCTTGTGTTAGGAGTTGAGACTTGCCACCATTTGTGGCAAAAGTACTGGCAGTTAATACACATTTTTGCAAATAGCCTACTACAACCAGACGCTATTTTGCTGTGCAAAACTGGTAGACTGCTGTTAACTAAGTTATTCAGACTACCACTATTTGCTGCATAAATTCTTTACAAAGTGGTTACAGTAGTCACGATCATATTCGTCCTCGTTCAGAATTTTGCAGAATGTCCAGATTTTTCCCTCATATTTTTGGTCTGTTCCTCATAGAATTTAAGGTTTTCTGCCAAATCACTGAGGATTTAACTCACTAAATAATTACACACATTTGACTTTCATACTTCATATCCTTCAGAAAATGCATGCTAACACAAATCCTGTTATTCTAACAACTTTTTAAGTTTATAAGAGCATCCTCTAACAGCATACTTCTCAAATGTCCAGATATTCACAAAATGTCCAGATTTTTGCCTCATATTATGTTCTGTGTCTCCTAAAATGTGTGGTTTTCTGGCAAATCACTTAAGACTTAAGTCAGAAAATAATGGCAGACATTTGAGTTTCAGACTTCATATTCTTAAAAAAATTTATGTGAATACAAAATCTGAGTACTCATTCCACGGTGGTGCAGCGGTAGCGTTGTTGCCTCACAGCAAGAGGTTCTCCTGTTCGATTCTCGGCTGGAGTGCAGAGAGTGCCTTCTGTGTGGAGTCTGCATGTCCTCCCTGAGGTTGGGTGGGCGTTCGAAAGACATGCGTAAATGGGTATGCCTTTGTTGAAGGTCGAACGTTGAGCTGGCACCTCGGCATTCGTGAAAATCTACTGCCAATCATTAGCAGACTGGAGTTCCGCTGTGGCAACCCCTAACCGGGAAAAGCCGAAAGACAACAACAACAAAACCTCAGTAAATTACTGATGTTAGCCTAGTTAACAAATAATCCTTTCCCACAAACCTGTAAAGAGATTCCTTACTTTTAACTATATGATCATATTTTACTCGGTAGAAAGGTAAGAAACTACTACTTTCTGACACTCGGCTATGACTGAAACTGAAAGCTATAGTTAGTTATACAACTGATCGATTAGCATGTAGCATTTTTCATACTCTCCATTTTCATCTCCTAGGTTCCAATGTTGCCAGGAATTTTAGGACAGAGTGTGGGACTCACTGTACAACATCAATGCCTACAAAAATGACTGAATACTGCATTTCATGCAATACCATCACAAACTGCTGTAAATGCCTGCAGCTCTATACACTTGAACACAAAAAGAACCAGTCAGCCATCCACCCAGTGTAGTTTCCAAGTAATGCAGTGGAACCCTTTCGCATCATATCAGGAGCCCCACACCCCTAAACTGACAGTGGATCATGTTAACGACAGAAAGACTCACAGTCGCTGTCACATAACCTGGAATATCTTAAAAGAAATATGCAGAAGAAATCCAAAACTTACAGTAAAGTTTTCTTCTGAAGTAGGTAGCCCCACAACAAGAAATATACCTTGTGGCGTCCTATGTCATGCGTCATGTATTTTTGCTGGTCTTAGATTGTATAAACGGTGATGACCTTTCACTGCCATGGTGGTGTTAAAGGAAAGGAGACACAGTCTATTTTAAGAAGGATATGTTAGCATGGGTATAGTTAGTTAACTTAGGGGACTTGTTTAGGTTAATGTAACACTAACGATATGTAATGTGCCATGCAAGGACAACGCAAAGTGCACCAGTTCATGGAAAGCACATGAATTTTGATATTATTCATTAAAATTTTTCCTTTGAATCCTGGGCTGCATTTTAATATTGTATCCTGTCTACCTCTACAATGCCTTTTTGTATCATTGGTGGTTGCGACCAGCTGAGGCTGAATGTACTGGCACTGATCGCCTTTTGTGGTGTTTTTAGATGCATAATATAGCCATGTTAAGTAAATCATGCTTTAAAATAGGGTATCAGAAGAGGGGACATGACACCCTGACAAAGAAAATCACCCAGAATAAAAAAAAAAAAAAAAAATCGGCATTTGAGAAGCCACTCAGGAATTTGTAGCACCCCACTATTTTACCCTCAAAACTGGGAAATGCTGAGGAATTCGTTATGGTTGAGAGGTATGCAAATGACATCTCAGAGCAGAAATATGTTTTGAATTTAGAATTCATTAAAGTGGAACAAGAAAACAGGAATACTGTTACTGTGGCATCTGGGGAACAGTTACAGAATCAGTAGGTCAGTTTTGGTCATTATTGACTATATATTTCTTAACCTAAATGGTCAAAGAACAGTTTACCAAAATGGCCCCATTCTTCAGAAAATACATATATATTTTTTTCTGTTTTAAATTTTTCTAAAGGACAGCTGTACTCAAGAACTGAAAATATTTTTAGCTCATTTTCCTGAATTACTAATATCAATGCATCACTTTTAGGTTACTTTCTAATTTGTTGTTGTTTGTCTTTCGGCTTTTTCCCGGTAAGGGGTCACCACAGCGGAACTCTGGTCCGCTAATGATTGGCAGTAGATTTTTACGAAACGCCGAGGTGCCAGCTCGTCGCCCAACCTTCAGTGAAGGAATGTCCATTTACACACGCATGTCTTTCGAACGCTACCCAACCACGGGGAGGACATGCAGACTCCACACAGAAGGCACTCCTAAGCCAAGCCGAGAATTGAACGGGAGACCCTCTTGCTGTGAGGTAACAATGCTACCTACCCCAAAATATCATGAAGGGGGTGGCAAGAATTAAGTAATTTTGTTTTGCTAAGATTTTCGCCTTAATGATGTAATTTATGGGAAAACAGTGAATGTACTGTGAGAACATTTGCAGTGGTTTAGTTCTCCTAGCAAGGCATCAGTTTGCATTCTGTAATGAATGTTCTTCGATTTTTTTTTTTTTAGTGGCTTGCTTTTAAACACAGCATTTTCAGTTGCATTAAAGGACAACAACAGGATATTCAAGCAGATTGCTCAACCTACTGTCTCTTTTAGTCCCTGTTAGTTGATACAGCCTCAAAAAATCAGAACCGCAGCTTTAAAAAGAAATCCACTCAACTGTTTTACCTCTTAGGCTTGCTACCTTTCTGTACTGTTTTACTTTCACTTTGAAAACCAAGTTGAAAATCCTCTAGCTGGCTCTTAAATGATGATGTCACACCTGCCAGAGCTTTTGCTGCAGTTACAGGGACATTTCCTCCCCCTGAAAGTGACATAAGCACTGCCTGATTTGCATGCTCTGTAGAAGAGCCAGTGGACCTCCCACATTTGATGTCAGAGCTGCCTTGCTCAGCCCACTCTTAACCTTATAAAAACTAGCTGGTGATGTGTGGAACTACATTTTATTGTAAATGTATCCTGTCGAATGCATTCGTTGGAGGGACTTCTGGAAAGTTTGGATTGCCTGCATCTTCTCCTGCATTTTTGTACTTCATTGGTAAGGTAAGTCTTAAGAGCCCCTGTTTGTATGCATTCCTAGTCATGAAATTTAGGGATCCCAAGTTTCTCACTGCATAGTGATATAGTTTATGATTTGTTTGTGAGGGTACCTAATACGTGCTTCAATATTACATGCTGCTGCCAACTTTTTATAGCTTAGCCTAGTTCTTTTGTGTTTGTTTGCTGCTGCTGCTGGGTTATAGTGATGATTATTTGTTACTGCTGCTGCTCGGTTCTGTTTTGTATCTAATGCTGGTGTCTTCATTCTCAAATCGACGTGTGTTTGTGTGTGTGAATGCTGCCTTCTGGTTTCCCATGTCCCACGCACGCAAGGGGCAAGTGTGTGTGTGTGTGTGTGTGTGTGTGTTTATAGTATATCATTTGTTAGCTATTTAACCAAACAGGAAGGAAAAATAAGTGGGAGTTTGATGCTTTGCAAAGCAGTGATTATTCCCAGTGCTATGGAGATTGGTTCTAAATTTGACAGGAGGGGTGCAACAAAAAAAGTCTCCCACTGTAAGGAAGGAAAGGCTGACAAGAAAACAGTACACTAGTCTGGTCACCTGTTGTGAGCTGTCAATCACATGCAGATAATGGGTCAAATTTACCCTTAGCTCTTTGATAGCTAGGGAAGGTAGGTGTGAAGGGACAGGGGAGATACCTTGAACAACTAGATTTCAGCCTTCACAAAAGAAATCAAGTTAGCATTTCTAAGAAGAAAGAGCAATAAAATGCACTTTTCAATTCTGTTCTGTAGCATTTGCATTGCTTGTGTTTGAAGTAGTCATTGAAAAAGGATAACATTTTAACCAAAAGTAGGTGACTATAACACAGCAGTGAATGACTGTAAAATCAGTGCACTGACAAGAGCTTTAGGGAAAAAGTGGCAGACATGATGCAATTTTTTGGAGACAAACAATGCATTCTGGGATACTTATAGGCAGACTAAACAATCAGAATTATTTCAAGATGCCACACCCCATGTGGTCAGAGTCAGAAATTGTGTATAAAATATCTAAAAAGCTCTAAATATTCCCAGAGTGGTGTTAAAATGCAGGAAACACCAAACCATGATGAAATAAACATGTTTTTGAGTCTGTGGGTGAGGTTCTCCTTTAAAATGTTAGGCTTGAAGAGTCACTTATTCAGACTCAGAACTGTAGTTCCAAGCCACATTTTCCAGCTCAGCTGTAAGTTTATCAACTGTGTCTGATAACACAAACATAAAAGGATGAATGTGTACCCATTACTTAAGGCTTAAGATGGTTAATCTTACAATCTAGAATCAGTTGTTGTTGTTGTTTGTCTTTCGGCTTTTCCCGGTTAGGGGTCGCCACAGTGGAACTCCAGTCTGCTAATGATTGGCAGTTGTTTTTTTTTTATGGTGTCGAGTTGCCAGCCCGACGCCCAACCTTCAACGAAGGCACGCCCATTCAACACATGTCTTTTGAACGCCCACTCGACCGCGGGAGGGACATGCAGACTCCACACAGAAGGCACTCCCAACCCAAGCCGAAAATTGAACGAAAGAACCTCTTGCTGTGAGGCAACAATGCTACCGCTGCACCACCGCGGAAGTATTACAATCTAGAATCAGTAAATGCGTAATTACTTTGTTTTCTTTAGGTCATAAAAGTCTGAGATTTAGCTACCCTGTCCATATTATAATTGCCATGCAATGTCACAGATGACGATTCACCATAAAATTACAAGAACGCTCACCTGATTTTAATTAGAAACACTGCAGAAAATGGACATTAAAAAGAAGCCTGTTGTTTAATACAGCCATTACATTACAGTACAATCGCAAACATAAAAAGGGCTATTCTTATTCCTTGGATTAGATTAGATTAGATTAGATTAGATTAGTTAGATTTATATGAAAATGTTAGTAAGGTATCATATATTCCTATATTTATATATACACATATATTTATTTCATATATATTTATAGTTATGTTAAAATTATGTGTTATTTAGTGTAAGTTATATAATAGTTGAGCTTTAAAAGGTTTAATAATGTATTAAAATGTGTTTATATATTAGAAATGGAATAACTGAGTGGTAGGGCAATACAAGGAAGATGTTGCTTTAAATGGGATGATTCACTAGCCAGTTAATTGTTTAATTATATTAATTAAGCATGGTGCTTAGCTACATAAACTGAATTAGCTGTGTTAGAAATAGAATCTGATGAAGCGTACAGTTGCTACGCGAAAGCGCTTATTTTCCTGTTTTTCTGTTCATGGATTAAAGAGAATTCTTCGCATTATATTGGACTGTGTGAGTACTTAATTGTCATCTCCGTGGTGAATACACTTGTGTTTTGCTTCTATTTTCGTTCATTGATTTTGACAAGTGTATCAGCGTTGGTTTGAGCAGTTTATTTGACTGTTGCTTTTATCTTAAACGTAACTGCCTTACCACACGGAATGGCGAATATGTCAGTAGAGTTAGACTATAACCCGGAATCGAGGGGAACAAATGACAGATGGTTGAATATTACTAAACATCAAACCAACCCTTTATTGACTCTGGATTTAGCAATGCCTAACTCTAGAAATGCTAATACTGACAATGCTGACATTGAGCGTTTTAACATGTCCATTAAACAACTAGAAAATGATCTATACAAGATGCAGAGATATGCATGGCAACGCAAACATCTAGAAGCATGCATACATTTCAACATAGTCCCTAGAGGCATGAGAGTCCTATGCATGCCTGCGTATGGGGAAAGTCAGCCGGAGTTACTTAGAAAATGGCAAGAGATTAATTTAGATACAAGTCGCAAGTATATGCAACTCGTAATAGATCACTTTTTGCCATTAGAACAAGAACTGTTAATGAATGTAACTAAACTAAATAAAGAAATGCGGCAATCTTTCAATGCTGAACCCTGTACTAAAAGACTAGAGGACTTGTATTTGCAAGTTGAGTCTTACAGTAATAAACTGCAATTAATAAAGCATCGCAAATTACAACGAGATCATCGCGAATTTTTAGAAGGGAATGTATTTGTTTGGCCACGCAGTCTGAACTACAATGCCAGAGCCAGAAGTAGAGAGAGGACAACGAATCAGTCCAATACCATACTTACCATCATTGAAGGCATGCCTCGCCTTCCAACATCCACGGAGAACAGCTCTTTAATCAATACCCCTGATGATGCTTTTGTTACCCCACCAGACACTACAGAACGAGTGGCAACACTGACATCTGCTTCCACTCCCTTACCGAACCAGGAAGCAAATAGAAATAAAGCAGCTTTTGAAAACAGTGGGGCAATATCGAAGCATAGCACTACTTCTGCAGCTTTTTTACCTTATCCAGTACGGAAACCCATACTACAAAGAGATCGATCCAGGAGTTGGGACCGGAGAAAGTGGAAGTTCTCAGGGGAGAACATGCCACAGAGACGCCGTCAGAGACAGTAACTAATTTGTTTTTTAATTTATCTACATTTACGTTGTCTGAATCAGATATTAGCCTATTAAATAGAGGCTTGACATTCATACCGTCACAAGAAAGTAAGCTACAAAATATATTAATTGATTTAAGAACTTTTGGTCGTATGTTAGCTTTAAAACTGCATTTCTTTGATAATAAGATGAGAAACTTGGGCAAAAATGATGAGTTATCATGTTTTAAGCAAAAAAGCACGTATTCACCCCCCTTACCTACTCATATAGAATGTTTTATCAAATTATGTGAACACAGTTTTTATAATTATTTTTTTAATGGAAGAAGAAAATGCCTGTTTTTTAACATGAGTACTGAAGAGAGATTGTATTTAAAGAAATTAGCTAATGAATCCTCGATAACAATTAGACCTGCAGACAAAGGAGATGGCTTAGTAATATTTAATACTGAAGATTACATTTTATTAATGACACAAATGCTTGGAGATACAGACTCATATATAATGATAACTGTTGAAAAATTTCTAAGTATTATTAAAAGAATAAATGATGAGTTATATGACCTATTAATGTGCTATCAGATAAATAAGGAATTGTATGACTTCTTTATTAATGAACATCCCCAAATACCAACTATAAAAGCTTTACCGAAAATGCACAAAGATATACTTCCACCACCAATTAGACCCACTGTGGATGGAGATAGATGGATTACACAGAACATATCCATTTATCTAGAAAAAACACTAAGACCAACAGTGAACAAGATTCCCACAATTCTGAGGGATACTTATCAGTTGTTAGATATAATAGAGCATCTTGAAGTTAATCTACAACAAGGCACTCATTTACTTGTGACACTAGATGTACAAAATTTATTCACTTGTATCCCTAATGAACAAGGCATACAAGCCATAAGAGAATTATTACAATTTTATCCTGAGATTAGTCTTAATAAAGTAATATTAATTTGTCAATTATTAGAACTTTTGCTTTCCAATAATGCCTTTTCTTTTTAGGGCAATTATATTTACAAAAGTGGGGTGTTGCAATGGGCACACCCTGCGCAAATACATACGCTAATTTAGTGGCCCATCATTGGGAGAGAGAACATTTATTTACAAATGAATTATATAAAAAGATTTTGTTATATACTAGATTTGTAGATGATGTACTAATTGTGTGGGAGGGCACAGTGGAAGAATTTGAGAAGTTTTTACTTTATTTAGAAAGTACATCTAGTTTTTTTAAATTTACTATGGAGGCCTCATATATAGAAGTTAACTTTCTGGATGTGAATCTGAAAATTAAAAATGGTAAAATTTGTTCTACGTTACATAGGAAGAAGTGTTGGAAGAACACACTTCTCAGTTATGATAGTATGCATCCGAGACATGTATTTAAAGGTATTTTGAAAAGCCAATTTGTCAGGTTAGCTAGAATTTGTAAGGAAAATTCAGATTTAATATCAGAGACTGATAAGATGGAAGATTTATTCATAAAGAGGGGATATAATAAAAAAATGGTGAAAGAAACTAGGAATCATGTAATGGGAGCCATAGAAACATCTAATGGATTAGAGACAGTGAGAATGAGATCTAATCAAAGTGATAGACAAATTATGAGATATGATGAGAGAATACATTTTGTTACAACTTATACTAATGACAACAAAATAATTAGAGATATCATTAGTAGTCATTGGCAAATATTAACTACAGATAGTAGAACACTAGAATTAGTAGGACATATACCTAGTTTTACATATCGAAACAGCAAAAATTTAAAGAGATTGTTATGTACTACACATAATAGAAGGGAAACAATAGTAACTCATGCTAGAATAAAATTTGGAACGTTTCCTTGCAATAATTGCAATATGTGTAAATACATTACAGAACACAAACATTCATTCATCCTGTTTGAATTATTCATTTACTCCTAGGTTTTTTGCATCTTGTGACACGTGTAATATCATTTATTTGGCCACATGTGAATGTTGTTCTGCTTATTATATAGGACTTACAAAAAGGAAATTAAAGAAAAGAATATACAATCATGTGTACGATATTAAGAAGAGTAATGAACTTAATGCATTAGCAAAGCACATAATTCAATATAATGATCATAATTTTAAATTTAGAGTGCTACAGATTGTAGACAAGAATGAAAGTGGGGGAGATTTTGTAAATATACTGGAACAGAAGGAATTAGAATGGATACTAAGGATGAGAGCACATCACCCTCCGGGATTAAATCAATATGTCCCTCTGAAGCCCGTCTTAAAATATCGTAAATAATGCAGATACTAATTGATTTTATGTATTTATATATTTATTCATATTAAATAGGTAGAATTTGATAGATTTTTATATATATATACATTAAGCAGTTTTTACACATATTTGCACCAAGCACTTTTGATATGTATTATGCAATGGTTTAGACAACATGTATTTTTATTTATTTTATTAATTACATGTTAGCTTAGAGTAATAATAGATGACTTTAAGTTAGATTTATATGAAAATGTTAGTAAGGTATCATATATTCCTATATTTATATATACACATATATTTATTTCATATATATTTATAGTTATGTTAAAATTATGTGTTATTTAGTGTAAGTTATATAATAGTTGAGTTTTAAAAGGTTTTTAAAAATGTATTAAAATGTGTTTATATATTAGAAATGGAATAACTGAGTGGTAGGGCAATACAAGGAAGATGTTGCTTTAAATGGGATGATTCACTAGCCAGTTAATTGTTTAATTATATTAATTAAGCATGGTGCTTAGCTATATAAACTGAATTAGCTGTGTTAGAAATAGAATCTGATGAAGCGTACAGTTGCTACGCGAAAGCGCTTATTTTCCTGTTTTTCTGTTCAAGGATTAAAGAGAATTCTTCGCATTATATTGGACTGTGTGAGTACTTAATTGTCATCTCCGTGGTGAATACACTTGTGTTTTGCTTCTATTCCTTGGAATTACAGGTTCCTTTATAAATGGAAACATAAACAGGGCTATTCTTGTTATTATACTATACGTTCCTTCTTCTGGAGGATTCTCATAAACAGAAAGTGGTTTTATGCTCTTACTCTCACCCCCCACAAATCCTACAACGAAAAGACTTTTCTCTTCCCTTGCATGGGCAGTCCTAATTTCTATTTCCATTCTTCCATATTAGTTTTATTATTTGCCTTTATCTGGCTGCTTGCATTTTTAGGCTTTTTCCCATAGAAGGTGCCATACACTTTTGATTTAGCAGCTGATCTGCTTACATGGAGTGTGACTGTCTTCCTGGATGTTCACTCTGCTGATCTTTTTTGATGGGTTCCTACCTTAAGCTTTGCATACTTTTGTTCTCCCCACAGCATCACCCTCCATTGTTAAGATGTCACTTGTTTCTGAATTTTTATATCATTCCAACACCCCCACATCAGGTAAGTCATAAATCAAAGTTTCTGTTTCCAGGTAGTAAGCACATTTAGAACTACTATCTGTGGATGGATACTGAGAAAACTACTACTCTTTGTGCATCCCAAGGTATTTTGCTTCAACATGTAGCTAGCTGTTTTACACCATGCTGCAGACCTACAAATGTGCTATGCTCTGGGAATACAACTAGAGGTTGTACTATTTATTAATATTTTTTGCTTTTAATATTTTTCTAATGCTGCTTAGAATTGTATATAAGTGATTTACTGTGAGTCAGCCCTAGTCTCTTGCTGTACCTCCTACTGAAGTTATTTCATTATTTCTATTCATAAACTTTTTTATTAACTTTTGGGGTCTTTTCTCTTCTTTCTCAATTTTATCTTTCCTGTCAATTTTTTTTCCCTTTTCTTTTACATAGGGCTCCATCCAACTGTTTTTCCCTTCTCCATAAAATTAGAAGAATGTTCACGCATTTCAGCATGTAAACACTGACACTGCTGAACATACTTGCTCAACTGCTCCACATCTGGCAGGACACTTTGATTTCAGCCTTCAAAACAATATATGTTCCTTTTCGACCAAATATTATTCTAATTTTCACTCTTTTATTGGCTTGAATGTATTGCCTGTGAGAGAGTGACTTCCTGTAGCATGTCTGAGTCAAAGAAAGACTAAAAATGGGCTATTTCCCCAGGATGAGACTGAAATATGTCCAATGTGATCAGTGTTCCACACCTGTTAATAAATTCAAAACAAACAGCAGACTTGAGAATGTGTTTACTTCCACTGCAGTAAGTTGAAAAACAATACAATGCAGAATATAGAAAGGTTTCAGGGACAAGAACAGTGCAAGCCTGTATGGCAATTATGTGTGTATTTGTGACTGATTGCAAGTTGGCACTCTCTACTGTACAGTGCAGCAGTTCAGGGCACTACCGTTTTAGGTCAGCTTCCTGTTTCTGATCCTTCTGGATGGGGTTGCTTTACTGTTTTGTTAGCTACCTGTTGGGACTGGATCTCTCAGGAGGAGCTGCTAGCAGCATTGCTACAACCAGATTACAGGCAATAAAGGTGACTTCATCTTAAGATTTTAACCTAAGCTACTAGAAGGAATCTGAATTTTAAAAACTGTAATCACAGCTCTCGATCTTCCATCTCCAAAATGAGGAGCACTACCTTTTGTAATGTGGAACAAAAGGGTAAAATGAGGGACACTTACTAACTGCTTACTGGCAACGTCAACAAGAAAGCTCACAAGATGGTTGTAGTGTGTTACTTTATACTTAGAAAAAGTTATTTTGATGAATTAATATGATTCAGTACTACTTACCATGGATATCAATTAAAAGAATTCCTAACACTGAATGGGTGACAGACCCATTGAATGTGGAGCTGAGAGGAACATGGACTTTTTAACACCCAAAATGAGGAAAGTTCCTGGTAATGAAGTACACTCAAGAAGTAGGGTTGCAAACACAGCAATCACTTCCTTTTCTGACTCCCGAAAGTCGTGATGGTTAAAAGATGTTATGTGTAAGTTGTGATGGTTAAAATATGTTATATGCAAGTTGTGATGGTTAAAAGATGTTATATGCAAGTACAGGGCAAAGCATTACAAGTGTGTTGTATGAAAGTGTGACTGTATAACAGACTAAAGGTAGTACATTGTACGAGTGCTTTTTATTTGGTCTGATTTGTTTGCAGCACTGATTTCTCTACTTTGAAACAAACTGTTTTTGTCTTATATAATGTCAGCTGTAACTTTGTGGTTAAGTTGATGTCATATCTCTCAACCTTTTATCTCTAGGAATAGGGACAAAGCAAAAAAAATGAGAAAAGAAGACCTCAAATTAGCCACACTTTATGCAATTGCAAGCTGACAGGCTATAATATTAAATATTTTTCCTGAAGTAAAAGAAAGAAGTCTGCAATTGCACATTACTAAGTCAGTGTAATTCACCACTTTTTTTTAAAAAAATCCAGTTTAATGAGGACGGAGCAAAATTTTTTTTTTTTTTTAACAGCACTTTTTAATTATCACTTAAGACATAGGCAAGCATACATTATATAATATAAAGAAAGCAAACCATATTAACAAGTTCCCAGTTACATGCATTATAAATCACATACATTCTTTGTATAATTATCATCAATCCAACATTACATAAACTGATCAGCTTCCTGCCTTCCCTTAAATTACAGCCAAGTGCGCCTCTAGGAGTTTCTGCAGTTATATCCTACTGTGCCTCTAGGTATCAAATATTGCTTGTTCATATTTGCATTAATAATTCCAAAACCATGCTACATACAGGGTATCAGAACATTTTACCTTGAAGCATGCATGATTGCAAACAATGTACTGAAGTTTGATCTCTGTCAATGAGTATTTATTAGAATTGCAATGTGATAATTTCATTTTTAAAGGCTCAAGCCACACCCACTAGGAGTTAAAGGTGCACATTCAAAAGAGTTATACTGGAGGGAATAAGTTAAATCTCCCTTCTCCTGCAGAATATTATTCTGCATGTACTGTTCCCACAATTTCAATTTTTTTTCTATGCAATTTGCTCCCACTTATCTTTGTTACATTATTCAATACTTCCAATACAGTTATTTTAGACTTTGATTTCCATTTTCTAGTAATTACTTTTTTGGCAGCCACCAGAATTAAAGTAACAAGACCTTACTATGTCTAGGCAATTTAGATCCCATATCCCAACTCAAAATAACCATTTCTTAGTTACACCCATTTTCTCACCCAATATTTTTGAAAGAGTACCCTGCAGGGAATTTGTCAGCTCATTACACTCCCAAAACATATATTACCAGTTACCTCTTTCTTCCTCATCACACCTCCAACATTTACCATTTACCCGAGGAAAAATTATTTGCAGTCTGTTTAGGGTACAAAAATACCTAAGCAAACACTTACAAGAAAAAATCCTAAATCTTCTAGCCATACATATGTCCTCGCATTGCTTGCATGTGAATTGCTTATCCTGTCTCCCTTGCCAATCTTCACAATTTTTTCTAAATTCCGCTGATGGATTCCTATTATTATTGCGCAATATTTTACAAAGCCTCCTAATGATCCTTTTTTTTTTTAAAGTAGCTTCTGTTCAAGATTCAATTAAAAACTCTGCCAGAGCAGGTCTTTCACTTAGGACTCCCCTATCTGTTTCTATTTGCGCATACTCTGATAGTAATCCCTGATAAGGAAGGCAGTCTCTAGCCTGCAGTTCAAATATCATCTTGGCATCTTCCCATTATATTAACTTTCTCACTCTAGTTATTTGCTGACACTACCTTGGTTCCTTTGAGAGTTTTCTCCGGTAAATTCCAGCCACCTTTTGCCTATTCTATGTACTCGATTACAGTCATCCTTATCGACAAAATCTGCTTTCTCCATTCTTGTGTTGTCTTAGTTCTTACAATACTTTCTGCTACTATACGAAAGTATATATATATATATATATATATATATATATATATATATATATATATATATAAAAACACTTTGGAAACTCAAAATACTAAAATGTTGAATTTCAGTATCTGGAGACCAAAGTGTTGAATGTGCAGATGTGCGAAACTGCAGAATATCAAACCCGGAAATGTCGAACCCGCAGTACTGATGGTGCGTTAGGTAAGTGTAGTTTTTTTTAAGGGTTTTGGGGAGGGTTTGTGTATTTGTGAGTGTGTTGGGGAGTGTTAGGTGTGCGTTAGGGTAGGTAAGTGTGACTGTGAGTGTGTCAGTGTTGAGAGTGGTGGTGTTTGTATCTGTGTGATGTGTATTTGTGCGGGGGAGGTGTGTAATCTATGTTGGTGGGTTTTGTGTGTGTTGCTGTTTAGTGCAACCTCAGAGTTAGTATATATAAATGGGAGTGTGTGTATGTTTGTGTTGTTGTGCAGAGGTAGGTGTAGTTGTGTTTGTGTGTGTGATTTAACGGTCATGGTTTTGGGTTTTCTTGGTTTTGGTTTTTGTGGTGTTTCGGCTTTATAGTCTCAAAATATTGAAATTCGGTATTTCAGTATTTCGGGATTATAAAGTGAATCTATGCATATATATATATATATATATATATATATATATATATATATATATATATATAAAATATTTTGTATGACTGTTATTCTCCTTAAGGATCTGCGGCCAAACTTCCATGCTCCTTATTTTTTTAACCCCCCCCCCCCCGCTTCATCATTATCCCTTTCCACTTTGAACTATAGCTTTCTGGTGGGTTATGTATATGAGCCTTAACTGTGTAACTGACAAATATCACTTCAATTCAGGTAATCCTAAACCACCTTGTTCTGTTGGAAGGATCAGCTTACTCCACTTGACCCTTGCCTTATAACCCTCCCATGTAAAACCCTTTATTAATTACTGTCCACAACTTCTCCTCTGGTTGATAAAAATTTGCCTGACCAGTACATAAAACTTGTTGTTGTGTCTTTCAGCTTTTCCCGGTTAGGGGTTGCCACAGCGGAACTCCGGTCCGCTAATGATTGGCAGTTGATTTTTACGTGCCGAGCTGCCAGCCCTGACGCACAACCTTCAATGAAGGTACGCCCATTCACGCATGTCTCCACGCAGAAGACGCTCTAGCTGAGAATCGAACCAGACAGCGTCTTACTGTGAGGAGACAACGCTACCCCAGCACCACCACCGCAGATTGACCAGTACATAAAACTAAAGGGACTAAAACATTTTTGCTACCTGTATCTTGCTATCCGTACCCATAAACAAGAGCTTCCAGTTTCCCAGTTTTTGTATTATCTTTTGTTTAGTCTCTTCCCATGTATCTTTAGCTGCCGTAAGAGTATATTTTTCAATCCATACTCCTAAGTACTTCATTTTATCGTGTTCCCAAAAATATGGGTATTGTTGAACTAATTTATGTCTGGATAAATAGTTTACACCAATAGCCTTTGTTTTATCTTCATTAATATTATATCCCAAATATAAAGCGGTCACTTTCAAAGTCATCATCTTCCCCAACCTCCCTCTAGCTAGGGTCAAACAAAAAAAACTTCTCCAACGCTGATTACAGCCTCCTGAGTGATGGTATAAACAGCTTCACAGCCCCCTCCCCCTCTCTAGGAACTGGTACCGGTATCCAAAAGTATACCAAAGCACTATACAAACATTTATATAGATGCATGGAATCAGGTATACCTGACAGGACTAAATCATCCTCCGCAAGGAAGAGTAAACCTGTGTGGTGGACATCAGCATAAACTCTATAAAAACTGCTGTCCAGGACCAAGAAGGGGCAGGTGCCCAATTGGAAGCAATCTCTCCTTAGCCTGAACAAGCAAATAAGAGCACTAGTGAAATCCTCCAAAGCAAACTTCAAGTCCAAACTGACCACAGCTACTAGAGACAATCCTAAGGCCTTCTTCACATATGTCTGCAATAGCAAAGGAAGCACCCAGATCTGTTCAGAACTGGTGGTCAAGGACACCACATGCACAAATGCGGTAGATATAGCAAACTTGCTGGCTGACAGATTCAGTGAAAATTTCACCCCTCTGTCCCCCCATCAGTAAATCAGGACATTCCTAGTACCAGCCCCATTCCCTTTATATCTAGGGATCAGGTCATCACTGTTCTCTCAAAGTCAAAAAATACAGCCTCCAAGGGACCTGATAACATCCTTGGCTGCATCCTACATGAACTCAGGCAGGAACCTGCAGCACCATTAGGTGCCCTATTCAACCAAAGCCTGAGTACCGGCTTTGTCCCAGCTGAGTGAAAGATGGCCACTGTCATCCCTTTACACAAAGGTGGAGCATCCACTGATCTGGGAAATTACAGACTCATCAGCCTAACTAGCCTAATCTGCAAGGCCATGGAATAGATTATCATGGACCTCATTAGCAAAGACACTGGCAACCTCTAAACACTCAATCCCAAAAAGTTTGGCTTCATCAAGGGGAGGTCATGTCTGCTAAACTTGGTTGACTTCTTTGAGACAGTCATCACAGCCATGGATGAAGAGGAAGACAGTGCACACCGCCTACCCAGGCCAAAACCTTCGACACTATTCCCCACTCGGGCATAATAGATAAACTCTCTCAACCAGGCATCAATCCATATGTTACCAGATGGGCAGCAAACTGGCTCACTGATAGAAACCACCTAGTCAAAAGAGGGGAAGCCACCTCAAGCAGTAGACCCATATTGAACAGAGTACCCCAGGGTTTAGTCTTGGGGCCTCTGTTATTTGGGATATACTTTTCTGAGGTGCAGGCCAAAACCAGTGGGCTATGGCTGACCAAGTTTGCAGATGACTGCAAGCTGGGCGCTGTCATCAATTCCCCTAGTGACGTGGACATCCTCCAGGAGGGTCTCACTCAAACAAATAACTGGTGCCAGAAACATGGCCTAAAGCTGAATACCAAAAAATGCATCATCATCCCCTTTGGGAAGAGTGACATCCCCAGAAATTACCACATTAATAACAATGTCCTAAGCACACAGTCAGTTGTGAGGGATTTGGGCACCCAGATTGATAGTAACCTAACTTATGACCACCATGTTGCTTCCATTGTATGGAAAGCTTTCTACATGGCCCACCTCATAAGTAAGGGTATCTCATCCAGGGACAAGGAGGTCATAACATCCTTGTATTCTTCCCTTATAAGGCCCATTATTGAATACAAAACCCAGTTCGGCATGTACCCCACAAAGCACATGCAGCTGGAGAGACCACAGAGGTTCCTCGCTAGGAGAATCCAGGGCCTCAAAAATCTACCAAAAACAGGCTAAAAGCCCTATCCCTCTACTCAGTTTCATACAGACTACTCAGAGGTGACCTCTGTCTGGCACACAAGGCGATCTCGGACCCCACCTAAATGGGACCGCATAATATCCGCAAGTCAAGCTCCACTCGAGTAACCCGCACGTGCAGTTTCAACCTGGTCTGTGACATCAATAGGACTTGATGGCGGGACAGATTTGTGTCCCATCTGAGGAATAGACTCCCTCTCCACGTCAAGCAGAGTAACTCTTTTTAAGCACAACCAGGATAACTGGATGGGAAATAGAAACAATACATCCCTGGAATTCCACTCGTGTCCCTGCTGGACAGGAGCATTGGGTGCTGATTTGTCTAAACATGGGCTAAACTCTTGGCTAGGCTTTATAAGGGCCTCAGAATCAATAGCCTAGTAACTTCCTATGATCCTGAAACTGTCTCAAAACATTCTGTAACACTGATTTGTCCTTTTTTGGTTTAATCCTTGAATTTCTGAGTTCCTTGTTTTGTTTGCCAATGGTTCTAAATACAACAGAAATGGGGGAAAGCGGACACCCCTGGCCTTTTCCCTCTGTTCAAACACAACTTAATCAGAGAGGAACCCACCCACTTTAATTTTTGCCTCTGATCCTTCATATCCATCCATAAGCCATTTTCCCATGTTTTGTGCATGGGGTACGGGTGTTACTTCAACAGTTACAATCATTTAATGCCAAGGTTCACACATTCTAATTAACCTTATTATTGCATCAGGGAATGCAAATGGTTCTGTTGCCCTACTCATGAAACCCCAGCTTACTCTGCAGCAAGACCCACCAATAACAGTGGTCTTTTCTTACATTCTGCTTCCCTTTGTATCATCATTGTTCTCAAAACCACACTGATCCTTATCTAATAATTTTGATAACACCTTTGCCATTCTTTTGTCTATTGCAGATATAAACACTTTATAATCATGGATTAAAGGTGAAATAGGCCTATATGAAGCTGGGTATAATGGGTCTTTACCATCTTTAGGTATTACAGCCACCACAGCTGTTTTTCAAGGATGTTGGTGGTACTTCTCCTTTTAAAATAATGTTAAACAAAACCTTCCAGACATTTAGCACCTTCTTCCCTCCTAGCTTCTAAATACCACATACTCCTTGAGACTTTCCTGCAGACTGATTATATGTCACTGTTTTTATCTAATCTCCTCCTATCTTAAATGTTAATTCTGTTGCTTAAGTAACTGTCTTAAAAGTTTTTTTTTTTTTTTTGTTCTGGAGTTATCAAAAAAAAAAGTTGCTCAACAGCAGTCTTTCTAAACTCATGCATATTATTCAGATACTACCTTATTTTCTCTCTATCACTCTGGAGTTGCACCTCTTCTTGTTCTGTGAGATTTCCCTTATTCTGCAAAACTTTAACCTTTGTCAGCCCCTCTAAATAATTCTTGATACTCCTTAATCATATCTCATTTTCTTTTGTATCTACCCTATTTTTAAACTTCAGTTTCATTTTATCTCACTCACTAAAGGCCAGAGCAAAATGTTCAGCCAAAGTTAGGGACAGTTGAGAAACATGCATTTAACTTTTGTATAATGGACTTTGTCTACTGCCTATGCTCATTCATCCAGCAGCCTGGTGGTGGGTTGAATGTAGCTACCAAGTTGGTTTCAGCTGCATACCTTTCAATATTTTAGGTAAGATATTAGGGAGAAAGCCATACATAATGGGGGGGGGGTAAACATAACATAGTTAGGGTAGGGCAAAGTATTAAGGGGTGCCACTGGCAGATCTCAATTGGGCTTCACTACAACTGTATTTAAGGTCAGAACGGAAGTGCTTAGTGCAGCTCTGTAACAAACTATAGCAGCTGCATGCTACAAATACAGCAAGCCATTTGTTACAGTTGAAGAGCATTTTTTTGTAGAAGTGAAGCACTTTAGTGCTCCATTTGTAACATAAACTGAAGCACTGCAGCAAGTATAATTCCACTTTAAAAGAAAGAGTTCTTTTTAAGAATTGATACGTTTAGTGATCCATGTGTGGCATAAACCACAGCAAGCAATTTGCCTTAGTTTAAAAGGAAAGAACAACTTTTATGTGTAAGTGAAGAGCTTTAACATTCCCTCCATGGCATATACTATAGCAAATGTGGCAAGCAGTTGCTACAGTTCAAAAAGATTTTTTTTATTTGACCCTAAACTTTGAGTTGAGAAGAGAGGTCAGATCAGGGGAGACACTGGGTGCTAGAATAGCTAGCTACACCTCTTGGGACAAAGGCATAAAAATCAGGAACAGAAATTAAATATTATTTTTATATACTTAGAAGACTGCTAGAAGAACACGTTTTGTATTAGCATTCATTTCCTGAAGGCTATAAAGTCTGAAATTCAAAAGTCTTTCATTGTCTGGTGATTGTAATCCTCAACTATTTTCAAGAAAATTGTAAATCTTACAAGGAACAGACAAAAAAAAAAGAGGTGAAAATCAGGGGAAGAATGCAAAACTGGGGACAGCTGAGTGCTATGTGTGCAGTTCTATTCTATTAAAAAAATCAGTATTTTTCCTTAGATATGTTGTATTATACTTTGAAGGAATTTGATGGCATGAAAAAAATAGACTGGACTCAACATTGCATACATCCTTTACGGTTGTGTTGCATTTCTTACTAATGATATCCCTGATGTTTTAAATTTCTAAAATAATTTCTGACACCGCTCCCTTTATAGTGTGTCATTTTCCAAATGCAGGAGTATTATAATAGCTCATTTGTAAATTCCAAATGCTGGGGTACTATGGCAGCTCATTTGTAAATCTTTCTTGTTTTTGTCTCACTACACTCTGCTGATCTTCCCTCACATCATTTAGTTTTATTTGACACTTAAATGACTAAGTTTCTAAAACAAAACTCTTGCTCTTCACTCCTACCCGGAAATCCTCCCCAGTAGATTTCACAGTCATATCTAATAATGCTACTCTCATATCTCCCGATCCAACTACCAAACTCCTTGGAATAACAGACAACAACCTTAACTTTGATACTCATATTAACAACACAATAAAAACTGTAAACAGAAAACTGGGCTCCCTCTATAGGATCAAACCCTTCCTTACTCCAGCAGCTAGAATAACTACTGCCCACACCCATCTAATCTCTGCACTCATCTATGCCTCACCCATTTATACTAATCTGTCAAAAAATAACCTCAACAAACTGGAAAACTCCTACAATAACATTGCCAGATTTGCCACTAGCAATACATTTAGAACCCACCACTGTTACAATTTAAAGCATCTAGGATGACTTGAGCTACAAAATCAACTAAAATTTCACCAACTTACCATTGCCCACAAGACCCTTTACCAACCTACTAATACTCCAATACTTTCTACCCTCATTACCCACTACAAAAATCTTAATACCTTATGCTCTTCAAATAAACTACTTGTTTGCATAAGTAAATCCAACAACCTGGCCGGAGACTCTCTGTTCTCTAACACTGTTGGGAAAAACTGGAACCTACTTCCCAGTGAACTTGCATCACTGTTCTCAATATCCCCTTTCAAATATAAACTGAAATTATACCTTAAAGCACACTGGTTATGCTCCTGTACTAACCCTGACTAACTTCCTCTTTCTATTACTAGCTACTGCTTACCCACTACTTCTCTGTACTAAGTCCAGTTTCCTTGATAACAAAGAGAATTTTAAAATTGTATATAATACCAATGTTTGTAGTGATTTCATTCTTATGGTTTGTTATGTGTATGTGATAGGTTTGTGATATAGTTGTGGAATGAGCTGTTATCATTTGTTAAATTATGTATTGTACCAACATTTTTATTAGAATTGTGTTCTTGGAGCTTATCTCCCCGGGCCTCTACTGATAATGGACATATATCCAGTTAGACTAGCCCGGTCAAAAAATGTAAAATAAAATAAATAAAAAGTTCAACTAAGTATAACTGCCTTTGTCTGGAGTGTCACAGGAACGTGCTCTGATTTAAATGACTTCAGAGCCACTCTATGACTGTGGTGAGAGTTGAACTTGGGAAGTTAACATGGAAGTACTCTTGTCATGCTCCATACCAAAATGCTGGCTGACTGAGGTATGGATGACTGCCTTGAAAATGCATTTCAAATGTCTCAGTGGTAAGTGCTTTGTAGCCGAATGTGTGCCAGATCTGACATATGAAGCATTGATTACAGCCTTGGTGAATATCAAAATTAATTTGCATTTCATGCTAGAAAACACTAAAGAACAAAAATAGCCCTCCCCTTTTATTTTTGGAGTACAGGATACAAACTACATTAAATTACTTGACAGCATAAATGTAATCACTGTAGTGAATAAAACAGACAGATTAGCTAAGTACTTGTGTGGTTAGTGCCTTGAAAATTCCTTGTAAAATACAAGTGATGCTTTAGTAGCCACGTGGAAGCAGTGCTGTTCTTAAAACTTCATACATTAAAAGCACTGCTAGTGCAGAGCCACCAACTACAGAAGTGTGCACGTAAGTTGTCACAGGACAGTAAGGATACACTTTTGGCACAGCTATGTCCTTGTGTATCTTTTAGCACCACAAGGGTTCTACTTTTACTTGTTACACCCAGAAGCAGCATTTACCCATGATAACACCACATCCTAGAGGCATGAATTTTTGCATAAGCAAATTTTAAGTGCTATGACTTTGGATCCTCTGCTATGATTTTTGATGCTTCCCTGCAATGATTTTGAAGAATGAGAAGTTGAGAGGTATTACAGTGAACACACATTAAAAGTGGCCTGTAAATTAACTACAGCTGTGACACAACAGCAAAATCTCGAAGTAATCAGGGTTTTTCTTGTATTATTACCTCTCAGCTGATGCCCCCCCCAAAGAAGTCTATGATGAAAAGATACATGACTCATAACCAAATTATGTACTTCAGTAATTATTTGCTAATAAGCCCCCTTTTCTGTGAACTTTTTCCCCCTTGTATGTGCATCACTACCTTCTATTTCCAATCTTTCACAGCAGTTTTATTTGTTGCCTTTCTACAGACTGCCTGCATTACAGGTCTTCTCTCATAGAAAAAGCCACAGTTTTCATTCAGTAACTGACCAACTTACATGCAGTAAGAATGTCTCCTTAGATGGCCAGTCTAATGATTGTTTACGGTGGGTTCCTGTCTTTGGCCTAGCCTGCTCCACTCCTTGGCTATATGCTCAGCTTCATTTTGCTCTTCTACCCTTACCCTTTTCCCACCCATCCCAACATAATTATATATATTTTTATTTACCTCCCATAATTCTCTACCCCACAGATAAACAGCTTATTATTCCATAACTTTCTATCCCAATAATAAATCAGAAGTCAAACAACCACTTGCACAAACTCTTTAATATATACATCACACACACACACACACACACACACACACACACACATGGGTTATATTAATTTGATTGTTAGTTCACTTTGTCGACAAAGAAAAAGGGTGGTCCATTTAATCTAAAACTCATTTGATCAACACCACATTTGATTGACACTCATTACATTAAAAGTGTGAAACAGTATAGAAAATGACTGCTAGTGTGGTTTTAGGGGATAGGAATTACAATGCAAATTAGTGTTGATCAGCATTTTACCATGGTAATTCTCTATGTGATGTTGTTCCACCACATCTACAAGTTTAAGTATGTGTGCCAGAATTGATTCAGTGCGTAAGGTGCATTCTGAAAGCAAACCCCACCCAAAAGTCAAGTTTTTCTTTCCATAAATTTATTTCCTTCCCTGTAATCCAAGACTAAACACTTCACATAAAAAAAAACATAATTTAATAATTATGCTTTCCTTTCTTTCCTGCATTGTCTCATCTGTTACGTCACAGCAGCTACAAAGAGTGGCATAGTAATTAAGTTGGGTCACTTATCCCAACTACAGGGCCATTAAGAAAACAATGACATTTAAATATGCCTTATCAGTTACAGAATGCCAGCATCACACCTCAGACAAATAGTGTAGCCTGGAGTCTGAACAAAGGCAGGGCATTAAAGCTTAGTTTTCAGATGCAAATGTCTTTCCTTTTAATAAAACTCAGTGCCACAAAGAAAGAAAGAAAGCAAACATGCTATTCTAACTCTTTTTACTTTTTGTCAGTAAATGATTTTGCATTTTTTCTACACTGTAATTTCTGCAAAAAACAAGTGCATGTTTCTTCCGGAGTTGGGGAAAGAAGATTAGCATCAAACACTTCAATTCTAGCTACAATATTTAAAACTGAATGCAACACAAACCATCTCAGCCCAAGTAACACCTATTAACCACATTGGGTCAGATTTCTCACACTTGAACACTGAACTGCAGTTGTTACTTTGAAAAGAACAATCAACCCAACTGCATTTTCAAGCCTATCATTCAAACATTCCTTTTTCTTTCAAAAATCTTAAGTTTTATGAATGCATCATAATTAACACACATTAAAGACATATGTAATCAATTATATAGGCATCATTAAAAAGAGTTATGTAATTACTATAACTTGGAATCTGTGCTATCCAATGTCATTATTCATCACAGATGGGTCTTGGATCAGATCTCGGATCTGAGCTGGCAGAGTAGGCAACAACTCCAGAGCTCGCACTCCTCCCCTCCCAAGAACCCCTGCTACCCATAATCCTCAGATCGAGTTTGTTAGATAGAAATAAGGACAGTAAAACTGTCTACAGTAAGGAACAGAAGAACCAAACACACCATTATTCCATGAATCCCCAGTCACCAGAAGGAAGGCAAATGGAGGATGGGAATGTGCTGAATAATGACACTGGATAGCACAGATTCCAAGTTATGGTAAGAAAATAACTCTTTATCTGATGCTATCCACGTTATTATTGATCATGGACAGGTCAGAGTCCCCAGCTATTCATAACCCTGGGTGGTCTCAGGAAGGACATGCTGGAGCACAGAACCACCAAACAAAGCTCTACCCCTGGACACCAAATCCAGCTTGTAATATGTTGCAATATATGTGGATTTGACAAAGTGGAAGCAGCACAAATGTCATCCAAGAAAGTCCTTGCCTAGAAGGCTGAAGTAGTAGCCACCGACCTAGCAGAATACGCCTTAATAGCCTGGGAATATCAATGTGATTGCTTTCGTAAATGGGAACTATGCAACAAGCAAACCATCATGAAATAGACCCTTTGGAAATGGCCTTACCTTTCCTAGCCTGAGAGAAAGCTACCAAAAGCTGATCTGACTTTTGAAAACTCTCTGTCCTCTTCAAATAGAAACATAGCTGCCTATGTACATCCAGGCAATTTAATTTGTACTCCTTTTGTTTGAAAAATTGGGAAAAAAGATGGGAAGTTGAATGGATCAATTAGTTTCTCAGACTACTTTAGGAATGACTGAAAGACTGGTTCTAAGAGATACCCTATCCTTCTGAAAAACCACAAAGGGAGCTTTTATGCAAACAGCCTGCAATTCAGAATTAGCAGAGGTAACAGCTACCAAAAACGTCATCATCCAAGACAGAGACTTCATATCACACTTTGCAGCAGGCTCAAAAGGAGGTTGTGTCAGGGACTGCAACACCAAAGTAAGATCCCAAGGAGGAGATGGATCTTTGAAAGGAAGCCTAAGCAAGAAAATACCCTTAAGAAAGGCCTTGTACAGCCCAGAAGAAAACTTGGAGCTGTCACTTAGGTGAAAGTTGGAAATAGCCTCCAACTGAAGCTTAATAGTAAAGAAGCTCGCTCCTTGTTGAAACCAAGAGGAAAGGAATGACAAAATGTCTGAAACAGGAGCGGAAAAATTATCAATGTTCTGCCGATGAGCCCAAAGAGAGAACCTAACTAACATCCTTCCCAGTTATACACCCAACAGAGCTCTCAGATCTATAAATCAGAACTTAATTACTATCCATAAAACTAAACGTTCTGCTGGCCAACTTTTCCTATCTTTCTCACTAGGCAAAAAAAAGGAATTTCCTTCCTTCCACACTAAGAACCATACCAAACTAAGAACATTTCAAAACCCAACTATTCAAACACCTGTCCACTAAATGGAAATGTACCTGCCTTCACCCAACCTAATCAAAGGGGGTTCTCTCTCTGGTTCCCAAGCTCTACAACTCTCATAGTTATCTTCGTATGAGCCTATCTAAGATCTCAACAATTTCTATAGCTTCTCTCTAAGCTCTCAACAACTCCTACAGCTACCCTCACACAGCCCAACTTTGTAAATATTGTAAATAGCATTCTTCTGTTGATGTGTGTATGTAAAGCGTATTTACATTTTCTTAAAAGGTTTGTATGTAAACTGTTTCAACACCTAACACATCTGTTTTCCTCAAATGAAACTGTATGATCCCTACCTTTAAGCTTAATTAATTTGTTAACTATGCATGATATTGAATGCATTTATGAGTAGCTATTCTACATAGTATTATCTTTAACATTAACTATCAGTTGTATCTAAATTGTATAATGCATCTTGGAGCTTTTCTCCCTGGGCCTCCACTGAAAATGGGTCAATTTGGCCCAGTGGACTTCCCCTGTAATTAAACTGCAAATAAATAAATAACTTTGCTGGAATAAACAATTTTAGTAGAAGGCTTCTGGAAGGCCAAAATGATGTCCTTCACCGGAAAAGGTAGCTTAATCTGGCTGACACTCACTGGAACTGGAGGTACCAAACTGTCAGCCTCAGGGATTGAAGGTTTGTAAGAGGAAGCCGATGAGGCCAGAAGGGGCAATGAGGATGAGGTGAGCCTTCAGGTGACAGGCTTTCTGTAAGACTTTGGGAATCAGGAGCGGTGGAGGATAGGCACAGAGAAGTTCCAGTGGCCAACTGTGAATCAGAGCATCCCTGGGTGATTCCCTCAGTGGGGGGAATCAGGGCAAAGTATTTGCTGCATTTGTAATTCATAGGGGAGGCAAACAGAGCACAGCATGGAAGACCCCAATGGTCAAAAATCTGGCTTGCCACTGACTGGTTCAGGGACCACTCGTAGGGACTCAGGATAGATCTGTTGAGCTTGTCTGTCAACACGGTGGAATCACTGGTAATACGTGTTGCTAGAAGAAAGTGCCTGGAGGACATAGCCCATTCCCACACTCTCTGGCCTCTCTGCACAGAGGATATGTTTGTGTCCTCCACTGCTTGTTGATGTACCAGACTACCGCCATGTTGTCTGTCTGAATTGCCACAGTCCAAAGAGGGAGATAGTCCTGGAAGGCTTGCAATGATAGGACAGCTCTCATCTCTAGGACACTAATGTGTGACTTGGTCTCCGATGGGGACCACATGCCTTGGACTGTCCTTCCTTGAAAATGCCCCCCCCACCCCAAGAGGGAGGTGTCTGTGGTAACTGTGGCCAGGGGCTGTGGAAGACCAAAGGGCCTCCCTAGCAAAATATCTTTGGATTGGAGCCACCACACTAAGTGATGCTGACAGACATGAGATACCCAGACTGCCATGGACATAGAGTGAAGATGAGATGACCAGTGTACTGCAAGGGTCCATTGAAATACTTGCATGTGGTACCTGGTGAAGGGGACCAGCTGAACTGCTGCTGCCATAGAACTGAGGGCTTGAAGTATTAAATGGGCAGGGACATTTTCTCAATCCAGGAGTAGGAGGACTTGCTCCTGGATTGCGTCTACCCTGCATGGGGAAAGAGCTAAAGTCTCTGACACGGGACAAGATGCGACTTGGGAATGTTGACTGTAATGCCCAGATTTCGAAATATGCCGAGGGTGTAATCTGTGGCTAGAGTTAGATGATGCCTTGTGGGAGACATGAAGAGCCAATCGTCCAGGTACAGGAAGACCTGAAACCACTGCACCCAGAGATGGGCAACACCCGGAGGGCTGAGGTGAGACCGAATGGCAGGGCTCTGAATTGACAGTGATTGGCCCCCAGTGGGAAGCACAGGAATCTCCTGGAGCATCTGTTGATTTTTATGTGACAGTATGTATCCTTGAGATCTACAGAGCACATCTAGTCGTCCTTGCACAGAAGCGAAAGAATGGACTGAACAGTGATAATCCGGAACTTTGACTTCTTGATTGATAAATTCAGCTTGCTGAGGTCCAGAATGCTGGTCCCCTGTTTTTTGGGCACTAAAAAGAAGCGAGAGTAGGTTCTGGACACTCGTTGTCCTGTTGGGACCTCTTGGATGACTCTTAATTGAAGAAGGCCTTGAACCTCTGTGACAGCTAACTCACTTTGGTGGGGTGTAACGTCTGGGAGTGACTTTTGAATTGGGGGGGTTGATTGAAGGATATGAAGTATCCACTGGACACTATGCTTAGCACCCAATAGTCTGAGGTAACAGCTGACCAAGCCAGGGGGTGCAAGGAGATACGGCCCCCAACTACTTCCAGGGCAGGACAGTCGGGCAGCACTTCAGGAGCGCTGTGGAGGTTTCTCCAAGAAGGGTTTTTGGAAGCCCTGATTTTGCAGACCTCCTCTGCCTCTGGGATGGCGTCTGCCATCAAATCCCCTTCCCTGGCCGGAAGAAGAGGATTCCCGAGGAGCACCTTGGAAGGAAGACTGAGCCCTGAGGAACCACAGCTTCTTACTACCCCTCTGAGTCTTGGAGAAGGAACGTTGGGGAGTAGAAAACTTGAACCCAACTGCAGACAAATTCCTTCCCTCCTGCTTGCTGCGGGTCAGGGTTTCCTTGACAGAAGGATCAAACAATGTAGATCTGTCAAATACGGCATTGGTAAAGGAGGCCCTGAAGTTGTCTGCAAAGCCGCAAAGGTGAAGTCAGGGATGACACCTGATAGCAATGCCTGTGCCTGCTGCTCGAGAGGTGGCTGGCCTCAACTGATCAACCTCATCAAAGCGTAAGCAAGGGATATAAGAGTGGAAAGCTTTGAGAGACCAGTTTAAGGATCTCCAGAGGCAACAACTCTGAAAGGGAAGAGGAAAGCTCAGACATCAAATCCCTTTACAGCCATGTGCAATGTGCCATATAATTAGTAGTCCTCAGTCCAAAAGTAGCTGAGGCATACACACGCTTCCCAAAATGGTCAGTCACCTGCAACTCTCTATTAGGGGGTGGGACTGTGAAGCTCTGTTCCACAAGCTCTTTCTTGGTGGCTGTGGCAACCACAATGGCATCCAGAGGGACACCCTTACTCCAAAAGGCTTTGTCTTTTGGTGGATTTAGGAATTTGTCAGCTCTCTTGGGGACTGATTCTACTGTGGCTCCTTCCATGCCCTGATGGAAATAAGCTGGGCTTGCTCATCCCCAGAGGAGACACCCAGGAGGAATATGGGCCCGATCCAAATACCTTCAGGAACACAGATTCCTCTAAGGATGGGGAGGGGGTAGACCAACTGCCCCATTCTTTCAGGATCTTGAGGATGCCCCCAAATAACACCTCCTCAGATGGTAGTCTGGGGGACCCGTCCCCTTCCTCAAAATCCATGTCATCAGTGAGAGACTCTCGAGGGGAGTCCAGGTGCCTCCCTCTTGCATGTCCTCTTCCGAGGAGGCTCCTCCACTGTGGGCTCTGGGGAGGACTCAGAAGAGGAGGGTACCCCCATGGGGGTAATGCCCTTCTGAAGGCACTCATGGGAGGGTTGACGCCAAACGGATGATGAGGACTCGTCACCCAAAATGGAATCAGGCAGATTGAGTCCAGAGCCGAGGTAGAGGCTGCTGACCAACCAGAGACGGTCCTCTCTATCGCCCGGAAGGCTGACTGATTGGAAAAAGCCCCACCCTCATCCCCACCGGGAAAGGCCGACTGGGGCAGAACGGGGGACCCAGACACAGCACCAACGTCCCCGGATGATATTAGTCCTGAGCTGTCCACAGTGGATGCCCTGATGGGAAGGGAACAGTCAAACTCTGGACCGGATCCTCCACCTCTGTGGCCCCCACGGATCTCTCGGGGCCAAAGCATAGCCAGCTCTGAGGGCAACAGGGCTGAACCAGCCAAGGAACCAGGAGGTGTGGGAGTGGGAACACTACCCTACACCAACGACCTCTCCTTATGCAAGCTCTGACCCTGGAGAGCCGAACTTGCATGAGTCGGATGGAAAGAGAGGAGCTCTGACATGGGTGAAGAGCCTCTCAATAAGTGGCTAAGGTAACAAGCCAAGTTCCATTTGAGCTTTGAAGAAGCTCCTCATCATCTTGTGCAAGTCTGATGGAAGCAAACTCCTGGCAGACCAGGAGGAAGCAGAAGAATGGCCTGAAGGTCTGCGGTCTCTAGAAGAGGACCTGCTGGACTGCCTTGGATCAGATACTCTCAAAGAGTCTGGAAGATCAACAATAATGATAAGCTCAGAGGAAACCATAGTATCTGATGGCCTGGATGGATCTGAGTGTATTAAGGACCCCGTGGCCGGATCCGAGGGGTTTTTGAACCTGATTGGATCAGAAGACCTCCGAGCCACCGATGATTCGGATCCGACAGGGGGAACAGAGGCTCTTGGAGCCTAAGACCTCAGAGCCAATGCCCCCAAGGCTGGACTCAGATCTGGGGCACTGGGACCCGAGGGCTCTACCTTTTAGAAGGAGAGTCCCGAGACAAAGATGGCTTCCTCTTGGGATCCAATAGGGCTTTAGAGGGGGAGCCTGAGACCAGGAGACCCCCTTTAGCTAGCCCTTTTAGCAAAAGCTTATTTCTACAGTCTAGGAGTGCCCTGGGGTTGAATCCCACACAGATGTCACATTCAACCTCTAAATGGGGCTCTCCTAGACAGTAGATGCACTTCTCATGCGTATCGGCAGGTGCTAAATTTAGACCGTATGAGGAGCAGAACCTAAATCCAGAGGGTTTGTCCGACATACTAAAACACACACACACACACACACACACACACACACACACACACACACACACACACACACACACACACACACACAAGCATTCATCCAATGAAAAGGAGGAGAAAGTACTAAGTAAGGGGATAAGGCTGGAAAAACCCAAATGGACCAATGAAAAACTAAGGAAGGGGAGGGAATCTACACTAAACTAACTAAACTCAACTAACTTAACAAAAATAGAAAAGCGAAGAGAAAAAAAAAACTAAAATGCCCCCCAAAAAGTCTACTTATCTAGATGAAAAGCTCGAGCTGCAGAAGACAGTCCACTCACAGTTCGCGGAAAATGAGATCTGAGGATTATGAGTAGCAGGGGTTCCTGGGAGTGGAGGAGCTTGAGCTCAGGAGCTGTCGCTTACTCTGCCAGATCAAATCTGAGGTCAGATTCAAGGCCAAATCCTGATCAATAATGACACAGATAGCATCAGATCTAGCAATTTCTAGTACATAACAATATGCAACATACATTCCACAAACTACATACAAGCTATACACAAAAGTGCTATCTGCCTATGCATGTGAAATAAACATACTTCTGATTTAGACATTCTGAGCTATTTTATAAGATAAAGAGGCCCTTATAAGGAAGTGTTGAGAGAAAAAAAAATCAAGAAACTATTAGGTTACAGAAAATGAAATGGGATCCCAGTCCTAAATAATATAGAAATAAGTACTATGATTAATTTAAAAAGTGGTCAAATAGTAAATTCCAGTACTCTAGAAAAGGCAGATGTAATGTTTGAATGTGTATTAGATATTTATGGGCTGTTATGCACTTGATAGCAATTTGTTTAAACCCTCTCCAATAGATTTGGGATCTATCTTTCCAAGAGAGTGATTAGAACATGTACTTGTAATTTTGTCAAGCCTGGAGGAGGAGTATGCAGCATAGCAAATTTCCATGAAAGGGTATATTTCTCATAGCCCATTTTTTTATAATTTGATTTTTAGGGAGCACCAGAGTTTAAAGTAGCACTTAATACCTCCAAAAAAATATGCAAGAGATCCACTTTTTGAGAATCACAGTATGGGGTAAAACTTATTTAATTTAAGACAGTTGGGGTAAGGTAGGAGTTATTCAAAATCATTAGTTGTGTGTATTTAAGTTTTTTTTAAAGGGGATTGATTTTGTAGTTATTTGAATGTATTTAACTTTTTGATTAAATGTAATTGTTGGGTCCAGTTCGGAGCAGTATTTAGGGATGAGGATTTCATTTTGGTATTTGATCGACGTAAGTTTATATGTATTAGAAATCATTTTCTTCGTCATTAAAAGAAATTTCCAAATAATTTTACATGTATTAATATCATTTTCTTTAAGTTTAGGATTTCTCAGGAATTTGGCACTTAATTCGTTAATCTGTCTCAAAATGATGGTATAGCTTTTAGGAAGGCTAAGTGTGTGATAGAGTGATTTCTAAGGAGGTATAGGTCCAGCAGACATTTCTGTTTTAGGAGGGGGAAATTGTTAGGGCTGAGCATTTTATTGTTAAGTTTAAGATTTGAAGACATTGGATAAATTTAAAAGTATCCATGTGTTTTTGAAAATTGAGTATTTTGTTTTGAGGGATATGTGTAGTTTAATGTTTTTTTTAAGTTCTTTTTGTTAAGAAAGGGAAGAGCTTTAGGATTAAAGTTCAAAATTTTAACATAATTATAAAAAGTCTTAAATAAACTCTTCATTCAAACATTCCTGAAAATGTTGCAACAGAGATGCCACTAACGAAAATCAAAGGAAGCAAAACAATTAAAAATGAGGATTGAGGTTGACAGTGAAAAGTAAGCAGTCACAGCAATGTTGTCAACTGATGAGAGAGAAAACTCCAGTAAATGATCCCCTTACCATAAGGATTTATTTCGGTCCCCCTAACATGAAGCTTAAAGGAAGGATTTGCTTTCAAAGTAACCCTGTCTTTGGGAAAAATGAGATAGGGACGATTCACCATAAAAGCCTGTTAACTTAAACATTCTTGCAGAAGAGCAATGACTAGCACTGTTTTTCCAAGAACTTTCAAACATTAGCAGGTTCAGAAGAAAACAGTGCAAGTTTTTTCATTACAAAATTAAGATCCCGGGAAAGAGCTACCAGTCTTTTTACTGGCTGGATATACAACATCCCTTTCAAATGTGTTTCACTGGAGGTAGGGGAGAAAGGGGGAATCTAAGGGCAGGCAAGGAAATAAGGCCTAAAGATACAATTTATAGAAAAGTAAGAAGGATGGGATAATATCTCACACAATTAACATATAATTACAGAAGTCAAGCCCAAAAGGGTCCTGTTTCTTAGTTTGGCACCAACTATAAAATCCTTTTCAATTTGCCCATGCATGATTTTCTAGTAGCAGGTGCATTTGCCTCCTTTAATATCTACACATCCTCAGTAATAAACAAGTGCCTAAAGCTAATAAAATTATATCATCCAGGCAGTTAACTGAAGAAGTTTAAGGTTGTGGGGTATCAAAAAAACACTGCCCATTTTTACTAAGTCCATTCTGAGGGGAAACTTGTGGTAATTGCTCTTGGCTATTTTCAAAAATAGGAATAAAGTACAGTTTTGTAAATAAACACATCATAAGAGCAGATATTTGAATCATCACCACTGCAGTAGTCATAGTTATATCAGTTATAACCTGCTAAGGGTATAACAGATGGACATTTTCCAAAGCTTTCAGAGCACTTTCCACATGCCCAAACCATTATTCATCTTCAGCTCAACTGACTAAAAAGTTAGGATTAGGGTGCCAAGCTCTTCAGAGCTTTCATGCCAGTACAGATAGGGAAGCCGATGTCCTGTCAAGGACAATGCTATGAAAACAAAAGTAAAAGGTCCTCACCCTTGCAATAAAAACATACAAAATAAGGTGGGATGGAGGGACAGGGTGGTTACTGCAACAATGATAATTTGAACATCTACCATTATGCTAAGTTTACTGACACAACTGTACTACAGTCATCATATGAATCACTGTCACTGTAGCCTTAGCTATATGGGTAGATTACCAAAGCTTTGACTATCAGGTAGAAGAAAGGATATTGGATCCATTGCTTAGGCACCTCCCATTACCCAACACCACCGGCAAGGAGAGGGTTAACTTCAGATCAAAATTGCCCATACCCTAGCATAAAGATTATTACTCAGTCTTACAGAAAACCTAAGACCTCATATGATAAATCTTTTTCCAGACCTACAGCTTGAAGAGTAAATGACCAAGCCAAGGTGATAATAAGTGTGGTTGCTCCAAGAGTAAAGGATAAAACAAAAGGATGGGGGAGTACAACAGAGAAAGACAGAGGGACAGAAGTTGAGGAAATATGGAAGTAGACAACACAGAATTATCATTATGGTAAGTACATAACTTTCATATCTGATGATATCTCTTCCATCCATTCCTCAATGGATGGGACAGAGTCCCTAGCTATCAGACTTGGGAGATATCATGGAAGGATATTCCGGAGGACAGCAGAACCCGAGGAGGCACTTGACTTTGACTGTAAATCTAACTTGTAGTGAGAAATGAAGGTATGGACACCGGATCAAGTAGCTGCATCACATATGACATCAAGGGATACTCTGGAGAAGAAGGTCATGGAGGTAGCTGCAGATCTAGTCAAGTGAACCTTAAGAGTTTGGATGGAGACAATCCCTTCTCCCTAAAGACATGAGAAATACAATTAGATAACCATCAAAATGGAGTCACTTTCAATACCCGCTTTCCCAGTTCAGCTGTGGAAAAGGAAAAAAGAAGTTATGTACTTACCATAACGTTCCATGTGAGTTGTTTATCTCGCCTTTATTCTCACTGATGGGTTCGGAGCCGATCCTCGGCTCCAACACGGCCGATAGCAAGCTCAAGGTTTGCCAGTAGCACAAGACCAAGCCCCTTATCCCACAATGCACTGCTGGAATTATCTCAGATCTTGTTTGCTGCGAATAACAGTATATACATATATATATACATATATACAACATATACATACCCTCTTATATATATATATATATATATATATATATATATACAAAGAACACTTCCCAAAGGGGAAGAAGAAATATTGAATAACCAGGATGGTACTAGCCTCTAAGTCAACAGTCAGCCAGGAGGGAGGGACGTGAGAATAAAGGTGAGATAAACAACTCACATGGAACTTTATGGTAAGTACATAACTTCTATATGTGAAGTTGTTAAATCTCGCCGTTTATTCTCACTGATGGGTAGCGTCCCTAGCACCCTCAACCTTGGGTGGCTCATGGGAGTATGTTCTTCAGTACCGTAGAACCAAAGGAAGACCCATCCCTTGAAGCCCTATCTGCTTTGTAATGTGTGATAAAGGTATGAGGCTTAGACCAAGTGTCTGCAGTGCAAATATTGTCAAGGGGCAATTTAGCTTGAAAAGCAGATGAGGTAGAGACAGCTCTGGTAGAATGAGCTTTTGGTTTGTGCATTAAAGGCATGCTCGCATTCTCATAAACAAAGGATATACAATCGGATAACCATTTAGATAAAGTTGTTTTAGCCACTGGATTGCTTTTTCTTGCTTCTGAGAAGGATACAAAAAGTTGGTCTGATTTCCTAATATCCTTAGTTCTGTCAAGATAAAATCTGAGCTGTCTGTGAACATCAAGTTTGTGCAGCATATATTCCAATTTGCTAGAGTGGTTGGGGAAAAAGACTGGCAGTTCAATGACCTGATTGATATCTGACTCAGAACAGACTTTAATTAAAAATGAGGGGTTTGTTCTGAGAGATACTCTATCAGCATGGAAGATCATGTAGGGTGATCTGATAGAAAATGCTTGAAGTTCTGACACTCTGCGGGCAGACGTAATGGCCACAAGAAATATTGTTTTCCAAGATAAAAATTTTAAATCACAAGAAGATGCTGGTTCAAAAGGGGGAAGAATAATTTGAGACAACATAAGGTTTAAATTCCAGGGAGAAAAGGGAATTTTGATTGGAGGTCTCATATGAAGAATGCCTTTAAGGAAGGTTTTAGATAATTTATGGCTCATAATATTTGAGACACCAAGACCAAGGTGAAAATTGGAGATAGCAGCTAACTGAACTCGAACTGTAGCAGCTGCTGCCCCTTTCTTAAAGATTTTTGTTAGAAATTCTAAAATCGAAGAAAGCGGAGCTCGGAAAGGGTCAATGTTCTGCGCGTTGGCCAAAATTGAGAACCTTTTCCATTTACTGCCATATAATTTCCTGGTAGATGGCTTGTGAGAAGACAAGAGAATCTGTCTTGTATCTTCTGAAATTGAATGAAGCCTGGCAATTAAGGAAGTGGATTAGCCAAGCAGTCGGTTTCAGGGACTGCAGAGAAGGATGAAGATCCCCTGACGGGTGAGTCAGAAGGTCCGGAACTGGGTCCAGGATCCATGGATCTTCCAAGAGATGATGGTGGAGAAACGGAAACCAAATCTGTTGAGGCCAGTAGGGGGCTATGAGTATAACAGTCCTTCCCAGTGATTTTGTTTTCTGGAAAAATCTGGGTATTAATGGGAAGGGTGGAAATGCATAAAGGAGACCCGGGGGCCAATCGTGTAAAACTGCGTCTCTCGGGGGATGATCAGGAGGTGGTATTAGGGCAAAGCAGCTTCTGCATTTTGAATTGATGTGGCTGGCAAAAAGGTTGCAGCAAGGCTGGCCCCATTTGTGGAAAATTGACTCCGCAACCTGTTGTTTGAGAGACCACTCATGACGGAGTAATATTGCCCTGCTTAGCTTGTCCGCTATCACGTTGGATTTCCCCGGAATGTGCGTTGCTAACAGAAAACACTGGGATGACACAGCACATTGCCAGACCCTGAGGGCTTCTCGACAAAGGGGGTAAGACTTGGTTCCGCCCTGCTTGTTCACGTACCAGACTACTGACATGTTGTCGGTCTGAATTGCAATAGTCCCTACAGGGAGAGAGTCCTGAAAGTACTGCGATGCCAGAAGTACTGCTCTCAACTCTAGAACATTGATGTGCAGATGTGATTCTTGATCTGTCCATGTGCGTTGGGCAGTCTTCCCCTGAAAATACCTCCCCCCACCCTATCAGGGAAGCGTCCATGGTCACAGTGGCCACTAGGGGGGGGAGAACAAAGGGTCTTCCGATTGTGACATGAAGAGACGTCAACCACCACCGAAGGTCTCTCCTGCAAGAATCCGTGATAAGAATCATGTGGTGCATTAGTAGTTTCTGGTAAGACCACTGAGCGAAGAGGAGCCATTGAAGAATTTACATATGCATCCTTGCGAGTGGTATAGCCAGGATTGCTGCCGCCATCAAACCTAGTACTTTCAATACCTCCGCTGCTGTAGATTGGTTCTTTGACACCAGTGAGCTGATGTTTTGGCGGAAAAGAGAGACTCTTTCGATAGGGAGATGTAGAGTAGTAGTTGAGGTATCTAACTCTGCTCCTATAAAAACGGTATGCTGAGATGGCGATAAGGCAGACTTTTCGAAGTTGATTGTAATGCCTAATTGATGGCAGAGTGTCAGAGTGTATTGTGTTGCCTGAGTCAATTGATGCCTGGTGGTAGCGGTGAGGAGCCAATCGTCTAGGTATGGAAACACCTGGAATCCTAGATGCCTCAGGTGAGCCATGACCACTGCCTTGCATTTGGTGAACACTCTGGGGGCTGTAGTGAGACCAAAGGGCAGGGCTCGAAACTGGTAATGATTGGCCCCCAGCCAGAAGCGTAGATGATCTCTGGAGCGTGTGTTCATCTTTATGTGATAGTACGCGTCCTTGAGATCTATGGAGCACATCCAATCGCCTTTCCCTAAGAAGGGAAGAATGGACTGAAGCATGACCATTCGGAACTTCTCTTTCTTTACGAACTGGTTGAGTCTGTTGAGGTCCAAGATAGGTCTCCAGTCCCCTCTTTTCTTTGGTACCAAAAATAATCTTGAGTAAGTTCCGAATCCGACTTGGTCTGCTGGGACTGGTTGGATGACTCTTTTTTTCTAGCAATCTGCGGACCTCTACGATTGCTTGTTCCCTGAGATTGGGTGGAACATCTGGGATTTTCTTTATAGGAATGGGAGGGGTAAAGAACGGTATGAAATATCCTCTGGAAATGATGCTTTGTACCCAAGTATCCGATGCTATGTTTAGCCAGGCTTCTGGGTACAAAGACAAGCGACCCCCAACCACCTCCAGAGCTGAACAGTCGGGCCCCCTTTCAGGGGCGCTGGTAGGACTGACCGGAGAACTGACCCCTGTCACCCTGTTGCTGCGGACCCCCTCTGCCACGGGGGCGGTGTCTTCCATTATAACCCCCTCCTCTGCCTCTAGAGGGGGTTTCTCCACGTGTGTCCTGAAAGGCTGCCTGAGTTTTTCAGAACCACCCTTGGGGTAGGGCCGAGTAGGGGTGGAAAAACGGATACCAACGGCAGATAAAATCTTGCTTTCCTGCTCACACCTGGTTAAAGTTTCCTTTACTTTGGGCCCAAACAGTGATGAGCCATCAAATGGGGTATTAATAAAGGAAGACTTAAAGGGTTCCGCAAAGGAACAGAGACGCATCCGGGCTTGTCTTCAAAGAGCAATGCCCAAACTAGCGGCTCTACTCGGACCATCAGCTGCATAGGATATGAGACGCATGGATGAGTTCACCACTGAGTTTAGGGTAGCGAGCTGGGCGTTGACTTTGTCGGCCACTCCTGCAGCTACCGTACCCTGGAGAGTATCTCCTAGCTCTTTCAGGAGATCTCTCTGTAGTCTTGTAAAATGGGTTAAGTAGTTCAGTGATCGCAGAGAAAAAGTCGCTGAACTAAACATGCGCTTCCCATATCTATCTATAACCCTAGAATCTCTGTTAGGGGGATGGATAGAAGAGGATGTCTCAGATACTTCCTTTTTGGTGGCTGCAGCTACCACCATGGCATCAACAGGCACTCCTTTTGTCAAAAATGGCTTGTCCACTGGGGCAGATATGAATTTATTGGGTCTATGAGAGACAGGTTCCATGTCCTCCGGTGACTCCCACGCCTTACTAGAGATCATTTCCATGAGTTCGTCGTAAGGTGGAGACACCCAAGAAGTGGAAGGTTGAGACCCAAAAGCCTTCAAGAGCACAGACTCATCCTCAGTAGGGGTCTTGGACTGCTAATCGCCCCTCTGACTAAGGATCTCTAGTATCTCTGCAAAGGAGTTACCTTCAGAGGGGGATCGAGGGGGCCCTTCTGACTCATCTAAGTCCGTGTCAGATGTCAAAGACTCCTGTGGGGAGTCTAAGTGCCTCCTCTTGCACAGTCTCTTCCTGGGCACCTCCTCAGTGAGGGGATCTGGGGAGGTCTCAGAAGACCAGGGGATGCCCTGTGGGGGTATTTGAGGCTCAGGGTCTCTGCACTTAGAGGGATCGGTAGATGAAGAAGCAGACACAGGAGCTTGAGGGGAGAGGGAAAACTGAACCGATGCTGACGTTGTCTTTGGAGACAAAACTCTCCTCATAACATCGAAGGCACCATGGCTCCGACGAGAAGGAGTGGACAGACCCGAGAGTACCGTCCAATCCTCCCCCACTGAAACCCTGGGCTCTGAGCCCGAGGTAGGAGCTGAACTCATCTGAGCCGAAGCCCCGAGAGGAAGAGTCGGCACTGACAAGTCGGTGCGACTTTCCTCCCCGGACCCGACGGGAGAGCGTCGGCTCCTAGAGCCCTCGGTCGCTGCCGAGGACATCCGAGTAGATGGAGCCGATAACACTGGTGTAGGCATCGGCTCCAAAGGTTCGACCACCAACGGTTCAATTTCCTTCAGCTCCAAAAGTCCAGTACGGCTCGTAGGAGGAGTAGACAAGTCCGGTTCCATGGTCTTCAGTACCGACAACAATTTGACAAGTCCTGGTGCCTGTAAAAGCTTCTGCACTAGCCGATCCATGTCCAAAGCTGAAAGGCTGACTGATGACTTTGCTGAATGCACCGAAGGTGCTGACTGGAGCAGAGGTGAAGAAGGAACTTCAGAGACCGGCTCCAATACTGAGAGCTGGCTTGAATCAAAGGTACACTCGGTTCCAAAGACTGTGGAACCAATGACCCTCCTTCTGAAATCTTAGCCTTTTTTGAGACCTTATCTGAAGACTTGGATTTTGAGGATTTGGAGGACGTACTAGCACCCTCATGGCTACTCAAAACTTCCGAGAAAGATTGCTGTAGCAATCCCCTGTCTATAAGTTTCCTCCTTCTCTCCAAGAGGACTCTTGAAGAAAAGGAGTGGCAAATGCTGCAGGTGTCTTGGAGGTGTTTAGCCCCCAGACAGTAGACACATTGAATGTGTCCGTCAGTGACGGACATTTTCTGCCCACAATCTGGGCATTTTTTTAATCCCGATTTGGGATGGGATTTATCCCTATCATCTGACATACTTTAGAGAAAAAACAGTAAATTAGATCCGCAAACAACTAATCCCAATCCGGGCACTATCTATAACAGTATTATATATATATATATATATATATATATATATATATATATATATATATATATATATATATATATATATATATATATATATATCTATATATATATATATATATATATATATATATATATATATATATATAAATAAATATAGATACAAATATAGGGCTAAGAGGCCCACAGAAAAAGCTTGACTATTATAAATATTAATAGTAGAGAAAAAAGGGCTAAATCTTTCTTGTGGATGGTTTCTATGTGGATGTCAATATATGAATGACTTGGGAAGAAAGCCTGGACTGTCTAGCCATCACTGGAATTGGAAAAAACATGTGGTCAGCTTGATGGCTTGACTGTCCAGGTGAGGCATTTCAGATGCATGAGAGAGAAGATCTGGAGCATTGTCCAGCACCCAAGGAGAGTGAATTACATGAGACCAGAGGAGGGGAAACTATACCTGTCGGGGCCACAAAGGACTAATGAGGATCTCTGTTGCCTTCCTTGCTAGTGCTGTCTGTAGAAATGTTGGGATAAGAGGAGTAGGGAGAAAGCTATGCAGGGATTAGGGCAAAGTACCTGCTACACTTTGTGTTGTAGGGAGAAGTTAAAAGATTGCAGCATGTTTGACTCCAGTGGTTGAAAATCTTAACCAGCATTGTCGAGTTAAGGGACCATTGGTGAAGAAGGACAGACCTACTCAACCTGTCCGCTAGTAAAGTGGACTTCCATATTTACATTACTATCCGAAATCGGTGAGAAGACGTTCCTATTAAGAGGGTTAACATTATTTTAAGATGTACATAGTTTTGTGCCTTAGTATTAAGTTAATAGGCTCTCGGGGTGTTTGTTTTATTGTTTGCGGGTCTTCATTAAAACAAAAAGTCTTGTAAGATATGACATAGGTTCAAATGGATATGACAAGAAACAAATAAATAAAAGATCAACCTGCCAAACATTAGTGTATACATGTAACACAAACACTGAAACTAAACACTTTAAAAAAAGCTGTTATACATAACAGGTGGGAGTAATAAATTCTTAACATAATGACAGTTTCCAAATTATCTTTAAATTTGAATGGTCTCACAGATATAAACAGAAACGAAAGAGTAGTGAACTATACTAAAAATTGCAGAGTGCAAACAGGAGACACATTTGGAAAGAATTGAGCATGTGAATTTGATAAAGAAAGGATTTCAGGATGGTTATTCAGCAGAATACCTGGGACAAAGGAAAAAGGGAGTACGTACATTAATTGCAAGAGGAGCTCCCATAGTGATAGAAGAAAATAAAAATTAATTAATGGTAGATTTGTGGTATTAATGAGCTACTGGCAAGGGAGGATGATTACACTGGCATGGAAAAAAAATTAGAACCATTGGCAAATAAAATAAGAGACTTAGAAATTCAAGGTTATAATTGGTATGACAGTCAAGAATTGCTGGATTCATTTGCAGATGATATTATTTTATACCTCACAAAACCAGAAAAGGACATTTCAGTATTATGGAACATCCTGACACAATTTCAAGTCTTCTCAGGATACAAAATGAATGAAGATAAAACAAAGGCAATAGCTGTAAACTGTACCCACACATGAATTGTTTCAGCAATACTCATAATTATAGGGACATGATAAAATGAAGTACTTAGGAGCATGGATTAAAAACAATTCTGTTATGGCAGCTAAGAATATGTGGGAAGAGACTGAACAAAAGATAATACAAAAACTGAGAAAATGAAAGCTCTGTTTTATGCATATGGATAGCGAGATACAAGCAATGTAAATGTTTTTAGTCCTTTTAGTTTTATACACAGGTCAGGCAAATTTTTATTAACCAGAGAAAAAGCTGTGGACAGCAATTAAGAAATAGTTGAAGGATTTTATCTGGGAGGGAAAGACAGCAAGAGTCAAATGGGATAAGTTGATCCTTCCAACAGAACAAGGTGGTTTGGGATTACCTGATTTGAAGGGGTATTTCAGAGCTACACAGTTAAAGTTCCTATACATAGCACAAGCAGAAAGCAATAATTCAAAATGGAAAGGGATGATGATACAATATGAGGGGGAGCTCAAGAAACAAGAAAGGCCTGGGATTTTGGATGCAAATCCAATAACCATACAGAATATTATATGCAAAAAGTAGCTGAAAGTATTCTAAGAGCTAAGTGAAGATGGGGACAGAGAAAGGAGACTCTGCCAATAAGGATGACTGCAATTAGGGATACATAGAATAGGAAAGAGGGGAATGGAATTTATTGGAGAAAACTGGCAAATGCGCCAAGGTAATGGGAGCAAATAGAAAGGAAAAGGTAACAGAATGGGGAGAGGCCGCCTTCCTTATCAAGGATTGATATCAAAGTCAAGCAAACAGAAAGAAATAGGGGACCTTTAGCAAAACACAGCACTGGCAGAGTTTTTAGTAGAATCTAGAATACAAGCTGTTGTTAAAAAAGGGATAATTAGTAGGGCATATAACATTTTGGATGACAACTGTAAGTATCAATCAGTGGAGGTTAGAAAGGATTGGGAAGAGACACTGGATAACCATTTCACAAAGAAACTATGGGGGATATACGTATGGCTCTCTAATATATAATCGATAAGATTTAGGATCCTTACTTGGAAGTGTTTGTATAGGTATCTTTATACCCCAAACAGACTCCAAAGAATTTTTCCTCAGGTAGGTTGCAAATGCTAAAGGTGTGATGGGGAAGAAAGTGCTAATTGGGAATATATTTTGGGAGTGTAGTAAGTTGTCAGATTTTACAAATTTCCTGCAGACAACTCTATCGGAAATACTGGGTGAGCAAATTAAGGTCTTGTGGAGTCTAATTCTGGGGGTTGCCAAAAACAAAAGCAATTACTAGAAAATGGAAATCAAAGTCTAAACCAACTGTACTAGAAGCACTGAATATTGTAACAGAGAGAAAACAACTGGAAGTGGTATCTTTAGAAAAGGGTAGGAGCAAATTACATAGAAAAAGTGGAATCTGTGGGAACAATATATACAGAATAATGTTTTGGAGGAGGAATGAGGTTTAAAAGAAGGCAGGATTCAAGTGAGCTTAATGTCTGACTGACAATGACTAGATAGATTATAAGTGATGTATAATGTTTGCAACTAAAAATATGCCAATATGGTTTGTTTTTCATTTATATAAATGCACGATTGCCTGTGTCATAAGTGATAATTTAATAAAGATGTTTCTTGTTTAAGAAAAGAAAATGAAAATCTTTGAGAAGAGACACTAAAATTGTTTGTCTGGATTAAAATCACACCTGTAGGGTGAACATCCTGGAAAACCTGTAAAGCTAGGACTGCCCTCATTTCCAGGATATTGATGCAAAGATTGGCCTCTGTGGGGGACCATGAGCCTTGGACTGTCCCTCCCAAAAAATATCCCACCCCCCACTGTAGTTGGGAGCCATCTTTGGTCACTGTGGCCGGGGTAGAAGGTAGTAAAAAAGGTAGACCCTGAGAAACTATCACAAGATTCTGACAACCACTGAATATGAGTTTTGCAGATTTTCATGACAGATACTTTGAAACTCATGGAGTGCTGTCTGACTGACCACTGTGCTGACAGAGTCCATCAGAGCACCCTCATGTGATATCCGGCAAGAAGAATCATGGTGATGTAAGTTGCTTGTCAGCCAAGAAGATGCAGGATCCATTTTGCAGGTGGTTTCTGTTAGAAAGAACAGCTATTGCCAGTTTGTGGAGTGTGGAAATCCTAGCCTGTGGAAGATTGCCTATTTGCTATTCTGTGCCCAACTGAGCTGCAATGAATTCTAAAATCTGGACAGGTTGACGTTTGGGCTTGACTGTATTTACAATAATACCCAGTTCTGAGCAAAGCTGGAGCAATAAGTCTCTGGTTGGGAGAAGAAGATTCATGGTAGGAGCTTTTATGAGGTAAGGGAACACCTGGAACCCCAGCAGTCTTAAATGAGCTGCAACCACTGTAATACACTTGGTGTCCACCTAGGGGGCTGTGTTGAGACCAAAGGGCAGGGCTCTGAACTGGAAGTGACTGGTTCCCAGCCAGAAGTGGGGAAACCTTCTGGAACATCTTTCCAACTTTATGTGGTAGTACACGCCCTGAAGGTCTGTCAGAGACATCCAACCATCTTTTCTTAGCAATGGATGAATACACTGTATTGGGACCATCTGGAATTTCATGTGTTTCACAAATATGTTCAAATGACTCAGGTCTAAAATTGGCCTGAGGTCTCCATTCTTCGTAAGCTCAAAAAAGAATCTCAAGTAAACTCTTAATCCTTGTTGGTGTGGTGAAGCCTTAAGGATGACTCAATTATTTGGTAGCTTTTTTTTCTAGAACTGCTGCATTTCTTTGAAGAAGGTGGAACATCGGGAATCTTTAAGAGAAGGTGAACGGCGATAGAAAGAGGTGGAGCAACTTGTGGTTATGATCTTCTGCACCAAAACATCTAGAGTGATGAACATCTAGGCTGTGGGGTGCAGGGGTAAGTGCCTCCCGACTGCCTTGAGACAGTGGCAGTTGGCCAAACATTTAAGAGCACTGACAAGGTCTATTACAGAGGGGGCCCCAGAAAACCTTGGTTTTATGGACCACCTCTGCCTCAGGGGTAACATCAACCATTAGAGTTTCCTTCTCTTGTCAGAATTGTCAGGCGTAAAGTCTTGTGACTTGTGGAACCACAGTTTCTTCCCTCCCTTCCGGTTTCTGAAGAAGGCCCCCTAGGAAGTAGAAAACCAGATCCCTATGGCAGACAAGATTTTTCCATCTTGCTCACTACTGGATTCTGTCTCTAACTTTTGGTCCAAAGAATGTTAAGCCATTGTAGGGGGGGCATTGATAAAGGATGTTTTAAACTGCACTGTGAAGTCTCAGTCTGCTGCCAGAAGTGTCAGGAGCAAACCATTGTGACTTTCAAAACCACAGTTTCTTCCTTCCCCCCTGGTTTCTGAAGAAGGTCCTCTGGGGACAAGAAAACTGGATCTCTATGGCAGATGGGGATTTTCCACCTGAATCACTTTTGGACAGCATCTCTAACTTTTGGTCTGTAGACTGTTGAGCCATTATAGGGGGCATTGATAAAGAACATCTTAAAGTGTTCCATGAAGTTGCATAATTGCATCCAAGCATGTCTCCTAATGGTTATGCTGGTGCCTGCAGTTTTAGAAGTTTCTTCTGTCGTATCAGAAATGAGGCACATAAAGACATTTTGCATGGATTAAGGGGTGGTCAACTGCAAGTTGACAGACGTCCTCTCCTCCACAGATAAGGACCCTGAGAGAGATGGAAAACTCCTTGGATAAATCCTTCTGGAAGCACTTCACATGTACCGAATAGTTATGTGCCCTAAGTGCAAAGGTTGCTGAAACAAAGAATTGTTTCCCAAACCTGTCCAGTGCCCAAGACTCCCTGTTAGGGGGATGGACAGTGATACTTACTTCAGTAAGTTCCTTTCTGGTGGCTGCCACCACCATGGAATCAATAGCTGGACCTTTGTTCCAATAAGGACAATCTTTCAGGTGAACCTAGAAACTTGTCATGTTTATGTGGAATCAGTTCAAACACATCTGGCACTTCCATGCCTGCCTAGAGACTTGATCAACCATCTTGTTTACAGGAAGGACCATCCAAGAAGTAGAAGGGCCCAGATCCCAAATAACTACTCTTGAGATGGGGCTTTTGAGGACCCCCCCTTCTGTCTAAGCAGTTGCAGGATTTCAGTGAATGATATGTCCTCAAGGGGAGATATGGGCAACCCCTCCCCCTCATCAAAGTCCATCAGTATCCTAGGGGGAGTCAATGTGTCTCCTTCTGCATGCAAAATTCTGACATATGTACACAGTGTGGTGTTCTGCGGAACACTTGGAAGCTGAATGGTGTCCTCACTGTGGATAGTCTCAAGACTTTTTGTAGCTGGCAGTCCCAACAGTATAGAAACAGTAGGAACAGGACCTAAAGAACTCCTGTGGGGGAGGGATGGATCCAAGCCGGAGAGGTAAGTCTGCTCCTCAGAATGAGAAAGCACTCTCTTGAAAGCTTCAAAGGCAGAGTTCAAGACAGGACCAGAGGCCCATCTTGTAGGAGCTGTATTACTCACCAAGGTTTGGTCCTGGAGTCCTGCCACATCCAAGTTGTCTAGTGATGAACTCCAAGGGCCAAGGAATGGCCTTGAGAACCTCTGAACTGAGCCAGGCTCCACAGGTCCGATGCCAAAACCTCAGCACCATGATCCGTCCAGATACAGCCATGTGGCTCTAATCAGATCAGAAATACTGCCAGAGTTGACGAAGATCAGGTCTTTGGATCTGATGAAGACATACACTATGTGATGCCTGGATCCAAGAGTATTGAGTACAAAGATAGATCTGCAAAGGAGAAATAATTGGGCGAGGAGATGGGCCTATGCCCTGGGCTGGATTTTGGTCTTGAGGAATTTCTTGATCATTCTATCCACACCCATTTCTGAAAGTTTCTTGGAAGACCACACTGATCACATTGAAGAAATAGTGGAAGAAGGTCTGGACTTGTGATGGAGAGGCCTCTCCTAGAGGATGGAAGACTGCAGCATAGGTGAAATCAGCTATGAAAAAATGAAGTTTCAACAAGGGAGGTGTGCCATATCCTATGAATATAGGTTCCAAAGCTAGAGTCAGATCCTAGGGCTTGGAAATCTTTGGGGCCAAGCAAAGGAAAGTAAGCAAATGGCAACCACTTTTTTGATTCAATGGACTTTTCTTTTCATGGCTCATCATGTCTCTTTTCAGTCCTGAATTTGTCTGAAGATTTTTTGTAGGAGGAGGAATACCATAAGAAGAAGTGGGAACTTCTCCCGCACAGGAAAGGATGAGTCTCTTGACAACTAATTTGCTCCTCCTTTCCATAAGTGCCCTGTGACCAAAAGCAATGCAAAACAGGGCATTGTTTGACCAGATGGGCAGCCCTAAACAATAAAGTCACTTGGATTTTACATCTGAGCTGGAGATTTTGTGTCTGCAGGCCAGGCATTTTTTTAAATCCAGAAGGTTTATCTGACATGATAAACTAACAAACAGAGAAACAGCAAAAACCACAAAAAACAACTGTAACCATTATAGACTACAGTACAGAAAGGTATTATAAACAACTATGTTAAACTATGTTCATGTCAAACATGATCGCTAAGAAAGATAGGGTGCCAAACGGGTGACAGACAGAAAACAAGGACAGACCCAAAAGTTTTTTTTTTTTTTTTTTAGTAAGGAAAGGTAGACATAGGAATAAAAAAGACAGTGAATCAAGAACAGAGTAAACCTAACAGACAGAAATGTTTTCAAGTGAAAAAAACTGAACAAAGGAGATCACATACCTAGCAAATGAGATCTGAGGTAATTCACTCCTTTTCATGGAGTTTATAGGTAAGGGGAGGAGTCTAATCATTGAATCCAAAGTCTAAGAGTGGCCAAAGCTGGATCTGAGACAGATCCGATAAACCATCCACTGAGAAATGGATGGATGGAAGAGACAGTATCAGATCCACTGTTACCTAGGCTAGAAGGGAGTCACCACAATGATATTTTGAGTTCTTCTGAATCTTCAGAAATTCTCTGGAAATCAGTGGAAAGGCTTATAGGAACATTCCTGTCCAAGGAAAAGAAAAGACCACTGTCTTCCAGGACTTCTTGCATGAAGTCTTGGAACAAAACTTTGCAGTTGATTGTTTAGATAGGAGGAAAAAAGATCTACTTGAGGTGTTACTCACAGATATATCAAGTCTTGGGAAAAAAACTTATTTTAGCTTCCATTTGTGAGTTTCTGTTTTGGTCCTGCTCAGCTTTGTCTGCCACAAAATTTTGCTTTAATTGTATGTAAGATGACTACAAAACAAGGCTGTGCTGCAAAGCTATAGCTTGTGCTAACATGGCTATTCTGTACATGGGATAAGTATATGGTTCCCTCTTGATTATTTATGTACTATATCAACGTAATGTTGCCTGTAAACACTTGAAGTCCTGAGAACCACAGATGACTCATAAAACTGAGGGCATTTATAAGAGTTAGCATCTCTTTTATGTTTATGTGTGTTTTGGCCTGTTTTTTTTTTTTTTTTTTTGTTCCAAAGACCCTGTACTTTCATGCCCACTGATACTGCCCACCAAATAATCGCTCTTTTTTTATAGATCCTAAGACTGGAATTTGAAAAGTCAATGGTGTTGATGCTGGAACCATAGAGATTTCAGATATTATTGTATCTTTCTCATGTGGAGTCTTGCAAGAGGTATTACGAGAATCATGGAGGCCATGGGACACAGAATCCTGAGGAATTCCCTTGCTGAGACTGAAGTCTGAGTGGAAAACCCCACAAAAAGATCAAAATATAGATCACTTTTTCATGTGGAAGAAAAGCTTTTTGTACTGTGGCATCCACCCAGCACCTCAGAAAACAATCTTGTGAGAAGGAGTCAGAAAAGACTTCTGAATGTTCTCCTGGAATCAACCTGTGTACGAGATCCCTTATCCACATGAGAGATTCCTGACATTTTTAAAAAGACTCTACAAAGATAAGCAAGCTGTCTAAATAAGGAAAAATACTGATACCTTGCAGTGGGCTAAAATAGGAGTTAGCCACTTTGTGAACACTCTTGGAGAAGTGGATAGCCCAAAGGGTAAGGCAGATAACTGATAATGTGACCAGACACACAAATCCTTAAGAAATGTTTGAAATCTGGATGAATAGTAATGTGATAATACACATCTTTTAAGTCTAAGGTCAATAAATAACTCAAATAAGGAAGGAGGGGTAACAAGTTGTAAATTGAAACTTTTTGAACTTGGGTACGATCACAAACTGGTTCAAGACGGAAAGATCCAGAAATGGTCTCTAAGAATCTTCTTTCTTTGGTACCAGAAACATTCTTGAATACATTCTTGAATAAAATACTTCTCTTGACAGAGGAGGAGGAGCTTCTATTACCCCCATAAACTGCATGTGTTGTAAGACAGAAGGAAAGGGAAGAGAAGTTTGGTCTGGCGGAGAGGAGGAATCCCTGAAAAAGAGGGAGCGACTCCCAGTGCCATCTATATACTTGATGGATCACAAATAAGACCCATTTTTGAAACAATCTGCTGCCAAATAAAGAACTGGAGTCAGAATTTTGGAGAGGTTTAAGGGTCTGTCAGGGTGGGAGGGGCATTCAAGGTCCTTTATATAGTCATACTGACAATACCCCTTAACTGTCCCTGACTTTGGTTCAAATTTTAGCTCTGTCCCTCTTAAATCCTCCTAAAACTAGTGACTTTTGGAGGAAAATGTGGTGAATTACACTTAATAAATAATGACAGCAACTGGAATTATAGTATTTTTTTATTTCAGAAAATGTATATTAATTTATATTCTGTTATTCTGTCAATGTATCAAGTTAATAGTACTAATATTCTAAAAGTGTCCCTGATTATTTTTGGATTTGTCTCTGATTCTGTTGATACTTGCTCCTGATTCATCAAGAGCTATGATTCTGATTTCTTGGACTATCCTTTGTGTTTTTTTTTTTTTGGGGGGGGGTCTTGCTTTCTTGTAGGAACCTTCCTGCCAGTGCTTTTTAAATGTTTGTTTACCAGCCTTCTACTGGGACTGTTTATTTTGCTTTTTAGTAAGATCAGACGAGAGTGTAAAGAACCCCCTGAAAAAATTAAGAGAAGAAGGGCTGAAAAATCTGAGAGATTCCCTAAATCAGCTTTCTCTTCCTATCATACGTTTGATGACTTCTGCAGCAGGAGTCCCAAAAAATTAGATCTCTGTCAAAATGAGAATTCAAAATTTCATTTTTAACACCTCGTGGGTAAGTAAACCTCCTCATTAACAGTTCTGGTGGCAGCAGTCATGAAAGTGGCATCAGCAGAATCATAAACACATTTAACATTTACACAGAAGCAATAAAATTATATATAGATTTTTCCTCAGAACAGGAAACAGATGTGAAAATATTTCTCAAATTCTTAAAAGAGGCAAGCATAAATGTTAACATATGGGCCTGACAGCTGAGAATTTTAAAAAGAAGTGTTACAGAAGAATACACAGTTTTTCCCAAATCTGCCAAACGTTTTCCCATCCTCATCCAAAAGAGAGGTATTTACCAGACGTTTAGCAGCAGTTTGTTTTACTAAAGCAATAGATGTTGGGTTTGATCTGGAATGAATTTATAAAAGCTTGTAAGACTGAGGAACTTTATATAATCTATCTCCTTTTGGGTGGCAGCAGGCTGGCTGTCAGTCAGGTTACAGGCTCTGACAAAAACATTCTCCAATGCTCTACGAAAGGAAAGTTGTGCAAAATCTTACCATAACCATAGATGTCCTTCTTTTCCACGTTGCAGTATTCACTAGTGGGTTTACCTTTTTTCTCATCAGCTTGTCCGGACAGTTTTCCAAAGCTTTTGCAGTCCCTGATAGTGGGTCGGACATCTGACGTGTTGGCAGGTACGTGGGCGATAAAAGTGACGTCTGCGCACACCAGTCCTCAGCACCAAGAAGCCCCAGATGGAGCCAGTCCTGATGGCATAGCCTGTATAGGAGCCAAGGAGAGCAGGGGGATGGAGGGGAAGGGAAGCAATGCTACAACATGGAAGAGAAGGACATCTAAGGTTATGGTAAGATTTTACACAACTTTCCTATGTCCTTCTATTCCAATGTTGCAGTATTCACTAGTGGGTGAGTACAAAAACTCACTGCTGGCTGGGAGGTGGTCTGGAAGAGGATTAAAGAAACCCATGCAGGATAGCCCTGGCAAATCCTGCTCTGGTCCTTGAGATGTGGTCCAACTTACAGTGTCTGGTGAAGGTGTGCACAGAGGACCAGGTAGCTGCTTCCAGAATGGAGTTAGTATCTAGACCTTTAAAGAAGGCTACAGAGGAAGCCATGGCTCTTGTGGAATGGGCTCTGACGTTGCCCGTTAGTATCTTTCCATGGTGTGAGTAACAAAAGGAGATGGCCCTAGCAATCCAAGAGGAAATGATTTGTTTCTCCACAGCTTTCCCCAGGGCCCTCCGGTGGAAGGAAACAAACAGCTGGTCTGATTTGCTTATAGGCTTGGTCTTATGCAAGTAGAAACAAAGTTTCCTGTGTACATCTAAGGAGTGAAGGACTCTCTCACTGTCTCCCTGAGGGTTTGGAAAGAAGATAGGCAGGTGAATAGCCTGATTTAGGGAAAGGTCATTGATCATTTTGGGAGTGAAAGAAGGATTAATCCTGAGGGTGACCCTGTCCATATGGAAAACTAGGAAGGGTGGGGTAGCCATAAGGGCTTGGAGCTCTGAGACCCTCCTGGCTGATGTCAAAGCTACTAGCAGTACTGTTTCCCAAGTGCAGAATTTCGAGTCAGCTTTGCCAGCTGGTTCAAAGGGTGGCAGAGTGAGCTTTTTCAGCACATAGTTAAGATCCCAGGGGGAGGAGTCAGTTTTCTGGGGGTCTTAAATGTAAAACACCCTTTAGGAATAGCTTGCCTGGAAGTTTGGAAGCTAGTGGAGGTTCCATAGGCAGGCAGGAAGAAATGGCAGACAGTTGCGCTTTTAAGGAGGAGTAAGACAAGCTAGTTTTCAGCAGTTCACACAGGTAGGATAGAATTAGAGGCAAGTCGCTGTCCAGGGGCTCTATCTGTCTTTTGTGACACCACATAGAAAACCTTCTCCATTTACAGAGATAAGATTTCTTAGTATTTTCTTCCTGGCCTCCTGCAGGACTAAGAGCATGTCCTCATTGTACAGGTGTCTGAAGAGAATCAGAATCCTATCAGCCACAGGGAGAGGTGCAAATCTCCACTGTGGGTGAATCTGTGTCCCCTGGTGCTGTGTGAGTAGATCCACTTAGCGGGGTAGTGTATGGTGATTGCCCTTGAACAGATGAAGAAGTAGGGGGAGCCAGTGCTGCCTTGGCCAATAGGAAGTTACTAACAAGATTTCTGGTGAGTTCTTGTCTGGATCAGAGGGAAGGTGGGGAAGGCGTACAGGAATCGCCCCTTCTAGGTCATTAAGAAGGCATCTGTTTGCACAGCCTTCGGGTCATGAGTTCTCCAGCAACAGCTCTGGAGTTGCCTGTTTGTGCAGGAGGCGAACAACAGGTCTATATGTGGAATACCGCATCTGTGGATCAGATTTAGGAATACATCTCTTGACAGCATCCATTCCTGACTGTCTCAAGAAGTTCTGCTTAAGGGGTCTGCCTGACAATTGTACTGGGATGGGATGTAGGCTGCCTGGAGGGAGATCAACTGGGAGACAGGCAGATCCCATACCTGTAGGGCTAGCCTGCACAGGAGGTAAAACTTCATCCCTTCTTGCTTGTTCAGGTAACACATCACTGTGGTATTGTCTGTGAAGATCTTCAAAATGCCCTGTCTGAGGAAAGGTTGAAAGGCCTGCAGGGCAAGAAGTATGGCTGATATTTCCTTGATGTTGATGTACCATTGTTTGTGTTTGTCTGTCCACAAACCTTGCATATTCTTGTGTCCAACATTGCTCCCCAGCCCAGATCTGAAGAGTCTGTGTGCATGATCTGAGAAGGGAGGGCAATTGTAGGGGAAGGCCCAGGTTTTGGGCAACCTGGGCCAGCCACCACTTCAGCTCTTGGTGGGGGCAGGGGAGGAGTGGTATCCTGAACTCTAGGGGGTGTAAGTGTTGGGTCCATACCGAGCGAAGATACCATTGCATTTTCCTCATGTGTAACCTTGCCAGTGGTAGCATGGGAATAATGGCTGCCATGTGTTCAAGAAGTCTAAGGATTTCCCTCACAGTCAGATTGGGTGAAAGGAGGGCAGATTGGAGGTGTTGGGTCAGGGAAAGCACTTTTTCCTGAGGTAGAAAAGCCATCCCAAGGTCTGTTCTGATTCTGCATCCTAGGAAGACAATGCCTTGTGTAGGATTTAGTTTTGATTTGGGGAAATTTATGAGGAACCCTAGAGATTGTAGCAGGAGGTCCTTGGTGTGAGCAAGGAGGGTTTGTCTGTCTGCTGCTTGAATGAGCAGGTCATCTAGGTATGGGAAAATTTGCATACCCCTTGTCCTGCAGTAGGCGATGACTGGGGCAGGGCATTTTGTAAATACCCTTGGTGCAGTGGAGAGTCCAAAGGCAAGGCATAGAACTGAAAATGAGAGGAGCCTGCTTTGAATCTCAGGAATTTCTGGAGGACGGTTTTATGGGAATATGAAGATAGGTCTCCTTGATGTCCAGGGTCACCATGAAGGCCTGGGGAAGGATGAGGGGAAATAGAATGGGTAGTGTTATCATCCTGAAGGAGGGGACCTTCAGGAAAGGTTTGAGATGGGAAAGGTCTAAGATAGATCTCCATGGTCCTTCCTTCCTGAGCACCAGAAAAGTTCTGGAGTAGAAGCTTTTTCCTCAAGCGGGGGGGGGGGGGCAAGTTCTATGGTGCCTTGGACCAACAGGTTGTTTTGGACCTCGGGAAGAAGGAAGCACTGAGTGGGGGGGGGGGGTTGAGGTATAGGGAGTCTTGTAGGAGAAGCCATTCAAGACATGAAGTAACCCTCCTTCAGGATAGGCAAGCTCCATTTGTCGGATGTCAATAGGGTCCATGCAGGAAGGCAGTGAGAGAGACTGAAGGATAGAGGTATGGTGGAAGGAGGGGGGCAGGTAGTCAGATACTGCCTGCTATTTCTGGAAAGGGGGGATCTCTGGGCAGTGGCCTGAGGAGTCCTAGGCTGAGTAGCCTGTCTCCTGTGGGGTCTTCTAGACCTGGACGGGGCAGAGGGCCTTGAAGACTTTCTTATAAATTGTGTCTTGGCTGGATAGTTCCTCTGAAATTTTGGGACTGGGGAGACAAGTAGATGCTTCAAATCTTGGAGCTCTTTCCCTTTTTGCTGGAGTGACTTGAAAAGATCAGCCACTTTGGTGTCAAAAAGGGCAGAGTAATCCAAAGGAGCATCCAAGAGTTTGGTCTTAAAGTCATCCAGTAGGGGCTGTAGATGCAGCCAGGAGTATCTCCTAAATACAGAGGTACTGCTGACCTGGCAGAGGCCTCATCTGCATCATATGCACACCTTAGAGAATGTTTATTGACTTGGGACATGAGCCCAAGCAAGGAAGACAGGGATGCCTTTGCAGAGCAGCCAGGGATCTCACTGAGTTCCTTAGAAGATTTGTCCAGTAAAGCCAGAGAGTATTTGGCCATGTGTGACTGGTAATTTGTAGCCATAAAGGGTAGAGTGGCAGACGTGTACATCTTCTTCCCCCACCTTTCCATGGCCTTGCTGTCTTTATCTGCAGGCAGGACAGTGGTAGTAGGGAGAAGTTTGGTAGCCCTATCAGTAGCAAAAGAAATAGTTGCTGGGTCAGCTGGTGGGCATTTGAAAAGGAATTTTTCTGCATCAGGTACCCTATACAACCAGTCAGCCCTTCTAGGTGCAGGTGGCTGGGAATCTGGGTTGATCCATGTTGCAGAAAAAGCATCCAGGAAGGCAGGCTGGACAGGAGGAATAGGGGCTGGGTTAGGCGATTCCATCTGAAGCAGGTCATAGAATCTTTTTTGGGCCTCAGACATGTCTGAGAAATCCCATTTAAAGTGTTCTCTCATAAGACTGACGGTGTCCCCGAAAGTAAGGTCTTCCACAGGGGAGTCGGGTTCAGCAGAGGCTTCTTCTGGGGATCAATACCCCAGAGGAGAAGAGATTTGTGAAGAGTAGAACAAGGAGTCCTCTGAGGATTCAGGCATTTCCTCTTCTGCAGGTTGGCTAGGCTGGAGTGGCCTGGGACTAAGAAGAGGTGGAGCAGCCTGAGAGAGGTCTGCAGTGGGCCTAAGGGCCAGGAAGGCATTGTAGAGGCTCTGGCTGAAGGCCTGCCAGTCTGGCAAGGCCTCTGGGTTTGAAGCAATATGTCTCGTCTTCTGTTTTCTCTTGGTAGGCCTAACCAGCGTCTCTCTGGCGATCAGTCTGGTAGTCACAGAAGGAGCGGCTGAGGCCTGCTCAGAAGCGCCCATCCCAGAAACTGGTTCCCCCTGGCGTCTGAATCAGGCGCTGGGATATCCTCCCTGGATGTGTCGTCCACTCTGGATTGTGTGGCCTCCTGATAGGTACCCACTTTATCCGATGTGGCAGACGCCACTTCCTTGGCCAAGCTAATGTTGTCTACAGGCTGAGAATCGGTGGAGGGAAGCACGGCAGAAATAGACGGTCATGTAGGCTTGGCCCTCTTTCTGGGTATTTCAGATGGGGCATCGAAAGTGGCTTCCATTCCGACAGCGCTCTGTCTAAGGTGTTGGTTTTCAAAGTATAAATCAAGGGCCTGAAGTCAGCGACGAAGGGTCTTAGGGATGAACGACTTACAAATCACTCAGTTTTTATAATCGTGATCCCTACCCAAACAAAAGAGACACTGGTCGTGAGTGCCTTTGTGGGGAATCTGATCACCACAGTTGCACTTGCTCTTACTGGACATTAACAGACTATAGTAATACAAAAAGGTCTGAAGAAAATCCCCAATAGGGTACTTATCTTAATGTGAAACTGATCTGATGTCTACGAGTAGCAGGAACACCTGGCACATGGCTGGCAGCTGAAAAGTTCTGAGGATTGGTGAGCGCAGACGTCACTTTTATGGCCCACATACCTGCCAACATGTCAAACGTCCGATGCACCATCAGGGACTTGAAAAGCTTTGGAAACCTGGCCGGACAAGCTGATGGGAAGGAGGGTAAACCCACTAGTGAATACTGCAACAATGGAATAGAAGGACATCAGCAGAAACTGGGACAGGTTCTGGAAACTGCAGCTGTAATAAAACATAATACATTTTCAGTGACTCTGTAATATAATTATGTTCCCATGTAACAACTGATTCATTCTGGAAACAGATTCAGAAAAAAAGAATCCTTCAAAGGGACTGGTCAAAGCCACACCATCCTCAGAATCTGAATCAGAAATCTGAGGAGACGAAACAGAATCTTGTCCCTTTACATTCATTTTGAGGTTCAGAAACTTGAAATTCTTCAGAGAATGAAAAATCTATTTTTCTTTTACCAGAAACAGCTAAAAACTAGAAGAGCCAAGAGCCTGAACTAAACCCTTAGCTAAGCCCAGTAAATCACTGCAGTTCAAAGTGAATGAGACAGGAGAAGAAACATGTTCTCTTCGACAGGAATTTCTGAAGAAACAGACCCACTTTTCACAGGAAAAACTTATTTAAGGATAGCCATAGTGGGTAGGCAAACTGACATTCCCTGCCCCTTCTCCCATGACCAAAAAGAGAGTAGCTTTTCCTCGCCTGCCAAGGGCACTCCAACAGCTAAAGATGACACGCCTACCACTAATCCACGCTGGCTATAGGAACTACTCCAAAGGAAGCCAGAGAAAAAGATGAATGGTCTGTGGAACGAATAATGGCCACAGCATAGTCACCCATCTGTAGCTGAGGCAGTTAATGAACCTGTTGTGGTGGCATAGGTTTGTTTAATACTTTTCTTTCTTTCTTTTTTTGTGGCTGGAAGGAGGAGGAACGAGTAGGTTGTTCTGCTGTGAAGTTAAAAAGGATGCCAGATTTCTGGGAAAGACTGGCAATAGTAGTCAAGCTGACCTCTGGAAGCTGGCCTGCTGTTATATCCTTAGCAGGATATAACCCACATAGCTAAGGATACTGCAGCAGTGATCCACATAATGAATAACCACTGTTGCCTGGGCTGAAAAGGAGCCACTGCAATTATGTTTGTGAAGTCTTCTGTATACTTAGAACTGTGATTCTTGGAGGAAATGGTGGAAAGGCATGCAAGAATGTTCTTGTGCATGGGAATGAAAAAGCATCTGTCTTCTAGGCCTGTGTGCAAGGAGTCTTACAGAAGACTTTGATTAACTGTCTGTTGTGGCTAAAGGCAAACAGATATAACTTGAGGAATTCCCAACAGATGGACAATTCCTGTACCACCCAAAGTTCAACTTCCATTTGTGAGGGTATGTCCTGGTCTTACAACAAAGTTTTCCTCTGATGGAATGTAGACAGCCTGAAGGGACAGGTAGTACTGAGTTGCTGAATCTAAAGCTAGCATAGCTAGTCTGCAAAAGGAGTTGGAAATGGTTACTCCTATTTTGTTAGTATACCACATCACTGTGGTGTTGACTGTAAATATGAGTAGGGGGACTACAGTAAATAGATGGTTCAGAAATTTGAGCACATTTATTACATCCATAATTTCTTTGACATTTTATGTTTTAATTTTTTTTTCTTTATCTTTTTTAAATTTTTTTGTCCTCTTTGGAACCTTATTTAACTGGCTTGACTTCCCAGTGCCCCATATCCAAGCCAGGTCAACCAGTTTATCTCCTATCCATTGGACTTACCCTGGTATCGCTAGGGCATTTTATGGATTGTAAGGGAGTCCTGGGGGCTTGGCCATCTTTGCATCCATCCGGGGGGTTCTTGGTATGCCCTACCCACTCCCTTCCCCACCTCCAGATGTAAACTCCCCACTTTGGACCACACCTCCCCTAAGGGAGTGACATTGATGAATGCCCTCCCACCCAGGAAAGGCACGCTCATCCCTCCCTGCCCCTATCAGTCACTTGAGCCACTAATCGAACTTGGTATGCCCTATCCACTCCCTTCTCCCACCTCCAGATGTCATCAATTACATCAGAGGACAACTACCAACTTTGGACCACACCTCTCCTAAGGGAGTTTCATTGATGAATGTCCTCCTACCCAGGAAAGGCATGCCCATCCCTCCCTGCCCCTCTCTATCAGTCGGCTGAGCTGCTAATCAAACTCAGGACAATTGGGCCATACTCAGGGCTTTATATCTCTCTGCACCTCTGGTGTGGCTGCATTTTTATTTTTATTTTTTTTATGTAAAAGCTAACCAAAGGAATCCTGAGAATAGAAGAGGACATGAAAACTACAATTTTGAGATATTGTCTTGCAAATACCAGAATCTGATTGGAAAATCTCAAAAAGTGATTCGTGTAACATTAGATTTGGTCCTGAGAAAGAAAAACTCTCATAATGGATGCGTCCAGAAGATATCACAGAAAAACAATTCTGTGAGAAGGAATGAAATATGATCTATCCATGTTCACCTGAAACATCAGGCTTACCAAAGTCAAAGGTTCTTAACAACTTGTGAAAGAATCTGCAAAAATAAGGCAGTTGTCTAAATATGGAAAAATTATGACCGTCCTTCTACCTGTAATGGCCTATTACTACAGCTAGGCATTTTATAAACACTCTTGGCATCTTTTACATCCAGAATTACTACAAAACCATAAGCAACTGGAAAGTACAGTTGTATGCCACTTACCACAATTGCTGCAGCACTCAATCTTTACTCTTATTTCCATGCAGAAGACCACGATTGACATGATTTCCAAGTCTTTACATCATCCCTAACCGACTGACTTCCATCGACTGACATCTGAATTTTGGGGTATAACAAGGGCATCTGTTGGCATGTTTTCAGATCTTTCTAAGTAGTGAACAAGCAATCTGATGCCAAAGGACAGCATGATCTCCCCAGTTGTCTGGATTTAAGTGAGGAGGAGGAGAAAAACATAGGAGGCAGACAGGGGATGATGCAGATAGGAGGACTATCTGCAGAAGCACCCCTTAACCCTTGCAACTAGCAAGGGGGAGACAAGTGGTCAACAGACAGAGGGGTTGTAAGGTGCGAGTATATACTGCAACACTTGTCTACTCGAACATCATATGGTAACTGGAAGACAACTGCACTATGTTCGTGGTAGTCGGTGTTGCATTACTTTTTCTTGTGAGGACTTCCAAAGCTAACAGCTGGGGGGTGAGTCATCTGTATGACCCTAGGAAATAAGGTTTGCAGGATGGCAGTAGTGAAACCTGCTCTAGTCCTGGAGACATTGCCTAGGTTATAGTTTGTTTGTGTCTTTTGGCTTTTCCTGGTTAGGGGTCGCCACAGCAGAACTCCGGTCTGCTAATGATTGGTAGTGGATTTTTATGTACCGGGTTACCAGCCCTGACGCACAACCTTCAATGAAGGTACGCCCCATTCACGTATGCCTCCACACAGAAGACGCTCTAGCTGAAAATCGAACTGGACGTCTTGCTATGAGGTGACAATGCTACCGCAGCACCACCACCGCAGTATTGCCTAGGTTACAATGTTTTGTAAAAATGTGCACTGAGCTCCATGTGGCTATCTCTAGGGTGGCCTGGGTGGGGACTCCCTTGAAGAAAGCAGTGGTAGTGCCTCACGCCTGGTGGAGTAGGTTTTAATTTTCCCAGGTAGATCTTTTCTGTGGTGTGAGTAGTGGAATGTAATTCAGTTTGCTACTCATTTTGAAATGGTTTGTTTGGAGACCAGAATGCCCTGTTTACCCTCTATGAAAGTAAAAACTAATTGCTTTGCTCTATTAGGAGGGATTTGCCTTGCCTAGATAGTACCGGATCTGTATGTGCACATCCAGGGAATGAAGGAGTTGCTTTGCACAGTTCTGTGGATTTGGGAAGAAGACTAGGTGGATAGACTGGTTTAGAGTAAGTTCTGATACCACCTTAGGCATAAAAGATGGGTTTGTTCTAAGAGTTACCTTATCCCTGTGAAAATTAACGAAAGGTTCTTTACACATGAGAGCTTGTAGCTCTGACACTCCAAGCTGTAAGAAAAGTGTCTTCCAGGTCAGCATCTTTAGAGAGGCAGTGGCTGCAGCTTCAAAGGGTGGCAAGGTTAGTTTTTCTAACACACAATTTAGATCCCATGCAGGAAAGGGATTCCTTCTGGGTGGTCTCAAGTGAATCACCCCTTTTCAAAAAAGTTTCATCATGTGGGTGCAAGAAGATGGGGGAGCACTATGCAGGCAAGCTGATATGGCAGATGCATGTACTTTAATACTGGATTAGGAAATTCCTTGTCTAAACAGGCCTGACAGGTATCGCAAGATTGAGTTAATGTCTACCTAACAAGGGCTGGTATTCTTGCTGTGATACCAGATGGAAATCTTTTCTATTTTGCCAGGTATGATTTCCTGGTATTGGGTTTCCTTACTTCCCTTAGAATGGGAATCATGTCCTTGGGATAGGGTGCATTCCTAGGTGTCAAAATCTACTCCTGCAGGCTGTTAATTTGAGGGTGGCTAGGTGGGGGTGGAAAATAGATCCCTTGGCTTGGCTGAGGACATGTACTTTCAGCTATATGGTGTGAATCTCCCCTTGCAGTATGTCAAGAGGAGGGAGTATGCTGCGTTTATCTGCTCTGATTTTTGTCAGTACCCTGAGGAATCAGAGGTAGGGATGGGAATGCATACAGTAATAAGTTTGTCCATCTGAAAGAGAAAGCATCTATTTTTCAAGTTACTGTCTGAGTTCTGTTGCAGAACTTCTACATTTTTTTTGTCGTGGTGGGTGGCAAACAGGTATATGGAGGAGACCCCCTACTGTACAGTTAGTTCAAGGAAGACCTTTCTATTCAGCATCCATTCAGTGGGGTCTAGATGATCCCTTCTTAAAGCCTCTGCCAGTGCATTATGCTGACCCAAGATATAAGAAGATATGAAGGTTAGCCTTATTTCTTGAGCCAGTATGCAACTCTTCCTGGAAAGGCTGCACAGGGGGTAGGACAGAGTTCCCTCTTGTCTGTTTATATACCACATCACCGTGGTGCTGTCTGTCCAGATCTAGAGGGTTCTTGGACTTAACTTCTGTTGGAAAGCTTTTATGGCCAGGTAAACTACTGGTAGTGCCTCCTGATTTATATGCAATTTTCAATGCTGCAGAGACCAAATGCCCTGCACTTTCAGGGAAGCTAAGTTGCCCCCCACCAAGCTATGTCTGAATTGATGGCCTAGTCTACTTTTGATAAAGACAAAATTCCCCCTGGATTCTGCTGTATGGTGTTCCTCTACTACAGCAGGTCCTTTTTTAGTCATGGAAGGAGAGGAAGTAGGGTTTCCATAGGTGGGGATTCTGTTCCTAAGCATTTTTCTAGAACCACTGAAGTCTTCTCATTTGCAAGTTTAGAAAGTCACTGGAAGAGTCCTGTTACGTATCCAAAGGATTTTAATAAAATAGTATAGTAAAAACCACACAAATATCAAACAAGTTAGATTTTTCGGGTGTTAACCCTTCATCAGACAATGAACAAATGTTACAAAGCACTATTTAAACAAAATACAACCAATCAAAAGTTAATAAAAGACCCACCTATTTCTTAAGGTGGGCTTAATAGGTACTACATCATTTAAACCTGGGTTCCTGTGTGCAGTGAACTCTATGATCTTCCTAGATTCAACTAACTCAGTATATTGTTTAATGTCCCCTCCCCTCTTGTTCAATCTCACAATTACTATGGCCCTGAAGCCAAAGCAATGAGTAGGATTATCCTTAACATGTCTAAAGAGAGCATTGTGCATGTCATTGTTCCTAATACTGGATAAATGTTGTATAATCCTTATTTTAAACATATTGTTAGTCTTACCCACATAAAAACATGGGCAACACTTACAATTGTCCAAATATACTATATCTTTGGTTCTACAAGTAGCCCTAGCTTTTAGTGTGAATACTTTATTAGTAATGGGATGAACAAAGGTAGTATCCTGAAGGATGAAAGGACAGGCCTTACAAGAGCCACATGGCTTACTACCTATTTGTAAAATAGGGGTGACATGATCAGTAACCTGTTCCCCACATAAAATATCTTTTAAACACTTATTTTTCCTAAAACCAAACATAGGGGAGGGACCAACAATGGTGTTAATCTTTTCATCACTGGTAAGAATATTCCAGTTTTTCTTTATTATCCCACTAATGTCTTTAGTACTGCTACTATATGTGAGCATAACCTTAGATCTAACATCATGAACTGTTGTCTTAAGAGATGAGTTAAATCTACTATCTGATCGATGCAGCCAAGGCTTATATTTATGCCCCCTTTTTCCTTTATTTTTCTCTAAAATACCTTTAACAAAGGCTTCATTATAGCCCCGGTCAATAAATAAACCTTCCATATTGTCTAGTTCCCCATCAAAACAAGTATCATCCGTGCATAACCTAGATATCCTAGCCAGTTGTCCATGCACTATATTTGAAAAAGTGTAACGCGGATGCATGCTGTCGAAAGTCAAAAATGTATTTTTCCAACATTCCTTCTTATGCAGTGTTGTTGAGAAACCTAGAGTAGTTTGTGTTATTGAAACATCCAAAAAATCTATTTTGGTATAAGATGTTTCCTTCGTGAACCTAAAAAATTCAGTGGTGGAATGTAGAAATGTAATGAAAAGTTCTAATGTAGTACTATCCCCCTTCCACAAAATAAAAACATCAACAACGAAACGCTTATAAAGTCCTATAAATGGTTTCCATACATTGTTGTTGAGAATATATAGGCTCTCCCAATAAGAAAGCACTAAATTAGCATAAGAATTAGCACAGGGTGTGCCCATGGCTACACCCTGTGCCTGCCTATACATATGTTTCAAGCACAGAAACACATTATTCTCCAAAACCAAATTTAACATTGTAATAATCTGGGTGATATTGTGATCAGTGGCTCCATTATCCTTCAAAAGTGTGCTAATAGCCAAAATGCCATAATCATTGTTGATGACAGTAAGAAGACTCTGCACATCTAGTGTGACCATGAGGTAACACACCTTGGGGGTAGCCCTATCTATCTCACCAAGTGCTTTCAAAAATCCACCCGTATCTAAAAGTATGTTATCCATTTTTTCAACATATGGTCTGTGTGATTTCTAGCCAAATGGAAGCATTTTCTATCACCCATTTTCTACCTGACACTATGGGTCGTAAAGGGGGGTCCGTCAAAGACTTTTGTATCTTTGGTAACCCTTTCAAAAGTGGTGTGACCACACCTTCCACTTTAAGGAAACTATATAGTTCCTTACTAATAACCATATCATTTAAAAGTTGTTCCAGGGTTTGGTGGACTTTGTCTATCAGATGTTTAACCATTAAAGGATTCATAGGAACATAAGTGCAAGAGTCAGAGAGTATATGTGTGTCAATTTGTTATTGTAAAAGGTGGTGTCCATTACAACTATGGCACCTCCTTTGTCTGCCATTTTAATCACAATTTCTCTATTCTCACTTAAATCATGTAGAGCTTGTCTCTGGGCTGAAGTTAAATTATGGTACCTGTGAGTATGTCCTTTATGAAAATAATCAAGCAAATCTTTTTCACAAGCATTAACAAATAATTGCAAAGAGGGTGTAAGTGGGGGAACAAAAGTACTGGGCTGTCTTAATACAGACTTTTGAACCACATTGTTGCCAAACATATTTTTGAGTGCTATGCCCCTACAAAAGAGCATAAGGTCCATCACTGTTTCCTGATAGTTACTCTCTCTACTAGGAACAAACGACAGACCTTTATTTAAAACATAAAGTTCATCTGTGGTCAAAACATGTGTTGACAAATTAAAAACAATGTCATCAGCATCATGATTACCAGAAATAGTCACTCCAATGTCCTCCGTTTTTTTCGAGGGTCCCTGCCCTCGCTCAACGAGCGCTTCCACGCTCCTTGCTTCTTTTTCACTTTTTTACTCCATAGGTATAAGATTTTTAAGACTCTTACCATTAAGGCGTTGTTGTAAGGCACCATTGTCCATAGCCTCACTCAAAAGATGTTGTTCTGTAGACATAACAGTTCAGCACCAATGAAGCACAACAGCAAAGATAAATCCAAAAACAAATGCTTGATGCTGATGTCTCAACCAGAGGACACAGTAGAATCCACAAAAGTCAAGAAAAAGTCACTGGAAGAGTCCTGTTACGTAGCCAAAGGATTTTAATAAAATAGTATAGTAAAAACCACACAAATATCAAACAAGTTAGCTTTGGTGTTAACCCTTCATCAGACAATGAACAAATGTTACAAAGCACTATTTAAACAAAATACAACCAATCAAAAGTTAATAAAAGACCCGCCTATTTCTTAAGGTGGGCTTAATAGGTACTACATCATTTAAACCTGGGTTCCTGTGTGCAGTGAACTCTATGATCTTCCTAGATTCAACTAACTCAGTATATTGTTTAATGTCCCCTCCCCTCTTGTTCAATCTCACATTTACTATGGCCCTAAAGCCAAAGCAATGAGTAGGATTATCCTTAACATGTCTAAAGAGAGCATTGTGCATGTCATTGTTCCTAATACTGGATAAATGTTGTAGAATCCTTATTTTAAACATATTGTTAGTCTTACCCACATAAAAACATGGGCAAGACTTACAATTGGCCAAATATACTATATCTTTGGTTCTACAAGTAGCATATGACACTAAAAGCTGCTCAGTCTTTCTGAAAGCTTTAGTTCTGTCCACGTAGAAGCGTAACTGCCTGTGTATGTCCAAAGAATGCAGAACTTTCTCACCCTTGTTCTGTGGATTTGGATAAAAGGTAGGCAAGTAAATGGTTTGGTTGAGGACCACACTGGACACCACCTTGAACATAAATGTTGGGTTTGTCCTGAGAGAAACCCTGTCTGGATGAAAAATTATAAAACGTTCCACAGCCATGAGTGCTTGTAGCTCCAAGAATCATCTTGCAGAGGTTATTGCTAGGAGCAGAGCTGTTTTCCAGGATAAGAATTTTATATCCGCTGTTGAGGCTGGCTCAAAAGGAGGCAGTGTGAGTTTTTCTAAAACATAATTGAGGTCCCAGGACGGAATTGGTGCTCTCCTTGGAGGTCTAATGTTTTTGGCCCCTCTGAGGTACTGCCTTATTAAAGGATGAGAAAAGATAGGTGGTTTCGTCTTGTAATGGGCTGAAATGGCAGAGGCATGAATCTTAATTGATGAGAAGGAAAGGCCTTTGTTCAGCATCTCAGTTAGGTATTGTAAAATCTGAGGGATATTTGGTACACCCGTGTCAATGCTTTGTTCCTGGTTCCAAGAACAGAATCTCTTCCATTTTTCTGCATAAGATTTTCTGGTACTGGGCCTCCTGGCCTCCAAGATAACATCCACAACAGCTTTTGAAAGAGGAGTGCTCTGAATGGCTACATTATCTGCCATGCTGCCAGATTTAAGGTTCTGAGTTGGCTGTGCAGAATCCGATTGCTTTGTTGGGTCAGCAAGTGAGAAGTTTGAGGCAATATCCATGCTGGACCTTGAGACAAGCTCTTTAGGACTGGGTACCAGTGCTGGCGTGGCCAGTCTGGTGCAATCAGTATCATTTTTGGCTTCTCTTGTCTGACCTTTAGGAGTACCCTGGGAAGGAGAGGCAGTGGAGGAAAGGCATATACTGTTAGATTTTTCCAGCTGAAGGATAGGGATCCACTTTCCATGCTTGCTTGTGATAAATCCTTATGCAAAATCTCTGCAATTGGCAGTTGTGAGGGGAGGCAAATAGATCTATGTCTGGACATCCCCATTTCCTTGTTATCATGCTGAAGACTTGTGGATCCAATTTCCATTTGTGGGGGTCCATGAGGTTTCTGCTTAGTTTGTCTGCCAGTGTATTTGTTTTTCCTGGCAGGAATTGTGCTTGCAGGTGAACTTGATAAGTCAGTGCTGTGTCCCATAAGGTCATTGCTTGTCTGCAGAGGGGGTAGGAATGTGTACCTCCCTGCTTGTTTATGTACCACATTACCGTAGTATTGTCTGCCTTTATCAGTAGCTGTCCTGGATGAAGCAGGTCCTTGAAAGCTGTCAGGGCATTTTGAACAGCTAGCATCTCTTTTCGATTGATGTGAAGTTGCATCTGGTTTGCAGGCCATGTGCTCTGAATACATTTTTCTGCCATATGGGCCCCCCAGGCATAATCTGATGCATCCGTTGTCAGTGTCTGTCTGGCTGTGGGTAAACTGAACGGCAGACCCTTGTTGTGGTGACAGGCTTCTGACCTCCATCGGAACTCCTGTTGCAGGCAGGGAATGAGTGCAATTACTGTCTCCAGGCTGTGGTAATGCTGAGTCCAAACACTTTTTAGATACCATTGTAGTTTCCTCATATACAGTCTGGCATATGGAATTAGTAGTATGCAGGATGCCATGAAACCCAAGGCCTGCAGGATTTTCCTTGCAGATAAGTGCGTTTTTGTTGCCAATTTCTTAAAGTAGGAAGTCAGTTGCTTTTGTTTGTCTGGCGTAAGATAAGCCATCCGGGCAGTTGTATTTAAGCTTGCACCCAGGAATATTATCTTTTGAGAGGGAACTAGTTTTGATTTCTTTTCATTTACTGTGTACCCTAGGCCAATTAGTAATCTTTTTATAAACACCAGATGCTTTAGAAGAATGTCTTTGTTCTCTGCTTGAATTAGGCAGTCGTCCAAGTAGGGATATATTTGAATTCCTCTTTGTCTGCAAAATGCAATTACTGGTGCCATGCATTTTGTGAAGACCCTGGGCGCAGTAGATAAGCCAAAGGGCAGTGCAGAGAATTGGTAATGCATTGAGCCAGCTATGAATCTGAGGTATCTTCTGCAAGATTGTCTGATTGGGACATGCAGGTATGCCTCTTTTAGGTCCAAAGTTACGAGCCAAGCCTTCTTGCCCAGCATGGGCAGAGCTGCTGAAGAGTCAACATCTTGAATTTTGGAACTTCCAGAAACATGTTTAGTATAGACAGGTCCAGTATTGGCCTCCAGGTTTTGTCCTTTCTGGGCACTAGGAAAAGTCTGGAGTAAAATCCTTGCCCCTGCTCTTGTTGTGGTACTTGTTGAATGGCCCTCATGTCCATGAGGGATGTAATTTGTTTTTGTGCCTCTGCCCATTGATTGTGTGGCAGGTCTGGCATGCCTGTTGACCTTGGAAGGGTGTGAAAATGGAACCTGTAGTCTTGGGACACTATGTTCAGGACCCATTTGCCAATTTGATGAAAAAAGTGCTAGCTTTCCCCATAAGGGGGCTGCCAAAAGAAAAGTGTTTGGATCTGGCAGAGGAAAGTCATTGGGACTGTTTCCTGTAAGGTTGTGACTTGTCTTCTCTGCTTTTGGAGGTAGGAGCACCCCATTGTTTAGGCCTGTATGAGCCTTGGGGCTGAGATCTGCCTCTGGGATGCCTGTATCTGCCTCTTTGTGGTCTGTCTGATACTGGAAAGGACTAATTTTTAGAAGGCCAGTTCCTGCTAAACCTAGGTGGCTGTACCTGTAAGAAATCCTTGACTGTCTGCATGGATTTTGCTTTATCCTCCATTTTTTTCAATACCTCTTCTGCTTTAGCACCAAACAATGTATCATGCTGTAATGGAGCATCTAATAATTTTGCTTTAACATGATCAGGCAGATTTTGTTCCTTTAACCAAGCATGCCTTCTAATAACAGAACCTGTAACAGCGGCCCAGCAAGAGTCCTCCAGTGAATCATAACCACATCGCAAAGTATGCTTTCCCACTTGTTCAGCTGCATGCAATAAATCCTGCATTTCCTTCTTCTCTGAACATTCAGTATTTGTCAACAATTTCTGTTTTAGCAGTGACATTAAATATTGCTGATATTTAAGCACATGAAACTGACAATTTAAAGCCCTTACAGCCAAGGTAGCAGAAGTGTAAACTTTTTCCCCCATCTGTCTGGAGCCCTAGAATCCCTATCAGAGGGGACAGGGTTTTTTGCTGTGGAAGCTTTAACCCCTTTGGGACCCTGAGATATAGTTTCTGGGTCAGCAGCAGTGTTTTTATATAGGAATTTATGAGAATCCGGGACCCTGTAGTATCTGTCTGGCTTAGCAGGTGCAGGGAGTAAAGAGTCAGGGGACAGGCCGGACTCTGAAAATACATCATCTACAATGTCTAGAACAGGTGGAATAGCAAGGGGTCTGTGCTGAGGAAGTAGCAGAAAGTCACTGAGCCTTTTCTTAGATTCAGAATAATCTTGGCTCTCCCATTGGAAATGGTCCCTCATGGTATGTAGGGTTTCCCCAAAAGAATAATCCACAGGAGGAGAGGCTGAAGGAATGGATTCTTCAGCATCAGAATCCTCATAGGGAAGCATGGAATAATCCTGTTCAGAAGAGGAATCAGAGGAAATAGAAACCTGATCAGAAGAATCATACTCTGTGTCTTGCCTAGGCCTCTTATCAGGAGGGGGATGGGAACCCCTGATCAAAGTAATAAGGTCTTCGGCCATTTTGAGCATCTGTTTCTTAGGCATGGAAGTCTGTGTAGGAGAATGCTGTACTTGTTTCTTTATCTTTAGAGCTGCTTTAGTCTTTGTCTTTGAAGCTGAAGTTGGCTTAATATATAGTTGTGTAGGTCTGAAGACACCCTCAGAAGCCGATGCTTGCTCAGCGGCTTTGGACCCATCTGTGGGAATGATTTCCGAGTGTCCAATACCTTGAGTATCCGAGGCCCAGTCGACTCCACGTGGGAGTCTGAAGCGGCCTGTGGCCCTGGGGTAGCGGGCGCCAGGGACTGCGAAAGCGCCTCACTGAGAACTGGCAACTGGCCTAGCAGAAGCCTCGTCGTCGGTTTTGGACCTCGGATGCCTATCCTTTTCCTTGTCTTTGCGTTTTTTGTAAACTCCGGTCGTCGGCTGTTCCGACGGCATTACATAATTAAATCTTTGGCCAAAGTAATGAAATGCAAAATCGAATCGACACTTAATAGTGCGTTGGTTAAATCTAGAACAAAACCGACAACTAGCAACGTTATGATCAGGGCCTAGGCAAGGAATACAGTAAGAGTGAAAATCCTTATGAGGTATTTGCTTCCCACAAGAAATACAATTGTTAACTTTTTCTGACATCGGACTGGAACAAGAAAAAAGTTTCCCCAACGGGGTACTTAGCTTTAATGAAGACTTCGGTTCTGAAATTCGGATTTGAAAATCTCAGGAGTCGGCTGAATGGCACTTGCGAACTACTTTTGCTTCGGGCACCGCGCTGCAAGAAAGACTGAAGAAAATGGCGTCAGCTGCATCTTTTATACCCCTTGTGCATTGACGTCAGGGAAGAGGCGACAGCAACCGACACCGGACCTAGACTTTGGAATTCTGGCCGACTGAGGGTAGCCTGCCAGCAGAATAACCCTAGAGTAATGACTGCAACAGTGAAACACGATGAACATATGAGATGTTTGAGAACTATTTAACAGAAATAAGGTAGTGTAAGGCCTTGCAAAGTCCATGTGAAGGAGCTCATAGAACAGTTTGCCCACCATGAAATTAAGTTTCTGAATATCCTGGAGCAACCCTGCTTGCTTAACAAGACATTGATGACGTTTTCTGCCTGCTCCAACAATAAAGCAATGGATTTCCATAGGTACTTCATAGGTTCATACAAAATATGCAGTTTAGGAGATCATTAACAAGCCTAGCCCAAGCTCCCAATTTCCCCTAAGTACTGTCTGGTTAAGTGATCTGCTCAAAATCACACAATAGGCAAATGAAGGTTGAGGGAATCAAACTACACACCACTGGAAGTAGTTCATTAACAACTCAGATCCTTAATCCTCTTTACCAACTGCCAGACTTCGATTAAAGATATGATTTTCAAATGTTTGGAATTTCATTATATTTGTTAGTAGTGGGTGGGGAGTATTCAAGGGCAGAAAGCCAGACAGCCTTGCTAATTTCAAGGAAAACCTTTTAGTTCGATAATTGTTAATGCTACTGCATGCTTAAAATGCTAAAGTAATTTTATTTTCCACACTGTGGATATGACTGGAGAAAGCAAGACATGGATCAAGCCAAATGTCAAGATAATTTATTGACTGTAATAATTTCACAGGACCACCATCTGGGCAGTTGCAGCTCCATTTGTCAATGACATAGTAGATCAAGAGACCAATGGTTTGGTTTTGTTAAGATAAACTTGAGCCTTTTCTTACCAAAGACCTGAAACAGTAAAGCCATAGTAGAATGGAGTGCTCTGAAAATGGTGTCTGGTATGCTGCAAGCTTCCCACTGCATGAGACAGGAAGCAGGCATCACTTGTTTAGTCTTGAAAGTTAACATTTATTGCAGGGAAATAAAGCAGTTCTAAACTGAACAGTAATAGGTGAAATGTCAACCTTTAAGGTTGGCACTTTTTAACAGACTACACTAAAAAAAATAATCACAACAAAAAACAAAAGTCATACGTCTGTATCTCCTTTCTAGCCTGACTGGCTAACCAACAGTCATTAAAGTGGCACAGTGTAGCAACTACTCAGTTCTTTTGTTAGGTCTAACTGGCAACAGCCCTTTCTCTTTTAATGACAGCAAGAGTAGGCAGCAGTTTACAACTGCAAAAGAGATTTTTCTCTTTCTTTGCAACAGTAGGAAACAGATAACAAAACAAGCTGCCTTCTCTCCTTCTCTGTAGCAAGAGGAACTGGTAACAAAACAGTTTGCTCTCTTTCTCTGCTGCTACAGTATTGGCAGCTGGTCTCATGCAGGTGAGTGACAAAAGTTTTATAAATGGGTAAGAGTTGTAACACTTCCTGTCTAGTTTCCCCCCATAAGCTAAAACCAAACAGAAGAAATCAAACAAATAGCAGTTTTTCTCTGGAGAAGCTTCCCATTAATGAAACGTTCTCAAATAAAAACTCCAGTGTAACAATGCATACCTATCAACTGCTTACAGCAAGAAATTTGGACAAAGACTAAAATAATGGGGAGACAATGGCCGTAAGATAGGGACAGATTTTAAATATTGCACTTATAAACTTAAAAAGTTGCTAGAATAACAGGATATATGCTACCATGCATTTTCTGAAGGATATGAAATCTGAAATTTAAATAAATGCTATTATTTAGTGACTTCATTCCTCAGTGATTTGCCAGAAAACCACAAATTTTATGAAAAACAGACCATAAAATATGTCGCAAAAATCTGAACATTCTGTGAAAATCTGGATAACTGAGAGGTATAAACAGCGGTATTTGCAGTTTTGCCTATCATATTTTCGGAGTGAAATACAATGTTGTTAACAACATAAAGACTTTTGCTGAACAGTCTTTAAGCACAACAGTTAAGAAAATTAATTTAAAGTCTTTTGCCACTGGTTTAGGCAGGCAAATCTGAAAATTAAACAACCTGAAAGCCTCTTGTCAGTGAAGCAGTTACAGATAAAAAGAAGGGCTTTTACCAAACTGGCTTCAGTGCAGACCAACAATTTAGGTAGGTTGTCTTAAGGTCAACAAGTCATGCTAAAGAGGTAAAAACGCTTCTTTCTCCTCACTACTTCAGTAGGAAAATGTGTTTTTCATTCCTCATTCCCTCTCAAGGTATACCTCTCCCTACAGCAGTGGACCCTACTCTCCTACCTGGTTCAACTCCAAGAACAGACTCTGAGTCTCTTAGATTCCATAACTTCTATCACACTGATCCTTACTGGCTATAAGTAAAGATCTCTCCCCTAGATTTAATTACCTGCCTATCAGGGAAAAGTTTAAAGAGGCAGCTACATGCCATACCAGCAATCAAGCTTAAAGCACCAGTGGAAGTTCTTGGCTACTTCTCTATTCTAGATGTTATCTACCTAGCAATCCTACAACCACCTTTCAATATTTTCTGTAGGCAACTCCTAACAGTGCTTTCATACAATGTTACATCAGACAGTAATATCATCTGCATACAGGAAGATATTCCTTGTCTTAAGAAAACATGACAAGGGAGTTAATGTTAACAATGACCCCCAGAACACAGCTTTGTGGTACACTAGATAATACAGGGTAGAAAGAAGACTTGTGGTAGGCAAGACAATTTTAGAGTCTAATATGCAGATGAGCACAGAAACAGTTTACCTACACCATTGTAAAGAGGGACAGAGCGCTCACTATGGTCCAGATTACCTCAGTTCAACTGATGCCATAGGTATTTGGATGGCCATGTCATCCAAGCAGAGAGGGGCACACACTTGGGTGTACCTCAAAGTTTATCCTTGATGGAGGCCAGGGAACTGTTTTAAGTAAGGTTACCATACGTCCGGGTTTCCCTGGACACGTCCTCTTTTTTGGGCTCCTGTCCGGGCGGTTTTTGAAAATACTGCGATTTGTCCAGGTTTTAAAACCCGGAAAAATCGCAGAAAATTCAAAAAAACAGACTTCCCTATTTTGGAGTCTTTCCTCCGCTTTGCTTTTTTTTTTTTGATTGGCTCATATACCGGTATACGAGCCAATCAAAAAGCAGAGCTCTGTTCATTGTGGAACTGCTTGATGTTCCGCATTGAACAGAAGAGGGTCTGCTGTGCGCGTTTTTGATTGGCTCGTATACCGGTATACGGGCCAATCAAAAATCCCAAAACACAGACCTTTTTTTTTTTTTTTTTTTTTTTTTTTTACTCTTCAACTAAGAGGGTGGCAAAAAAAGGTCTTTAGTTTTAGTCCTACAAGAGTAAAGACCTTTTTTTTGCTCTTCAACCTAAGAGGAAGAAATAATATGTGCTGATAGCAGTACATATTTTTTCATCCTCTTTTAAATACAAACAATTATGGTAACTATAGTTTTATGGGAGGCAGGGCTGTGGCTATGTTAGCATGGATGTAGCGACAACAGACAAAAATCCTCCTAAACAGCAGTATGATACTGCCCCAAGGTACCTCAATCTCTTCATCAGGTCCAAACATGGGTCAGAGAAAGTCTAGGGAAGGCTTGTCTGATTTAGCAGATCCAGTGGATGACAGCAGCTGATGATCAGCTGAGGAGAGACCAAAAAAAAGTACTAGATAAGCAGTTTAATGCAGTGGAACTGAGACCATAAAGTGAGAGTTCCTTAAAGATAATGTGCGACTTCACGAATTGGACTTGTGCAATCGCACATTCATCATAGCTCCCTTAAATTGTTCTTACCTTATATTTCTGTTCCAGAGTTCCACGTTTTCCTAAACTGCTGTTCCTTGACAGTACAATGTGCCTCTCCCATGCTCTGTCATCTATTAGAAGTGCAGCATTCTTGTCGACATGCTGACATCAGGTCAGTTTTGGAAGCTTGCATTACTTCATCTGACAGAGTACAGAGAACAGAACCCCATGGAACATTGCTAATAACTCATACAAGTTATATCCTTTTGTGCCTTTTTCCCTTGAAGTAAGTGCCCAATACTTCTGTCACTCATCGGGGTTATACTAATCCTCTGCTGACCTCTTATTTTGTATTTTAGTTTATTTTTCTTTTTTAATCCATAAGAAGGTACAGTGTTGCTCAAGCACACAGACTACCTCCCTGGGCACACAAACTGCTAAAATGTAAAACATTTTACAGGAATTCTGTTAAAAGTCACAGATATTAGGGAGAGAACAGTTGCTTCCTTATTCTGCTTGGGAAACTTTTGAAAACTGTGAAAGTACTTGGCAAAAAACAAGAAAATCTTTCTCTGCTTTTCCCATGCTCTCGGAACAGGAGGAGGAAATGCAGCCCAGAGCACAGTACATGCCATTAATGTGACTAACATAATGATGAGAAATCAGGAAGAGGTTCCACTGAGGGTCATGGTAGGAGAATACATTCAAACCTGAAAATAAAAAAAAAATGCAACACAGTAGAAAAAAATGGAGCATTTTAACGGAAGTAAAAGGAGTCCACTTTGATTGCAGCAGTGTACAAAGATGAGGGTTAGCACTAAAAATGACTGCACATGATCTTTAAGCTTAAGTGAAGAGTTTGCCTGATGAAAGGCCTTGGAGTGGTTAATAAATATGGTCCCAGTGACTTTCACTTTGTTAATTGCACAGAAGAATGCATCAGTAAGAAAGCACAGAGCTTTACTGGTGCCGTATCACTTTCTGAATCCTTCCCCAAGGTCTTGGCAAGAGATCATAAGAAATGCCTCTATGCTTAAGAGCTGGAAACATACACAACTTCAAGGGAAGTCTTAATTATGTCTATTAATGAGACAGCAATAAAAGTATCACAATCCTTGATAAATTCTAGGTATAAGCAAACTGAGTCAGCCTTTCCATAACTGGGAATCTCCAGGCATTCATTAATTTTAGATATGGTAACCAAATAAAACTGAAAATCAGTACTAAAACCAAATAAGGACTTGGCTGAAATATTGGAGTCATAAAGCAGAGAAGCATTAGTGGAAGAGGAACTGAACTGAAGGGAGATGAGAAGTGTTTTGCGACAGGCTCCACATTCACATTGATGGTGCTATGAAAATATGGACTGAACATCCATCCAGGTTGTTTATATAATTCCAAAGGCCTCTTGGATTTCCACTTAGGGCTTCCTGCTACTTTTTTTTAATAATTTTTTAGAAAGGTTCCTTTTGTCTTATTGTAAGATGCTTCCATTCCTTCTCAGTATGAAGCAGTGTTCACAGTCAACATGGAGACCAGTGGACTTGTACTTAATCTAGGTCTACACTTAGTAATGGCTTTTTAAAGATCTTGAGACAGCCATGGTGTGTGGAATCATTTGACCCTCTTGTTTTTTTAAGAGTAGTATTTTTAATACAACGGAAGCAGAATGTTAAGGAAGAGCAACAATGCAATGATGGAATCATTCTGTTTAGTTACTGTGAGGATATTTTGAGAGCCAGCAATCTGCTTTAGCTGCTGTTTTAACAGCTAAAACAGGATACTGGACCTCAAAATATCCTCAGCCTTCTCAAGGTTTTGTTAATCCTGAGGTGTTCTCTGATAAAGGAAGCTTCAGGTTTTTGGGAATAAGCTCCACTGAGATGGTGACCCCAAGAAACACCTGCTCAGTTACTGGTGAATCACCAGCATTTGTTAGTTCCAACCAAAGATTGCATTCCTTTTCATATTAATACATTGTAGGTAACTTTCCAATAAGATTGGTGGCTATTCTTAGCACAGATGGTGGACCAAATGGTCACTTATACAACGGTAGCACCCGGAAGGAGCTAAAAAACCTTGATGTTTACTTAGTACAAAGGCAGTCTATTAGGCTGTGATTACCAGTTAGAAGATTAGGACTAGTAGGACCTTCTACTAGCTTGGTGGAAATCATGTTCGGTAAGTGTGGAAAATGAAAGGAAGGTGGAATTAGGTTTGTAGTAAAGGTTAGTTCCCAGCAATAAAGGGTTCCTGCAGGTAAGTCTACACACTATAGATGTGAGCTCATGGCTCAGTGTAGTAAATTGATGGTAACAATCTGAAATGTCAGGACCCATTAGAACGAGTCCCGAAATGTGGACACTGAATGGTCGAAAGATCAGACTTATCAGATTTACATACACTAAGTCCGAGATGTCATTTTTCAGAATATTCCCTTTTCACTGAGGTATGGCAATTTCAGAGTTGGTATATATAAGTTCAGGGGGAGAAGGGATTTTTTTTTTAATGGAGAAGAGCAATTTTCGAGATTTGCTCTTCTCCTGTGTTTTTGGCCTTTTATTATTTGTCTTTTTGGCACTCAGTATTTCGATAGGGAGTCAAGCTGACTTAAGTGGGAAAAAGATACTGATCAAGAAAAGTGAAACTAGAAACATTCTGTCTGTAGCATTCAGTATAATGGGCAGGTCCTGTAGGAGTTTTAAGTAATCCTTGTGTTCCACATTTACATCTCGTTCTTTGTATACAGAAAATGAGCACTGAGTACACTACCAGAAGTGCTTCTTATAATTAGTGCAAAGGGCATACAGCATTCCCATATGGCAAAGCAAGGAATCTGCAACCAGGCCTTCTGCCACATCTGTGTGGTACTGTTATGGGCCAACGTAAGCATCACAGATACAAGACTCCGAAGACAACTACTTAGTTTGCACTTACATCTCAGATTGTGACCACCTACTGAATCTCTGTAACTCCACATAAAGGTGAAGAAGAAAGTATATGACTTAATAGTTACATCATGAAGTTTGCACAGTGCACCACCTATAAATTAACATAAATAAAACACAAGCAAGCGTGTGCGCGCGCGAGCACACACACACACACACACACACACACACACACACACACACACACACACACACGCACATACTAAGATACCATTTAAAACCTCTTCAACATGACTACAAATTCAACAGATTCAATTCAAAACCTGTCTACAAGAATGCTCTTCCTACAATGAATGTGACCTAAACACAAACTTTGACTTAATACTTTCTTGATGTTCACTGCATTTGTTAATTTTCGTTTAGCAAAAGCTAAAAAAAAAATCTCTTCAAATCACTTTAACTTGTACATATTTTTTTGTTTTCAGACAAAACATTTAACACATACTTACAAACAACTCATGAATTAGCAAAGGTTTTATGTTGTCTATACTAAAACCAAAACAGCAACATTGTAACAAGTCACAGTCATTTAATTTGAAGGCTTGGACTGAGACCCATATTTTATACAACCTCCTTCTAAAATAATTTCTATAAAGGAGATGATGAACAGCAATTTACTGATTATGAATGTGAAAGAACAAATAAGAAAAATACACTTGACCACTGCCAAAATATAATATAATATAATTACCTGAATAAATTATCACTGTTTCAAACTGAACTCTTTCCACTGAGTAACTGGTCCAGTGCTGATGTGCAGCAGATGTCCATTCCAGAAGCTGAACCATGTGCAGTCTATAAAGATCCAAGTAACTGTCCAAATTTTGAACTTTAGCTAAAGAATTCATTGTCTCCAACACCTAGTTTTAAAAGAAAGTTAAAGACCAAGTTATGATAAACTAAATATGAATTCTGTTAACATATGAATGCATAGCCAGTAGACATATAACTAAAGATCATGTAAAGATATATTTTCCTGGGATTCCTATCATGTAGTCGAACTTTTACAAGTTCGAACTTCATATGGTCAAGACCATAAGTTCGAATTTGTAAAAGTTTGAGCATCTGAATGGAAATCTCCATAAGTGGAGGTTTCCATTTGTTCAATGGGGTGTGATTTCAGAGTTGGTATATTTAAGTAGCAGGGGCTGTGGGGATACAGGGGGGCTTGCCCCTCTGCTTAAAACAGTTTATTTATTCAATTTTTTTTTATATCCATAGTCGAAGTTTTGTAACTTTGAACATAATGGTTCGAACATTACGTGTTCAAAGTTATAAAACTTTGACTATGTGATATAGACCCATTTTCCTGCCTCAGATGTTCATGGGTTGATAGGTGTTTACTAGGTTAAAGACCACAAAGGCCTTTTTATGCCTAGCCATGTATCCCAAATCTCTGAAAAGTCCTCCTTGATAAATATAAACGGGAGTAAGCCTAACAACCCAAGGTCAGAATCAAACTCTGTACCTTGTACCTATGAGTTGATGACCTTAACTATTATGCTAACACCACACTGTTCCGTTTAGACTGACATTATCCACTTTATAAAAATGTGCGTATAAAGACTTTTGAGTTTGTCAAATTACAACATAGTTCTTGGTTCAGCTAAAAAGTGCAACATAATACATAAACCGTCAATAACACAAAATCTTTAGCATGAAAGTATCTGCCTTCTGGAGGAGAATAGGCTCAGAAATAACACATTTACAATATCAGCATATTTATTTTTTATAACTGCTTACCCAACTGCTGTGTAAAAACTGTAAATCTTGCTTTTTCTAGGTTAGACCTTAAAATTAATCCAGATGGATCAATTGGTCGACAAATATAACTACATAAATCATCTAATTATGATATATATATTCTACCACCATGTTACAGGGTTAAGTTCCAGTCTTACATCTAAGCCAACTACACTAAATTAAGCAGTATTTTCTTTCTTTAAAAAAGGACCTTTTAGTTTGTTCCCCTCCTTGCTGCTGAAACTACCCTCCTCAACACACACACACACACACACACACACACACACACACACACACACACACACACACACACACACACACACACACACACACACACACACACACGTGACCAAATAAAATGAATGGGGAGAAGAGAACTGAGAAGCCTAAAAGGAAAATCCAAGTACTAGGTAAGAAATCACTTTGACAAAGAAGCAGAAAACCATGAAGATCAATGCAAGCATGACTTTTACACTGACACACATAAAACTGCAGAACAATAAAATAGGAAGCTAAATAAAGGATAATTTCTCATCTACTGTTACTGGTAAATAACTGACCTCCTTTTGAAAAAGTCCAGTACTTTTCACTGTGGCAGCCTCATATGGATCCATGGGAGAAGTACAAGCTGAGAGCAGCACTGATGAAAGTGGGTGGCAGGTGGGAAGAGTCTAGCCAAGGCTTAAACAAATAGGTAGAAAGCTGTGTGATGAGGTATAAAACAAACAAGTGCAAAGCACTGCACCTGGGCCATCACAACCCTGATACAAATATCAGCTGGGAGGAATGGAACTGACTGCAAGAGAGCAGGAATACCAGCTCAGGATGTTAGTCACACTGGGACTGGATTACAGGGAGCATACTGTTTGGGCAGTAATAGCAGCAGCAGCAGAATGCTAGGGTGCATCTTTTTTTTTTGGGGGGGGGATAAAATGCAGAAGCAAAGAGACGATGCTTCCACTCTGTAAGGTCCTGGTCAGAACACAAATTGAGTTCTCTGTAATGTTCTGGAGGTCATACAAGGAAATTAGGCCATTTGAAATCAGAGGAAAGCCACAACAATGATCCATGGGACAGAGAGAAAGGGATATGATTAGAAAATTAAGTCAGACCTCTTCCCATGTGAGACCAGAAGAGACATAGGGTACAAGATATGGTGGTATACAAAGTAATCTCAGGGATATGTGAAGGGGTCATCTTGAATGGGAAAAACAAAGGGAAGGTGTGGTGATGGTGGTGGGGGGGGGGCTCAAGGCAGCAGACTGTATGGACTTCAATTACTGCAAATCTCCAAAAATGCTTCACAGGCAGGGGGTTGCACATTCATGGAACTTGACAACTAGAATGGATAGTGCAGAACAACTCTAGAGAGGCATTCAAGATAAGGGGCAGATGAAGAAAGGTAAGGGTGAAGGCAGGGATATAGGGTAGGCAGAATTTTAAATATGCTTAACACATTAATGTCTACAAGTAGTCAGTTAAAAAAGTCCAATATTGCTGACTGCTGGTAGGCTAGATCACAAATGCCAAGAGCAGTGAATCACAGAGCATATTACATGATAGAAAACCTCTTTGCCTGAGCAAGAAAAGCATATTTTTGTATTTCTCTTTCAGGCAAAGTAATTCCCTATATTTACCGTGCTTAAACATGGTACTGAATAGTGCAAAGTCAGTCCTGTCATTGTTACATTTAAAAGTGATGTGTGTACCTTGATTTTCATGTACTATCAGTCTGAATGGAACAAGGCAGCCCACAGAGCTAAACTGCGATCAGTAGAGTAGGTACTTATGAATCAAAGGACATACAATATAGGCTTACTGCCCCCTTCTGCCATCAAGCAAATACAAAGCATTGTAAAGTAGTATAAATGGAGAATGCTACACCAGCAGTATATGCCTGTACAACATAACCAGAGAACAGTGATATCGCTCATGGCTGCAAATGTATACCTTTGTAGAGTTCTAAACAGAGAACCTTATGAAAAGAATCTAGACCTAAAGAAGCCCCAAACAGACAAACATTCTAAAGATGAAAAGGCCGAAACAAGTACATTTTCACACCCCACTAATTAATCACCTTCATAGGCTCTCTCTTTTAATCCCCCCAAATCATAACCATGCCAGGTCACCCTCAACAGGCAGTGACAAAATTCATCCTCCCACCTACTCCATACTCTAGGGTTGAACAGACTCCAGGTTTGGATTTCAGTAAAGAAAGCTCAGAAGACTGTCAAGCTGGTAAACTGTACTTTGGACAGCTTTCTCAGGTTGAGAAATTGACTTCATCCTTGTCTGTGTTTTTTTGTATACAAGAAAGTTCATCAGAAAAACAACATTTTTTGACCTGAGTAGGTGGTCATGTGCAGCTGAAGTATTTGTTGCTCAACTGGTAGTGCATCTCATCCACAGCAGTTGAGAAATGGCCCATAAGTTTGCAAATTTGACTTGAGATCTTTGAGTTTCCTCAGACTAAAATTAATAAACCTATGAAAATAGAAAAAGTGAACTTCTTAACTTGAATTCTGAGATTCTCCATGTCTATTACCTACATCCTAGCTTGACATATGTTGCACTTTAGGTACACCAGAAAATAAGCAGTCATCTAAATACTTACTGTAAATTCAAATCTTTGAGAGTATCTCACACTTCTGAATTTTCTTTAATTCTGTGCATGGGGAATTTAACATAAAACTAGGAGAAAGCATACCCAAATCCTGTGCCCTTCAGTTCAACCAACATCCCATGGAACAGCACAACCTAGAAGATATGAAACAAAAACAGAGCTATATTGAATATATACTTCTGAAGCTTTCTGTAATGGGTAACTGTTGGGAAGAATCCAAAGCAGGGAAATTAAATCTTCCAACAGGTGGAAGCCATAACAGGCCTTAAAAAGTACAATCCTGAAGTACTAAGGTACTAACGGAGGCCCATATTCCTGGAATTACTGTCCAAAGCAATAATGCATGGTGAAGGTGTGAACCAATGACCAAATGGGTGTGACACAAATTTGAAAGTTGCCATGCCCCTGATTAAGCAGACTGCTACAGCAGCATGGAGAGTTAGCCACTTGATGGTACAATACAATGCTGTCAGCAAATAACTTAGGACATGTATCCTTAGCAACTGCCTGTCCTTTGCAACCTCAAGCAAGGGAAGCAAACAACTACTCCGACTTGTTGCATTGGGGCACCCTCTTCAGGTAGAAAGATACTGTTGTTTAAAAACTTACCATAACAGTAGATGTCTATCACTGTTGCAGTATTCCAATACTACTGGGTTATCTCACTGAAGTAACCAGATGTCCAGTCAGGATACCAAAGCCAAAACCTTCTTTATGGCCATATGTCTGACATATGACCTAAGCCCAAGTGCATAAGGTACATAAGTGGACATATGAGCATAAGCTCCTCAGACTATCTCTAAGACAGGAGACCTGGAGACACCTGAAGTAAAGAACTAGTAAAAGATTAATGTCAGCTAAAGTGAGGGAAACCTGGGAATGGCTCCCCTTCAGTCCAGGAGTATCCATAAGATAAACATTAGAAAAAAAAGGAAGGGGAAGGAAGCAATATTGCAACACTGATCAGTAGAACATCTACTGCTATGGTAAGCTCTTACAAAAGTGTACTATGTTCTTCCTTAGATCACAATTGTAGTACTCCAATACTATTTGATGATTCTCAAAATGTATCAGTCTAGAAGAGGCATTAATTTTGTAATGTTTGGTAAAGAAGTGAAAGGAAGACCAAGTGGTTAATTCCAAGATAAATTTGGAGTCAAGTCCTTTGAAAAAAAAAAAAAGCACATGAAGACGCCACAGCAGCTGTAGAATGAGCTTTAATATAACCCTGGAGGGATTTTACATGGAAAGAATAATAAACGGCAAGGGAAATCCATCTGCATATGGTCTGCCTGGACACTGGAAGACCATGATTTTTTTTCCTCTCAAAAGAAATAAACTGATCAGATTTTTTAATTCCTTTAGTCTTGTCCAAATAAAATCTTAGTTTTCTATGCACATCTAGTAAATGAAATATCTTTTCTTCCTTACTTTGAGGGTTATAAAATGCAGGAAGGTGAATAGATTGATTCAGAGGCACTTCAGTGATCACCTTAGACATAAAAAATGGGTTAATTCTAAGGGACAGCTTGTCCTTGAAAAAAAAGAAAAAGTGGAATAGATAATGACAGCATGTAATTCAAAACTCCTTTTTTGCCAAGTTTAAGGCAACAAGAGGAATTGCTTTCTATGTACAAAATTTAAGGGATAAAGAAGAAACAGGTTCAAATGGTGGTAACGTAAATGTCTCAAAACTTATTTCAAGTTCCTGGGAGAAGGAAATGATTGGCTTGGTTGGTTGCAATCTGTTTTTTGCATGCATGTTGGCTGGTCTGCGGGCTGACAACTTGTCTGTAATGGGTACTTTGGCTCCCTTAAAATTAGGCTTAGGCTTGTACTGCTACTTCTTTTATTTATTTTTTTTTTCTTTTCTGCAGAATAGTCTTTTTGTGAAAGAAACATCCTGGTTTGGACAGGTAATTTCTCAGAAATTTTGGAACAGGAGAAAAAAAAGTTGCTTGAATCCATGTATATTTTACCCTATCCTTCAATTTTTTTTTTGAATATCTCAGAAAAAAGGGAGTTCAAACCAGAGGTCCTCATCCAAAGGAGCATCACAAAGTTTAGCTTTGACATCTTCAGGTAGCAACTGCGGTCTGACCCAAGAAAACTTCCTAAGAAGAGACACTGTGACAGCCGCTTTGGAAGAAGCATCTGCAATGTCATATGCTCACTTAAAGGAGCAAAGTGTGACCTAAGAAACAGAAAAAATCATACTCTGCAAGGCAGATCTATTGTCATTGTCCAGAAGATTAGGAATATCCAAGATATATTGTCAAAGATGGATAACAGATGCTTAATCATGTAGGTTTTACAGTTAATAGCAAGAAAAGCTAATGTAGTAGATGCATAAACTTGCTTTCCATACCTGTCAATTGCCCTACTGTCTTTATCATTTGATACGGTGCTTAAGGATGAAAAAGTTTTGATGGTTTACATGAGTCCATAGAAATAGCTGTTGGATCAGATGAATGGTTCTTGTACAGATATCTGTGATGGTCTAGGACTTTATAGCACCTCTTAGACTTTCTAGGTGCAAGAAGCTGAGACTGGTGCTAAAGAAGCTGAAAGAAAGGTGTCATCTAAAGTTTCTAAGTCAGGAGGTACAGGAGAAGGTGATATCCATACATAGCAAACTGTAATACCTCTTTTGAAATTCTAGGAGCAGTTTACAATCCTAATTTAAATGTTGTATCATCATTTGGATGATGACCTCAACAGAAAGTTCTTTTCTGAAGAACTCTGAAATCTAAGGATAATGTATTTTCAAGTTCATACTCAAAACTAGAAGTGGAATACAACTGAAAGGAGTAGCCCAGAGGCTCAGAGACTGACTCTGTGGAAGAACTGTCCTCAGAAAAAGCATCCCTCTTTCTTTTCTGAGTGGTAGAAAGTGTAGAAGGAAAGACCAAAGACTGTTAGAAAAATCATGCCATTCCTGTTTTGGATCACTGGTTACAGCGATAAAAGCAGATGAAATATTTTTTTCTCTTTTGGGAGTTCTTAAACAAACCATAAGTGAAGGAGGCAACACTGAACATATCTCCATAAGGGAACCTGGGACATTCTCATTAACTAGTATCTGTGGAACACCATCCAGTTCCTCTGATATTACAGATCCATGGTCTCTGTTTGCAGTCTTTATGACCATCTGGCTGGCTGGATGGGATGGATGGCATATGCCAAAAGGCTGCACCATGTCTGACTCCAATGGGGTTACAACAGAGGTAAGAGGCTCAGATGTCACATCGTCTGTGGACTTATCAACAGTCTGAACACAGACATTCGACTCAAATCTTAACAAAGAAGTGGTTAAACTATTGTCTTCTTTCTAACTTTCTTTACAGGTCGAAGAAGAAGCTACAGACTGCATATTAGCTTGCGCCAAAGCCTATAAATGCTTATTCTCTAAGTACACTGTCAGCAATGATAAATGATTTCTAAGGGTCTTGGGCACAAATGTCTTTCATATTATGGCCAAATCCTAAACAAAAGAGACCTGAATATGTCTTATCCTTACAAAGGATCTGCCTACCATAGTGGCATTCCCCTGTCTTACATGACATGAAGATCAATAACAAGTAAAAAAAAAAAAAAAAAAAAAAAAGAATAATGAAGAAGGGTCCCCAAAGGGGTACTCAGCTGTCTTTTGCAAAGGCAAATATCTCCTTTCTTATGGTTGATAGACCAAGCTTCAGATGGAGTTTTACTTCCTGTACTGGTGGCAAGAATGTTCTGAGGATTTTTACACTTGTATTTTCCCTTAAGTACCAGCATGTAGTCCAAGAGCCTAGGTCTAAGGCTGGATGTTCACTATACGAGGAAGGGAACTCTGTTATACAAGTTGGATGTATGGTATATCCTTGGCAGGATGCCCCATCTGTCAGCATTACTGCAACAGTGATCTAATGATGAACGTAAGCATCTTCCAAGAGAAGAACTTCATAGCTGTTAGACCACTTTCTTAAAAAATATGGAAAAGGCAAGCTTTTTGATCATAAAGTTAAAAATGCTAAGAAACAGAGACACTCTTCAAAGGAGGTGAAGATGAAAATTTCCTTTAAGGAGCTGTTTGACCGACCAACACTGGGCCACAGTCCTACTCTTTACAAAGTCATTATGACCAGAAATGAAAGACACTTGCACCATGACCATGAAATAAGTGAGATTTAAACATAAGATGTAGAAACTAACAGACTGATGCAAATTCGATCTGCTGTCAACATCCATGGAAACTACTATTTGATATACTGCAGCGTTCTTATACAAATAGTGGATTCCTCTATCAGTAGAATTCATCACACTTCTTAGGTACTATGAAGGGGGTTGAGATTTTAGTTCTAGGAAGGCTGATTTGATGGTGTCTTCAAAGAGCCAAAATAATCAGGACACAGCAGCAGACTTCAGTACGTCATCTTTAAGACAGTTAGAAGTATTTTTGAAACTCTCAGATCTTCTTTAGGTCCCACTTTAAGTGTTCTCTCATGTAAAGAGCTCCTCAAGACAGACATCTTCTGGAGGATAGCATGATGAGACAGTCAAAGGAAACAGGTCTTTCTCATCCACTTCAGAATCTAAGGAGCTTGGAGGGGGAATAGTTCTTCTTTCAGTTATATGGAGCAGACGTCCCCAGTGCAGAAGGCTGAGCTGTCTATGGCCTTATCCTGTGCCAAGCCACAACCTACTTTCTGTGAACAATCAGAGGCGGCAGAGGCTGGGGCTGAGGTTGCACAAGTGGGTGCCTGGCCCTCTAAAAGTAATAACAGTGCTTTATTCTCTTAATGAGAACAGATGCCAGACAGAATAATAATAGCTGGGCTGATTTCCGGCTCCTGTAACAGGATAATTGAGATGTCTGGTGGATAATTAATCTGATGCAGCAGTACAACTTAGTAAAGATAGACATTCAATATGGGTGCCTAGGATCCAGAGTCCAGCCTGGACATTTTGTTACTTTCCTGCAGGCCCAGTCTGTAGCCTGACTTAAATTCCTACTATTCACATTGGGGACGGATAAACCAACACCTCCTCCTGATATGACACCTTAAGCTTCAACAGGCTTGACAGGTCTCTTAAGGCCTGCCCTTTCAACTTGCAGAATACTTAACAATAAAGATATTTATTTTTCTCTATTTTAAGCCTTTTTCTTAGCAGATGTTTTCTTTGTCGGGAGAAAAGTGATGGGTCTCCTCCCAATATGGCAGGGGCAGGCATCCTTTGGTCTTAGTTGCAGAGGTAAGAACTAGGCAATCAGTCTACAGACAATTAAACACTAAGCCAATAAACCATATTCAAAAGTTCCATTCAGCCTTGAGGAGGGTAACACAAGACATACCTGAGGTGAATTTGAAGCTGCCCTTCCAAATATCTAGCTTTGTCCTGGTGATGTGATGATGGCAAGAGCTCTACTATGCTTGACATGTAGCAAATGTTTGTTACAGAGGTGGGAGTTACATTGGGATACTAATCTATTCACATCAACATGCCCTAGTTCTCTGGTGTTCTCAGGAATCGGAAGTCAGGACGGGTTGGATCTTTCATGAATGGAAAGGCTAAACGCAGATCACCACAGAGAATTATCCAAGAGAACAAGTACAGACTGAAGGATACCAGTCTGTCTGGACAACTGAGGGTCCTGACACCATTAATTATTTTAGTTATCAATTTCTGGGGTTTCTCAAGTTAAATAATATGCTTCAATAAATACATGCCAAACAGGGTGTTATATTCAATAATGGGCCTAATAAGACATGAGTAAAGGGGAATTAAGATTTCCCTGGATGAAGAGTCGATGCCTTTGGAAATTAGTTAGATGGAAGGATTCCTGAACTATTGCAAAGGCAAGATGACCAAAGGATAAGGAATTATCAAAAATAGTGCCAAGATCTCTTAAAACAATATTTGGATGGATGAATTTGTTACCTACACGTTATGATGTGGAAATGTTTTATTTACTAAGAACTACACTACATTTTTTACATTTAGTTTGAGACCATTTGTCCTTGCACCAGCTGATAATACAGTCTAACCCATGCTGGAGCAACTGTGAGTCAATAGAGGAACAAATAACATATAATTCACATACATCTAAACATATCTAACTGAAGAACAAGAGTATGGGCTTGAAGGCTTGAGAAATAAATGATAAAAAGGAGTTGGCTCAACAGAGAGTCCCGTGGTACACCACTGGTAACTTTTCAGCTTTCAGAAATGCCACCTGTGACTCTAAGGCAAAAAATAAGTGGTTCACTGCACAACACATGGATTTATGGATTCAAACTTACAAATGAGACTAGGAGAAAATTGTGGAAAACTTTAACAAAAAGTGCAGAAATATTTCGTAATGTGTGTGAAAATTGTGAGCTTCAGTACCCAATCCCACTACATTCCAATGTGGTTTACATTATATTTATTTATTTATTTAATATTTGTTTACCGGGAAAGTCTGACTGGTCACAAGTACTTTTTCAGTGGAGGCCCTGGGAGAAAAGCTCCATGAGTAACAGTAAATTTTAATGCACACATTACAATAATCAAAGTATAAAGTAAACAAAATGTGGTATACATAAGAAAATACAAATTTGTTACATCTTGACAAAAAAAACCTAGGCTTTGAACATTGCTAGTACTATTTGTAAAGTATGACTTATGTCAAGATGTAAGGTTAAGACCGGTTGGTAGGAATAAAGGATTAAACACAGGGAAAGAAGCTGGATATGGTTGGGTTATACTGTGATATATCAGAGCATTCATGAGGGGTTAGTAGAGGAACATAGCCACTTATTTTTTAGATAAGCTTTAAGTGATGGCTTAAAGTGGTTAGTGGATGAGATTGAGAGAACAGAGTTAGGAAGGGAGTTCCATATATGAGATATATAGCTGGAAAATAAAGAGTTTTCTGCAGTGTTGTTGGCCTTGGAGTCTGTGAGTAAGTTCTTATTGTTAGAGCGAAGTGGTCTGCTGAAACTGTAAGGAAGGATGAGATTTTGTAGTGCACAGGTTCTGGTTGGCTGTGTTACAATTTTAAGAGTTAGAGAGAGATGGTTGTAAAGAATAATGTTGGGAAGCTCAAGCCAGTCTAGTATCCTTAAAGCTGTACAATGATGTGTTCTATATGGGCAGCCAGATGCAAACTTAGCAATTTTATTATAACATGCATCTAGCTTAGATAAGTCAGTTTTCCTAAGATTAGTTAAAATTGAAGAAGCATATAGTAGAGTGGAGAGCAGATGGGTTTGTGCTAATGTAATTTTGGCCATTTTGGTCAAGAACCTTTTGTGCCTATATAGACTTCCAAGTTTCTTATGGAGTTTTTTATTGTTAGGGAGACATGCAAGTACATTTTTAGGTTACTGTCTATTTCCACTCCAAGAAGCTTTGTATGGGCTGCCAGGGAGATGACAGTATTGCATTTGGCTATTATGTTAAATGGTGGCCATGAGATAGATGTCTTGTTAGGTTGGAAGAGTAATAATTTAGTTTTGTTTGGGTTCAGGAATAGATGGGGAATGACTAACCATGTTTCAACAGAAGTGAAAGATTCCTGTGTTTGAGAATGAAGAGCTGATAGAGAAGTGGCAGCACAGATAAGTATTGAATCATTTGCATACTGTATTATAGAACCATGTGGAGTAGCTGTGTGTAGATTATTAGTGAAGAAGGAGAAAAGGAGAGGGCCTAAGATAGATCCTTGGGGGACATCAATGGATAAAGAAAGGGGTGGAGATAGGTCGCCTTGCTTTAGAACAGATTGTTGAAGGCCAGATAAATAGTTATGAAACCTAGCTGGTGAGAAGGATAGTTCAGTTAGTACAGCTATTAATTTGGAATGGGAGACTATATCAAAAGCTTTTGATAGGTCTAGAAAGATGGCAGATACAAAGTTGTTGTTACTCCTGTGATGGTTTTATGGTATTAATGAAGAATAAGAGAGCTGTAGTGGTATTATGTGATGGGTGAAACCCATGCTGAGTGTTTGAGAGGTTATTTATTAGTAAGAATTTCATGACCTGAAGATGAATACACCTTTTGAGTAGCTTAGAAAGAGGTGAAAGAATAGCAATTGGCTGATAGTTTGTCATTTCCTTTATGAAGTGTGATTACATGGGAAATTTTCCACAGGTGAGGGACTTTGTTTTCGAGAATGAATCTATTATTTATAAGGACTGATACTGGGAAGGCTATAGCTTCAGCTGCAATTTTGAGGTATTCACTGGGTAAGTTATCTACGGCAAGTGTAGTAGCTTTTAGTTGGGTGAAGGATTGAGTTTATAGCCGGCCAGAGTTTTTGAGGGCTTTTTGATATGTGTTTTGAATGTTATGATATAAATTTATTTTATCCTGTTTTACTTGTTTTTTAACTTATTTCTAAGTTCCTAATACTGTTTAGAAACTACTGTGTTAGTCTTACGCCATCGTTCCCAGGCTTTATCTCCGGCTTTCAGAAGGGCCCTAGTGTCTAAGCTTAGTCAGGGGTCATAGTTTGATTTTACTCTGATGGTTTTAACAGGGGCATGTGCATTTAATATATCTAAAAAGGATTTATTAAAGTGGTTCACTGTGTTATCTAGGTCAAGGTATTTCAGTGGAGTCCAACTGCACCTTTGTAGGTCAGCTAGGAAGTAGTCAAGATTAAAGTTATGTTTTTTCTGAGTTGTTTAGACATAGTAGGTTTTGGTGAAATATGTGTCGTACAAGAAATGTGGGTAGGTGGTTGCTCAGACCATTAGGAAGGTAACCTGATTGGAATGAGTGAGAGGAGTTACTTATTAATATCCAATCCAAGGTTGATTTTATTTTACTAGTTTTATCTATTTGGGTAGGTTCTTGAATAGTTTGTGTAAAACCATGCAAGTTTATGTGATGGATGGGGTGATCTGTATCACATGCAAACCAGTCTAAATTAAAAATCACCCAGTATGAATGTCTCCTGACTAAGGGCACTACTTGCCCAGTGCAACAGACATTCTATTACTGGGGCATTATTTCCAGATGGGATATAGCAGCCAATTGCATTAAGTGTTTTTCTTGAATTTATAGTAAGTGTGGTATAGATGATTTCTGCACTGTCGAGTTGTGGGGTTTTGCAGTCAAGGAAAGTTAAAATGAGATGGTCTTTAAAGAAGATAGCAACTTTACCGTCTCTTTTGTTAAGTCTATCCACCTGCAGTATGGAGTAACCTGAGGGTAATATTTCATTATCTTTTGTACCTGGTTTTAGCCATGTTTCAGTGATTATTACTATGTCTGGGGACTATGTGGCTAGATTGGCATGGAGGAAATCTAATTTGTTGGCTATACTTCTAATATTAATGTTCATTAGCAATAGGTCTGATTTTTTTCTGTTTAGGATTGGAAGTGTAGGTGCGTTGAGACTAGCGTGACTTGGAAGGCTGGTGTTACCTGAGAGTGGTCCAGGGTTTGGTTGGATGTCACCACTAAGCAGTAGCCTAGAGACAATGTTGTTAAGTAATTTCAATCATTTGATAAGCTCATTGTTTAATAACTGAGGGTTATAGTGAGTATCTTTAGCAGGTATTATTTTACGTGAAAAATATTGCAGGCTAGTAATATTGACAAGTGCAGGAGAGATGATGAGATATGTACATGGAATAGTATGGTAAGATGGGTTTGTGATGTGATGAAAAGTGGGTGTCTGGAATGTGTTGTGGTGATAAGTACTGAGGTGAGATAATAATATGAGTGTAGTAAGAAGTGATAGGTGAAGCACGAGCATGTTATAGGTCTAGGAGGAGGAAACAGGTTAACAGGAAATGCATGTAATTGGATGGATAGAGTGAGGGAGTGTCAGGTTAGTGCATAAGAGTAGAAGCACTGAGGTGGGTGGGATATGGGGGTAGGGTAGGGGAGCAGAGTGAGACTGAAGGCCAAACGGAGTGGGCAGAGCAACCCCCAGAGCAGGGAATAAAAGAAAAAACAACCAGGAGCTACTGACTGCATTAAGTATAAAACCATTACCAAACAAGATGTGTTGCTGAGTTAGAATCTTTCTTCCTTTTTTTAATGCAGTGTAAAGTAACCTTTACATGGAACATTCATAGTAGGAAAACATTCTCAGCCATATAAAACTAAACATTGTGGTCACTGCCTCGTAAAAGCGAATGGGGACACTTAACTCCTTACATTTCTTTACACAGCTAAAAATTATGAAACCAGATGTAGAGTAAACTATATAAACTAACTTACTATGGTTACATTTCATTACACTCTTGCTATTCATTAAATTACTTGAACCTGTATACAGTTACAAGCATTTAATAAAAATTTAAAGCAAGTTATAAAATAATTGCAGACTTTGTGCAGAGAGCATGATGAAAACTGCATGTGCTATTTTCCATTGGCATGGAGTATTTCTGTCAATATTAGAGTGGGAACGGTGTCAAAGACCCTAGCTAAGTCTAGACATGTTGTATACTACTTTTGTAATTTTTCTGAAGAAAATATCAAGATTAAAGAGGCAGGACCACCATTTAACAAAATTTAACTGGTGAGGGTCTGGGGTTAAGAGATTTCAATGTCAAGATTAAGGAGGCCTGATATAGTATACTCCTTAAAATTACATATGAGATTAGCAAGACTCATGGGTCTAAAGTTACCATGGTCCATGGTTAGGCCACCCTTGTGTAATGGCATTACAGTGGCTGTTCTTCCAGGTTTTAAGAAAGTGAACCGTGGAGAGACTCAAGGATGATATGTTCTCTTTTGAGGAGGCTGAGAGGGCTTGTTCTGCAGTAATTTCAGAGGTTGGCTGGGACTGTGGGATCTGTGGAAGAAGTACAGCTGTGGGTGGAGTAAATGGGCACTATATCTATCAGCTAGGTTATTAGCTACTTCTTTTTATTGTCAGAATTAGTAGTATTATTATGGACTTGATCAGCACATTGCTGGATGTTTCCTTCTCTTGTAATTTACTTTAAGGATCTTCAATCACTGGGGTTTAACAATTTCCCTCTATATCTGGTGTGGACAGGGACTTTCTTATTAATGCAACTATTTAAGTGGGAATATAAGTCAGAGGCATATGTGGTGGCTTTAGCAATGGGGTCTGTCAGAGGAATACAACAGAATTTATTTAGGTCATCAAGTAACTGAAGAAGGTTTATTTATGTGACATACCTAAATGCAGATGTACTTTAATGGAGAAGTAGCATTAGTTTTAAAGGCAAAGCTCACTGTTTATGGTATGACTTGCTAAGGGAAGATGGTGCACACTAAGGTTTGCAAGAAGGTGCCATATTTATGGGCCCAAGATCTGGGGTATTTAGGCCTCTAGTAGTATGATTAATTATTTGTACAACTGAGTTAGAATTTATAACATCAGTAAAAACAAAATGAAAACTCCAGCAAAGCTAGAACTTCCACTGAGTGACCTCCCAAACCTCTTGTATCAGAGGCACATGGGAAATATGCAAATGATCCCTATGAACATCAGGTGTTTCAGCTAACTGGCAATTCTGAATGCCCATGACTTATTTCATCGTTTTAATGGACAATTTCAGGCCAATAAAGCCAAACCCCACTAGCTGTGGATATGCATATTTCAGCCTTGTTATGACCTCGTCAACACAGCACAAGCAGAGTGTTTGACTAAGCATTAGAAACACAGGGCTGTTATACCCAGCTGATGTCCATTATCATTAGGGTCACTGCTAAAATATCCCAAACAACAAACTAAAACAATGAATGAGAAGGTCACTGAAATACCAATCAGTAAAAACAAAATGAAAACTCCAGAAAAGCTAGAACTTCCACTGAGTGACCTCCCAAACCTCTTGTATCAGAGACACATGGGATATATGCAAATGATTCCTATGAACAAAGTTCTAGCTTTGCTGGAGTTTTCATTTTGTTTTTACCAATTGGTTTTTCAGTGACCTTCTCACTCATTGTTTTAGTTTGTTGTTTGGGATATTTTTGCAGTGACCCTAATGATAATGGACATCAACTGGGTATAACAGCCCTGCATTTCTAATGCTTAGTCAAACACTCTGCTTGTGCTGTGCTGACGAGTTCATAACAAGGCCGAAATATGCATATCCGCAGCTAGTAGGGTTTGGCTTTATTGGCCTGAAATTGTCCAGTAAAATGACAAAACAAGTCATGGGCATTTAGAATTACCAATTAGCTGAAACACCTGATGTTCATAGGGATCATTTGCATATATCCCATGTGCCTCTGATACAAGAGGTTTGGGAGGCCACTCAGTGGAAGTTCTAGCTTTGCTGGAGTTTTCATTTTGTTTTTACTGAGTGGTTTTTCAGTGACCTTCTCACTCATTGTTTTCATTTATAACATCACAGACACACTGGGCATGTTGACCACTGGTGGTTCAGATCAGCTAGTTCATTAATGGATAGTTAAAGGCATCTAGTATGAACACACTGGTATTAATTAATATTTTGGCTAAGGTATTTTGATAGCTATCATGGTCAGCAGCGATACAGAGAGTGTTATATAGCTATCTGCCAAATGGCAACCTTATTGAAGCTTATTTGGACATATAACAGTTCACTTTTAGGGTCCGAAGAAATCAGTTTGCGAGGTGACAGTATCCCTGATAAACTCTGATATGCCTTTACAGTTGCCAGTAAGTCTGTAAGCATTACATGAGATAGTAATGGAGTGCTTTCACTGCTTTGAAACTACATCTCCATAACTAGACATATAAGACTGTATTCAAGCTGCAGAATGGTCTCAAATTCAGGATTTTTTTCAAGATTTCCAGCACTGTGTACAGCCACCTTAATAGGTTCTAAATCAGACTCTACTAGGTTGAAATGGCCAGCAGGTGGTCTGTACTAAGAAAATACACTATGGGGGCACAACAAAGGCTGTAGCCTGAATGTCAAAGTCATGGTAAAAGAGGTACAGGACCATGCTTATGTTCAGGCTTCCTGTCCCATGCTGATACATACTGGAACCCCCATAATGACACCTACTACAAAGACAGTTATTAACGCCAATGAATCCTGTCCTTGAATCTCAGCATCCTTCTGGATGATGGCAAAATATCATCAAGACTAATGCCTTTCGTATTAGTTCGGAATGGCTAACTGAAAGCAGTATTTTAGAGCTCCATATAACTAGTTAAATAAGACATGAAAAAATATTTTTTTCTTCAAAGCATAAAATCTTATAAATAAAGGACCAATTTACATAATTAGAAACTTTGAAGTTTTACAAATAATTTCCTGTCAAAAAGCTTGGAGATATATTCACTTGTTAAAATGAGCAACTCAAGGAATTCTCATCAGGATGCTGCCTTAAAGCAGGAACTACAACAGATGACATCTACCCTGCAGGAGTGGTCTTTGAAGATGGATGATTTTAAAGAGAACCTAGAAAATCTTGAAACAAGCAGTCAAAAACAGGCTGACACTCTCAAGGAAATGCTACAACACCAGACAAGGATAACAGGAATAGAGGTTTCATTAAATGACTTAGAAAGCAGACTTAAGGAAGAGGAAACACAGAAAGAACTGCTTCTTAAGCAAAACATTTGGTTGGTTAATAAAGTAGATGACTTGGAAAATAGGGAGAGGAGAAATAACATCAGGATTTTCGGATTATCTGAAAACACAGAAGGTGAGGATATTATTTCCTTTTTATCAAGCTGGATCCCTGACATTTTAAATTTAAAAGAAGGACTTTCCTTTGGCATTGAAAGGGTGCACAGAGCTCTTGGGAAACCTGCCACTAACTCAAACTCTCCTCCTAGGTCAATAATTATCAAATTTCTTTTGTACATAGGTTCATAGATTCATAGGTTCATAGATTAGTACTAAGCAAACTGCCCTTGTGAGCCATTTTAAGCCTAGCCAATTGTCCCTTGTGAGACTCAAACCCTGCACCTTGTGTGTGCAAGGCAAACACCTTAACCATTAAGCCACCCTCCCAACATGGACAAGGAACTGATTTTAAGATCTGCTTGGAGGAAGGCACCTCTAAAATGTAAACAAAGCCTGATAAGATCTGATAACGACTATTCATCCAGAATAATGGAACAAAGGAAATAAGTGTGGCCAATGATAAAATGTCTGAAACAAAATTAACATCAAGGCACAACTTGCATATCCAGCTAAGATAAAAATACTGTATGCCAATGACATGAGGACTTTTAATGACTTAGATGAAACCTCTTCATTTATTAAAAATAATAATGTGATTACTTTACCAGAAGATATGGATTGGATGTCACTTCTCTCAAGAGAACAAAAAACAAAAAACTGATACTGTTACAGCCAAATCTCTCAAAGCATCTACTATGATATGAATTGTTTTAACATTACTTTAAAAGACCAATTTTACTGCTTGAAATTTTAAAACAAAGGTAACTAACTACTGAAATCTTTAACTATATTTTTTGAAAATAGAGGACACATGAGAGCTTTCACATTACCTCAGGTATGTAAAACAGGGTACTTTTCTTTCGCAGAAGGAGGGTTATATAGCACATAAAATATTTACATTGTTATCAACATACGTAGTATGTGTGTTTTCTTTTACTTTTATTTTTTCTCTTTCTCTTCTCTTTTTTTCTCATTATTTATTTTTAACTGCATCGTGTCTCCCTTTCTAAATTCTCTGTTTACTATTCTAATATAGTCTGTATATATTTAATAACTCACTACCTATACAAAGATAAATAATAGTCTAAAAAAATCTAGTTATAGGGTAGACTAATTGGAAAAGTGAACTTACTTGTTATTACAATATTTATTAGATTAATGGTAGACACGGTTATGCTTATTGGGTTTGGGGACATGTTCGTGATTAACTCTGAAATGTTCCGTTTATGTACATATGTCCTTTGAATTATTTCCTTTTAGTATTAACAAAATATATAAATAAAAAAAAAAAAAAAGGAAAAATGTACTGTTGGTTAAGAGAAGTGAAGCTTTCTTTACATTCTATTTGCCTCGCAAACTATTTCAGTTTTTTTTTAACATACACTGCTCAGAAACCACTATATTGGCATTTCCATGGCAACAGTAAACAATTGCGGCAGTTTCTACGGGCACTGTGAACCTGCGAAGTGCATTTAGCCTCACAGACAACAAATAAAAAAAGTAATGTTTAATTATTAAAAATGTAATACAACCTAAGCATGGTAAATTAAATACATAATATGATTATTTGTAAGTATTTTATGATCTACACACATTGAATTACACATTCCTGGAAACACTACTGAAATGTCCCCAAACTAAATGTGCACTTAAATGAAGTTGCTTGATTAAAAAGTATTACTCAGTTTAACATGCTGACTCCACAAGCTGTCTGCACTGTAAAAGTTACATTTTATATGTTACATGAAAACGATAGTTTCTACAGCACACAAAAAGAAACATTACTTTTTGCAACATATCTTTGCAGTTAACACACTGTACAAACTCACTTAGCAACAGATAGCTATTCATTTAAAATATCAGTTTAAATATTAAATGTGCTCTTGAAATGCTATTGACATTTTAGCAAAATATAATCGGAACTGAAAAATTAATGAGTTGAAAGAAGTGAAGTAATGCACAGATTTCAAAGACAGTTCTTGATACTACAGTACAAGTAGAAATGTAAACACATAAGGAAGAATTGAAATGTTTTAGTCTTCCAGTTAAAATAGCTTACTCTCAACATTTTGCTATATCAGAAAGATTAAAGAGCTAAGAAATTACTATTATTTGTCTTTATAATGTTTATTAGACAAATGTTAGACTCTGCTTTGTTTAATGGATTGTGATTCATGTCTATGAGGAAAGGTGGACTCAATTAGATGTTATTACAATATTTATTAGACTGATGGTGGACACTGTTATGCTTAATGGGTTACGAGACATGTTAGCGATTAACTCTGAAATGTTTTGTTTATATACATACTGCCAGTCAAATTATTTCCTTTACTATTAACAAAATATATAAAAGGAGGGAAAAATGTACTGTTGCTTGTGTGTTTTTACATTCTATTAGCCTTGCAGACTATTTCAGTTTTTTTAACACTCACTGATTAGGAACTGCTATATTTGCATTGTCATGGCAACAGAAAACAACTGCGACAGTCTCAATGTGCTCTGTGAATCTGCTTAGTGCATTTAGTCTTGCAGATAACAAATAATAAGAAAGTAATGTTGTTTAACTATTAAAGTGAATTATAACCTAAGGAAGGGTAAATTAGATAACTTATGCCTTCTGTGTGGAGTCTGCATGTCCTCCCTGTGGTTGGGTGGGCGTTTGAAAGACATGCGTAAATGGGTGTGCCTTTGTTGAAGGTTGAACGTCGAGCTGGCACCTCGGCGTTCAAGAAAATCTACTGCCAATCATTAGCGGAACGGAGTTCGGCTGTGGCAACCCCTAACCGGGAAAAGCCGAAAGACAACAACATTAGGACAACTTGTAAATACTTTATAAATTACCCACATTAGATTACACATACCTAGAAACTCAACTGAAATGTCCCCAAACTGCCTGTGAACTCAAATGAAACTGCCTGATTAATAAACATAACTTAGTTTAACAACTTGAATCCATAAATGATCTGCTCTATAAATGCTACATTATTTATGTTTCTTGCAAATGACAGTATCTAGAGCACACGAAAAGATATATATTACTTTTTGCAACATGTTATCTTTGCACTAAACATACACTCTGTACTAAAATTAATTTGGCAACTGATAAGTTATTCATTTGAAATATCAGTCTAAATATTAATTGTGCCCTTGACATATTGTTGCCATTTTGACAAATTATAATTTGAACTGAAAAAGGAATGATTTGAAAGAAGTGAATTATTGTAGACTTCAAAGACAGCTATTGACACTACAGTACAAGTAGAAATGTATACATGTAAGGAAAAATTTAAATGCTTTACTTTTCTAGTTAAAATAGCTTATTGTTAACATTTTGCTTTATCAGAAAAATTAAAGAGCTAGGAAATTATTTTTAATTTGTCTTTATAATGTCTACTAGAGAGATGTTAGACACTGATTTGTTTAATGGATTGCGAGTCATGTCCATGATGGACTACTGAATGTTATTTTTGTTTACCTATGTTTGCTGAATTACTTTTATTAGTACTGATTTAAAGCAAAAAAAAAAAAAAAAGGAAACCTTTGTTTTTGGCTAAAGGAGAAGAGGCTTAAGAGTATTATAACTGCCCTGTGAACTCTCTAAGATGCTCTAAACACTATTTGATTAATACTTACACAAGACAAGTCTTGATTACCATATGGGCACATACACATTCATCCTAGACCTGATGTGATTACCCATTCTGGAAGCAGGAGGAGTCCTATGCAGGGTGGGAATTGTCAGGGTGATCATAGTTCATTGTTAAACTCTGCTTTGTAAATCTATAAATATGTAAATGCACTGGACACTGGAATGTAGAACGCCTCTGCTCAGAGTCAGGATAGCACTGATAAGCCATGTCTTTTCATACGTTTAAGTTGAAGTTGGTGAGTTGAAGAAAGGAAAAGAAAAGGAGGGTTATACACCTACAGTAATTTTATACTTCATTGGTAATCACCCATTGTCTCCTACAGAGTCTTCTTAGTCAATATATTCTAGTAGTAATCCATTTGATGTTGGCTTATCTAGTGTCTGCTTCTCTGTTGTGTTTAATTTATCTGGAATGACATATCTGACATGTTTGGGATCTCTTAAGGGTAACTATATATTGGATATTTTCTAAGTAAAAAAAAAATAATTGTTTACACTACATGCATTCCATCTTGATGTATAAAATAATATAGAATAACAACAGAATAATATAGAATTTCATATCTCTTTTAAGAAAATTCTCCATATAACAATTTAACATATGGAGCTCAGTTGATATTGTTGGTTAAAGGTATGAGTGATAATCCAATAGATCTATCTTTATCTATTGGATTAGGAATGACTTTCATTCCTTGTTTAATGGGAAATTCATATTTACTTGTACTTGATACTTTAGAATTAATGTTTTATAAAAGTACTTTTTTAAAGCCTGACCAGAATTCTACCCTACTTGTATTTAAAGAAGAAAGAACATTAAATAGCACTCCCAAGTTTACACACATAAAAATAACACTCAACGTTATCAGAGAATATGGTATAACAACTATAATCAAAAAAAGAAACAAAATGCTTCTTCCAACAATAACTTGAAATTGATTTAACATTCTTATCCTTAAATACTAATGGCTTAAATAATGCAAGTAAAAGATCAAACTTACTAAAATATTTAAATCTAAATAAGGCACAAGTAGTATTTCTCATGGAAACGCATTTTAAGACTAATGATAGCTTTATTTGGAACCCTAAGTACTATAGAGTTTTAGTTCAATCCTCCTATAGAACAAAGACAAAATGAGTATCAGTTCTCTGGGAGAAAAACATAATCACTCCAAAAGTTATTTATAAATATGAAGACAAAGAAGGTCTACTAGCATTTGTTATAGTCAAATTTAATAATAGAATATGGACTTTAGCCAACCTATATTGGTTCCCAGGAATTGAAGCAGGGAAGGTTAATAAACACCAAGATTATTTCCAACAATTATAAAGGAAATCTTATACTGGGACGAGATTTTAATTGTACCTTCTGAAACCACCAAGAAGTCTTTTTGCATAGCAACTATTTCAAAAGCCTTAAAAAGATGGACTGATTCATTTCATTTAATACACACTTTTAAAATAAAAGATGATAAATCTTTATTATTTTTCCATAAAGACCATATATTTGGAACACAAACCAGAATAGACACATTATTCGTAGTTCAAGATTTGCAAACGAAAATCCTCAACTTCTCAATAGTTCCATGCCCCTTCTCAGATCATGACTCACTGATAATGAAACTCCAAATAGAGTCTAAACCATTAATCTTCTCAACTAGAATTCCATCATATATCATGAAAATTAAAGAATTCAGACCCTGGATGTTGTCAGAACTACAATTATTTCTTGAAATTAATAATACAAAAAAAATCAGTAGAGTCATGGTATGGGACTCATTAAAAGTGTATTTATTTGGTAAGACCCTTAGTTGCTACAAAAACAAAGTTAGAGAGTGGAAATCTGAATCATTAGACTTGAAAACCAGACTCTTGACAGCAAAATCTAAAAAAAAAAACTGTCCAGAAGTCAAAAAGGAAATAGAGGAATTAAATAAAAAATATGACATTCTAACACACAAAACTTGTCTAGCCTTGGAAAAATTAAAAGTAAATTCATTAGCCATCTCCCCCAGATATCTACATAACTTATCTACAAGAATTAAAATACAATCCAAAGCAAATAACATTAGCAATATATATCATGAAAATAAAGGGAAAAAAGTATCAGATATAGGAGACATCCCTGAATCATTTCAATTCCATTATATGGAACACTTCAAAAAAGAAGATTTAGATACCAACCAAATAAACTTAGATACAAACCTTATCAATATAAAACAAATTTCAGAAAATTTTAAACTAGACATACAAAACCTATATCCTACAAAGAAATTGTTGACAAGATAAAAGAAAGTAAATTTAATAAAGTTCCAGGGATAGATGGTATAATTACGGAAATTTACAAACTCTTCCCTTCAACAGTAATCTCCCTTTTTCATAAAAATTTGCTAGAAGTCCAGTCAGAAGCAAAAATACCACCCTCATGGAAATATTCTTTCATAACACCAATTCTAAAAGATAATAAACCACCGGACTTCTGCACCTCATACAGACCTATATCATTACTGAATAATGATTACAAAATATTTATGTCAATCCTATCTCTCTCTCTCTTTCGGCTTTTCCCGGTTAGGGGTCACCACAGCGGATCACCTTGTCCGCTCATGATTGGCAGTGGAGTTTTTACAGTGTCGAGTTGCCAGCCCGGTGTCCAACCTTCCACAGAAGGCACACGCACTCACACCTAGGGCCAATTTTAGCGTGTCCTATAAGAACCTTGTTTGCTTGTATAGATAGTTAGGATGTCCCTATTACCATCCCAAGCTATCTCCTGTGACGATTGTTCTTCCTCTGTTGCCTGGGGTTGTTGGCCGAGCATATTTGATAAGACTTTCTGGTGCCACCATTGTGAAAATCCTGTTCATTTCCATTATTGTTGTTATATGTATGTTATGTCAAACCTATCTAACATAATGAAAATCCCACTTTCTAAGACAATTAATAATGATCAAACTGAATTTATATATAGCAGGCACACACATGATAATATTAAAAGGATACTTACTCTTATAGATTATGTGAATAAAGAAGATAAACACTTGTAATCGGATTAGACATAGAAAAAGCCTTTGATTCCCTCAACTGGGAATATCTATTTAAAACTTTAGCATTATTTGAATTTCATCCTTCCTTCATCTTACTACTAAAAATATATATATTAATAACTTAGCCTACATTAAATTAGGTAATTTCACCTCAGAATCTATCCATATAACGAAAGGTACTAAACAAGGATGCCCCCTGTCTCTTATTTTATTTGCTTGGGCTATAGAAATAATACGCAATAATCCAAAAATAAAAGGAATAGAAGTCTATGATCAGTACACATCTAAAATAATGCTTTTTGCTGGTGATATTTTATTAACCCTATCAAACTCCAGAGAGTCATTAGAAGAGCTAGAAAAAGTAATGGAGAAATTCTATAAGATTTCAGGTCTACACTTTAATAGATCAAAATCAAAATTTCTATTTTTAAAAAAGAAAAAAGAACTATAGTGTTATGCAAAAATCTAAACAAAACAGTATTAATAAATTATAAAAACATTACTGAAGCAATAAAAACAGATATAGAAAAGTGGAACAAAATAATAACTTTTGAAGGCAGATCGCAATTAATAAAAATGGTCTTACTGCCATAAATGCTATATGTAGCATTAGCAATACAGTTAATTCCTGAAAGATGCATTCTTAAAGAAATAAACTCAAGTTTAATAAAATTTTTATGGTATCCCAAAAAGAATAGAGTAGCTCTAACTCATCATATTAGACCATGGAAACAAGGAGGATTAAACTTCCCAGAAATAGAAACATATATAAAAGCATCTGTGCTTAAAACTACAATAGACTGGATAAACCCAAATTATTTTCCCAATTGGAAAGAATTAATGGTTATATTAATAAATGAATTTAATCTATTAAAAATCTTAATATTAAACAAATCTAACAAACCCTGGTACATACTATGCATTAGTATACAATATAATAAAACAAAACCTTCTAAAACATTTCTGATTAATCATTACTTCAATTCCTTTAGGAAACTTATCAATGCAAATATAGATCTAAAACTTTGGTTTGACCTTTTAGCCCTGTTTACCATCACTAAGAACTTTCTTCACAAAATATATAGGGAAACAATAAGCTCCTGGGAACAAAATGGATTCTTATGCTGGTTTCAATGTGTAAAAAATTTAAATGTTTTAGATATACATATGATAAAAACTACTTACAATATTCCAACACAAGACTGGTTAACCTTACAAAGCATTCTAATGTACACCCAAGATTTATGCAGATTAATTAATAATTTCTCATTTAAAGATATTCCAAATCTAATAAGTTTTCTATATGAATTTATATATAATAGTTGTGAAAAGAAACATTCCATTTCAAATCTATACAAAGAGGTAAAAACATATAAAACAATTCCCAAAGCATCATACTGGCAGTTCTTAACAAAAGGCCAGTCATTATAGTTAACAGAAGAAATTAAATCTAAAATCTTACTGTCAGTTAATTACACCTCTAACACATAGTACTGGAAAATATTTAACTGGAAATATTTACAAAGAGCATTTTTAACACCAAATAGAATTAAGATCAGTTCTACTACAAATGGTTTTGGCTGGAGGTGTGAACAGCCAAATAAAGCAGACTGGATTCATATTGTTTATGAATGTAATAAAATTAAATCATATTGGAATGGAATTAATCATTTTTACAAGCTTTCTTTAATGAATCTTTTACCTAAACTAAAGCATTGATCATACTAAATGTAAATGAATGTCCCTACCTGAATAAGACAAATATGTATTTGTTATGGACAATACCTGCTATATCTAGGAAATGCATAACCAGAAGGTGGAATTCAAAAACACGAATGACCTCGCTAGAATTCTACACTTTACTGAGGACAACTGCATCGATGGAAATAAAAATCAAAGAACTACGAACCTATCGCAGGACATTGGTAAATAATCTTTGGAAGAAAGTTGTATCTTTGTTGGACACTCTGCAATAATCAATATTGTATCTCTGATAACTGATGTATCAATTCTATATTTACTAACATACAGTGTATATAGCTGAAAGTCAGGCTAATGTAAATATTGTATATAATTGTTTAAAATTATATTTAAAAATATTACGTAAATGTTATTTTTAATTGAAAATAAAATTATTTGAGTAAAACAAAAAAGACTAATGCCTTTCCTGCCTAAAGTAGTAAGATTAAGAATATTCTTCTGCATGTCCCTCTGGATGCAATGCAAAAGGTCATTCTGACCATATATGGGCCAGTACCAGGTCATAGTCACATATAGAAAGACATAAAAAACCTACTTATGTCCTGTATTATGGTTGTGGAAAGACAGTTAACAATCACTCTAATTCTTATCCAGCCTAGTGACAGTGACGTCCATGTGCCTGATAACAGAGTCACCTATAACTAAACGATTACAGTGGGTGGATGAAGTCTCGATGGACCTTAAAGGACTGAAGTCTGCACCAACATCAATAACTTTCTGTAGTCGGGTCAAGGAAGACCTACATGCTTCAGGCCCTTTGATGAAGCATTTTTTTTTTTTTGCTGAAACTAACATACTGGTCACAGGAAGAGACATCTTGATTCTCCTCATACAAAAGAGATACTACAAATGGTACTCTTTTGGAGGAATTCCCTTATTTTTATCAATTTATTTATTTGTTAAATAGATTGTGTGGGTGGACTTATCCATGAAACCTTTGTAGTAAATAACTTGGGCCACAATTATACAACAAATAACTGGCAAAAAAGATGTACAGTTTTGGCAGCATGACAATGTTACCATTTATTGTGTAAGATTATAAACTGAATTCCAATATGATTATAATTTCTAGATTTCATAACCCTAAGCAACATTTTGATCGTTGAATTATTACTAATAAAACATCTGAAGAAAACACATACATATATGGAGACTTATCAACTTATAATACAGAAAATAATAACAATAATACTACAGTACAAAAGTTATCTTACTGTTAAACATTTATTGTGTTTAATATTTCTACTTGTTTAGTATCATGCCAGTTAAAGTAATTGATTTATCCATTACGCTTGAATGACATTTCTCACAGTAAAGTGTTAAACCCTTATGTTCAAGAACTACAGCTTCATGATCTGTGCTACTGATCACCAAATATGTGAAGGGCAACTGGCATTAACACTGTGTGGTAAATCTGTACTGTACCCTTAGTTAATAGTCAGCACCTTGCACAACCAAATAACCTTTACAATGTATGGATGCAGATTAAACAAATATAATTAATGGCTACTCAGGATTTTGCCACAAACATAATTATCATTTACCCTTAAAATAATCTGTCCATTAAACATTTGTATGGTGCAAATAGCTTAAGCACTAACTCTTAATATGGCAGAAGCCAGCAGCTAACTTTACACCAGTTCAATACACATACCTTTAAGCTAATAAATAAACCACCAACCACAAACATTTTAAACTGAACAATATAATTCTTGACTTGAAATAAACTTAAGCAATGCACTCTATAAAATTAAATATACACACAGCTGTAAACTTGCACAAAAAAATCATAAAATAAGGTTTAAAATATATAAACTGCATAAAGAATTCCAACAGCTTATCTTACCCTATCAGTTCAGTAAGTAAAAAATGACTAAATTCTAAGTACTTCTTATCAAGACGTCCAAACAGAAATGATATACTCTCAAAGGCAAATAGATACCAGCCTAAGTTCTGCCCATGAATGTGGTTCTCTTGTGCATACTCCAGAAGCAAGGCAGTAACACACTGCTGCATTTATACCACTTCAATGTGTACACCCTTAATTTAATATATAAAACACCAGCCACAAGCATTTAACAGTACTTGATAACATTCTTTATATGAAATGAATAAAATTAAGTAATGCCTTTGTAAAATTAGCTTAAACTTGCACAAATAAATACCAAATGAATGGGTTTAAACAGACAGATGGCACAAAGAGGAATTATACTTAACATCTTACCTGGATATATAACTAGAAGTGGCTAAAAGACTTACTGAATTATAACTACATCTGACTTAGAAGTATAAATAGTAGTTTTACAGCTTTACTTATATTCTAGTTTTGCTCTAGCCAGGAATGCAACTCCCTTGTGCACAATTAAAGCAGTAACTGACTGACAGGCAGTGTATTGTTATCTATTTAAAGGAGTCCTACAAAGTATTTCCTGTTTGTCTTCAACCTCAATAAAAATTACATGTTTCCACAGTCATGCAGCTCTGGACAGAGATCAAATAAGGCAATATTTTCTATTGACCAGGACTAACATTTCAAGAAGGATTAAGCTTGAATCATTGCAAGTGTGTGCATTTTGGAAAAGTCAGTTTTACTCCTTAGCAGCTCTGATGCATTTTTTTTTTCTGACAGCAACTGCATACTGTACAAAATTTATTTTTATGTGCTGCAAGATTTACCACAAAGAACACTTTTTTATTTACAAATTATTTAAGGAAAAATAACATTATCTCAACTTAACACAATTTTCTGCAGGTTTTACAGCAATACAATTACAAACTTCACTGAGCCATACCATTTCTCCTCTATAAACAACTGCATCTGTTCTAGTACAGTGCTGCAATACTACAGCATTGACATTTTAGGACACTGATGCTGGGAGTTTAGTTCTGAATAGCGTTAAGTTCTGCATATCCATATCTATTATTTGTAATAGTAAGTGATTCCATGTGGCTGGGGAGATTCTATTAAATGTATTCTCAGTCATGACTAACTTTAAAGCGGATCTTCTTAATTTTGGGATGTGTGTTCCATGAGCATAGTGTAGTACTACTATTCCCAATCTATATGCTAATGGAGGGAAATATTTGAGGTATAAACGTATGAAGGTCAAGGTGGCCAATAAAAGGGTGGCATGTATGTTACAGACAGCTCCCTACTGAAATGTTGGCATTCATAACGCCAAGTGCAGATATGCTGAAAAAAAAAACAACACAGAAACTGCAGGAGAAGACTGAATACCAGACATCTCTCTTCTCCTTTAAACATATTTTTTTTGTACAAACATATATATCCTAACTTTGAGACTGCCATATCTCAGACAGAACTGAATATTCAAAGAGAGAAATGGCCATCCTGGACTTAGGATATGCAAGTCCATTTTTTCAGCCATTCAGTCACAGCATTACAGCATTTGTTCATGTGGGTCCACACATTTCAAATGGTTACCGTTAAAGAAAGCTAGTTAACTTTTTGCATTGTGAGGCAATGATGTTTTCATGGATCAGATAACAGTAAGAAATTACATACTCTGTTAGCTGCTTTTGGTTATTATTTATTAATATATGATTACTGGGAAAATCTGACTGGATGGGTGCCCATTTTCAGAGCAGGCCTAGGGAGAAATGCTCCAAAGTATTACAAAACATTTAAGAACAATAATTTCACAGTCTTCAAAAATAAAACAAACACAAGTACTACAAAACATTTTAAGAACACTAATTTCACAGTCTTCAAAAATAAAACAAAGACATCTACAAGACATAATAAGGGGCATGTCTGCAAAAGACCTTGACTAAACTGATCATTTGGGCACAGGAGAATAATATGCTGATAAATACCTCAAAAACTAAACATACGAGATTTGGGAGACAGAAAATGAATAGTGAATATTTAACACAGCACATAGTGATTGAAACTGTGGATTAATTTAAAGACGTGGGTATGTGGGTAGATCCAGCTTTGAGTTCTTCTAATCTTATCAAACAACTGGTTAATGACAGTTATAGAACTACAGGTTGTATATAAAAAGATTTATAAAGTTTATAAAATCAGAAATTATGTTAGCTACATTAGACCCAAGCTTGAGAATGGACTAACAACAGGGAAACCTTATAAGAAAGCAAGCATGACTAAACAGGAAAGAGAACAGCAGAAATATACCAAGGGCATCCATGGAAGTGAAAGTTTAAGTTATTATGAAAGCCTAAACTATCCAAACTTATACAGTGTGTCATATAGATATTTAGGAGGAGACATTTAGAGACAACTAACTCTGGGAATGTTTGGGGTTATCAAAAAGTAGTAGAGAATCATCAGACAACATATGCAGAAGATTCTATAGGAATGAGAAGTGTATTAATTGGTTCCCTAAGACAGCAAGTGGCTGACGCATGGAATACAGTATGAATTGCATTAAAGTAAGCAAAGCACCAGTTTAGATGTTTTTAAGAACAGATTGGACACTCATTATGGGAATAAGTGTTTTGGCATATACTGGCAAGCAAAAGGGCATAAATGCCTGTGCTTAAAATATTTGTATGTATGTATGCATCATAACACGATAACAATGGTTAAAAACAGACACAACTTACATGACACTGATTTAATATTTACAGAGAATGCAGTCAGTTTAGAGAAGTTTAGTTAGTATAACATAAGCAGGAATTGCAAAATGAAGTGAGAGGAAAAAAAGGGTTATGGGATATTTAGGTGGAGAGCCAGGGGAGAGAAACTGATTAAAGTAATGAAGTGAGTGAAGAAGAGTAAGTAAGGAGGTGTAAGGTATGAATAGGTACTTGTTCATATTTAGGGATATAGTTTATCCAGGGGATGAGCAAGAACAGAGCCAGATTTTAGCTACAAAATCTTTCAGAATGGTTTTAAAGGACTACAGGGAGGGTACTGACCTGATAGATAGATAGATGTAAGAGGTTCCAGGCCTTAGCAACATGGTATGAATACAGATCATGCTTGGCAGATTTGAGAGGTTTGTGTACAGAGTGGAGTTCCTGGTGAATGGATCATAATGACAGCGTGGGAACATAGCTGTGTAGAATGTTTTTAAGTGCTAGACAAGAACATGGGTGTTGGATAATTTTATAAGTGGTAAGAAGCTGCGTGCATGTTAGTTGATGGGATAGTTCCAATAAATATAGGCTTTTTAGTGCAATACAATTGTGGGTTCTGAAAGGGGTACTTACTGCAAATTTAGTCTCTTTACTATAACACTGTTTAAGTTTTGCTTTTTGTGATGCCTGGAGGTTAGTAAGGATGAGATCACCATAAAGCAGTGAGGAAAGGAGGTAAGTAGTGGCAAATATAGTTTTACTTGTGTTTGTGAGAATGCTTTTGGCTCTATAAAGCATCACTATTTTAGTGATTTTTATATGATTTTGTATATGCAGGCCAAACTTAAGGTTATCTATTATAATCCCTAACAATTTGCTACAATAAGTAATTTCAATGTTTGTATTATTACGACAAAGGATTTTAAATGTTTTCTTTTTTTCATGAGACAGGGATTTTGGGGAGAAAGAGGTAGTTTGTTTTATTTGGAGAGTCAGCATGAATTGTGAGTTACAAAGCCATGTTTTAGTGGCTGTTAAAGCTTCCTGAGTAATGTTTTGGAGATGTGCCAGGTTGTCTGATGTGCATATGAGTGTGGACTCATATGCACATTGTATTACGGAGGTCTGTTATGTGGATGTGTGGAGAATGTTGGTAAGAATGTTAAAAAGGAGGGGACCAAGGACAGAGCTTTGTGTTACAGTGATGACAACTGGAAGGTAAGAAGAGAGGGTGGGGTGCCACTTTACTGATTGATACCTATTGGACAAGTAGCTTCTGATCCACAGAAGGGTGGGCTGAGTTAGACCTAGTGAGGACATTTGAAATAGAGGTTTGCTGTGACAAACTGTGACAAAGACTTTAGACAAGTCTAGAAATAAGGAGTATACTAGTTTACTGTTATCTCTAGCTTAACTGACAGTATATATAAAGATTAGAATGACAGTGTGAATACTATGGGAGGGATGAAAGCTATGTTGTGTGGGAGATAGGAGCTCTTCCTGAAAGAAGTAATTTAGCAATTGTTTTTTAATACATTTTTCAAGTATTTTTTTTTTTGGGGGGGGGGGGGTTGCTATAGGTCTAAAGTTAGTGATGTCCGCTGAACTTCCTCCTTTGTGTAGAGAAAGTGTGATTTTTTTATATAAGGACTGAAACAGGATGGCAATACTATTGGCTGCTATTTTAAGGTACTTGCTTGGAAGGTCATCAACTGAATTAGAGCATGGTATTGGTATGACTTTGTTTAAGAGTAGTTTCATATAGGATGGCAAAACTGAATGTAGTGATATGTGGCTATTGGGCAGGTTTGGGATTAGATATCGGGAAATCCTTTGTTAGGGATGTTATGCTATCTATGAAATAAGAGTTGAATTCTATTGCAGCTTTGAGTGATGAGTTATTGGGAGAGTGGTTAGGGTTGAATTAATGGCTAAGATGCAAGATTTTTTTAATGGCTGTTGAGAATTTTTAGGTTTGTTTTTATTATTATTCTGAATGTTATTACAGTATAGTTTTTGTATTGAAGTAAGATTTCTTTACTGGCTTACCAGAATTTTTCAGGGTTGTGTTTACTATTGTTCTGAATGTTGTTATAGTAGTGTTTTTTTTCTTCAGTTATTTGCTTTTTAGTATGGATGTGGAGCCTTTTGAAGTTTATTGTGGTGTTTTATATTTTTTCCACTCACATTTAATCACATTGCCCCTTCTGACTCAAATTTAAGTTTCCTCAGTCTGTAACAAACTCTCAGCTGTCTAATTACACACAGGTGTCTAAACCCCTGACAACAGTCAATAACCTACTAAATACATACATACAAGGTAAATTGGGATCTTGGCATCATGGCTGACAGCTCCTTTCATCAAGCTTATTTAATTTCTAAAACTATCTCATTCAGGTTAAAAGAAGGGTTTACGTTTATCCACAAAACAGAAAAATCACTTGAACGGCATTATATCATAAATGCTGTTCACCAAAACCTCATGTGGGGGTCTGTGCCACCCACACCCTCCGCTAATTATATATATCAACTCTGAAATGGCACTACAGTGGGGAAAGGGCAAATTGCCTTATCCCTAACATAATGCGATCTTACTCGAATGGCTCGATGAACAGCATTGTTTGACAACAGATGCCATTCAATGATTTTTCCAGTCGAAGGGTGGTTATAGACCTTAAATGAAATTATCAGCCCAATATACTCATCTCTAATTAGGCTACTTATTGAGTACAATGTTCCTTTTGGCATGTACCTAGCCAGACATATCATGTAGTGAGAAATTAGTCTAAAGTTCCTTAGCTACCAAGACAGCTTGGAAGTCTTATCCCTAAAATCTGTCTCTTATAGGCTCCTGTCTAGAGATCTGCATCTGGCATTCCATGCATCAAAGACCCTATCCTACTGAATTTCTTTTTTTAACACTTTATTAAATTATCAGTTAAGACATGAGCAGACATACACTTATTTTAAAGAAAAAAATAACATGTTCATACTTACAAACATCATATATCACATATGTTTTTGGTAAAATTATCAATTAAACATTGCATACACTTGTTCAATTCCTGCCTTCTCGAAAATTTCACTTCTCCAAATCATTATTCTATATGTATTGTTCCAAAATTTCCATTTTTTTCTGTGTAATTTGTTCCTACCCTTTTCTAAAGATCCTTCAGTTCTTTTATCTCTGCTACAATATTAAAAACTTCAAATACAGTTTGTTTAGACTTAGATTTCCATTTTCTATTTATTATTTTTTTGGCAGCCACCAGAATTAAACTTAGTAAGGCCTTACTATTTCTACGCAATTCAGATCTTGTATCCCAACTAAAAAACATCATTTCCTTAGTTACATCTATTTGCACAACCAATGATTCTGACACAGTATGGCTTTGTTGAAATCTACCAACTCATTACACTCAAAAAAAAGTACAGTTGTGTACACTTACCATAAATGTAGATGTTTGAGTGTATTCACTGTTGCAGTCAATACATTTGGGTAATCCTGCTGGTAGGTTGCCATCAGTCGGCCTGAATTCCAAAGTCTTGGGTCCTGCGTCGGCTGCTGTCACCCCTTCCCTGACATCAGGTCATCAGGGGTATAAAAGAAGCAGCCAACATCATTTTCTTCAGTTTTTCATACCCCAGATGTCAGGTGCCCCCTAAAAGGGTAGCCAAAATTTATGTATATAAAAATACGTGCACCAATATAAACTTTACCTTCATCTACAAGCAAATACACCACATAGGTTGTATAAATCAGAGAAGGAAAGATAAGTTCCATCAGAAAAAAGCAGGATGACGGGTGGGTAACCTGGACTGCAACAGTGAATACACTCGAACATCTACATTTATGGTAAGTGTACACAACTGTACTATGTTCTTCGTGTTTCATTGCTGCAGTCATTACATTTGGGTAGAGTCCCAAAGCTATGGTTGGGAGGCTGGAGCTAAACTGCATTAGGAGCGGCTATGAGGACCTGCAGAACTGCAGTGGCAAAGCCTGCCCTGGATTTAGAGTAGAGTGGCAGATGATAGTGCTTTGTAAAGGTGTGCACTGAACTCCAAGTAGCAGCCTCCAAAATGTCTTTGGTTGGTACTCCCCTGAGAAAGGCTGCTGAAGTGGCTGCAGCTCTGGTTGAGTGTGGCTAATGCCCTTAGGCACTGGCTTGCCATGTTGAAAATAGCAGAAACGAATGCAGTGGCCTATCCACTTTGAAATAGTCTGCTTTGAGATAGCCTTTCCTTGTAATCCTGCAGCATATGCCACTAGTAATTGCTCTGTCTTCCTGAAAACTTTGGTTCTGTCCAAGTAGAATCTAAGCTGTCTGTGTACGTCCAAGGAATGTAGAATTCTCTCCCTCTTGTTCTGCGGATTTGGCTAAAAAGTTGGCAGATGAATAGTCTGGTTAAGAGCCACACTGGATACCACTTTAGGCATAAATGTCGGGTTTGTCCACAGAGAAACCCTGTCTGGATAAAACATGATAAAAGGTTCCACAGCCATGAGTGCCTGTAGCTCTGAAACTCATCTTGCAGAAGTTATTGCTAGGAGCAGAGCTGTTTTCCAAGATAAAAACTTTATATGAGCAGTAGCTGCTGGCTCAAAAGGAGGCAGGGTGAGTTTCTCCAAGACACAGTTGAGGTCCCATGCAGGTATTGGTGATCTCCTTGGAGGCATTACATTTTTGGCTTCTCTGAGGTACTGCTTTAATAAGGGATGAGAAAAGAGTGGTGGCTCTGTACTGTAATGAGCCAAAATGGCAGAGGCATGAATTTTAATTGATGAAAAAGATAGGCCTTTGTCCAGCATCTCAGTTAAGTATCGCAAAATCTGAGGAATATTTGGTACAGCTGTATCAGTTTCTTGTGCCTGGGTCAAAGCACAGAATTTCTTCCATTTTCCAGCATAAGATTTTCTAGTACTAGGCCTTCTGGCTTCCAAAATGACATCCATCACAGCTTTACTGAGAGGTGTGTTTTGTATGATTACATTATCCGCCATGCTGCCAGGTTTAAAGTCCTGAGTTGGCTGTGCAGGATCTGATTGTTTTGCTGGGACAGTAGATGGGGTATTTGAGGTAAGGTCCAAGCTGGGCATTGAGACAAATTCCTTAGGATTGGATACCAGTACTGGCGGGGCCAGTCTGGGGCAATCATTATCATCTTTGGCTTCTCCTGTCTGACTTTTAGGAGTACCTTGGGGAGAAGTGGCAGTGGAGGGAAGGCATATACTGATAGGTTTTTCCAGCTGAAAGATAGGGTGTCCATTTTCCATGCTTGTCTGTGATAAGTCCTTGTGCAGAACCTTTTTAGTTGGTAGTTGTGAGGGGAGGCAAATAGATCTATGTCCGGACATCCCCATTTCCTTGTTATCATGCTGAAGACTTGTGGATCCAGTTGCCACTCGTGGGGATTCATGAGGTTTCTGCTTAGTTCGTCTGCCAGAGTATTTTCCTTTCCTGGCAGTAATTGTGCCTGCAGATGTACTTGGTAAGTCAATGCTGTGTCCCACAAAGTCATGGCTAGTCTGAAAAGGGGGTAAGAATGTGTGCCCCTCTGCTTGTTTATATACCACATGACCGTGGTGTTGTCTGTCTTTATCAGTAGTTGTCCCGGATGAAGTAGGTCCTTGAAGGCTGTCAGGGCATTTTGAACAGCTAGCATCTCTTTTTGATTGATATGCAGATGAATTTGGTTTGAGGACCAAGTGCCCTGAATGCATCTTCCTGCCATGTGAGCCCCCCAGGCATAATCTGATGCATCCGTTGTTAGCGTCTGCTGTTGCAGGCAGGGAATTAGAGTAATCATTGTCTCCAGGCTGTGGCAATGTTGAGTTCAAACACTTTTTAAATACCATTGAAGTTTCCTCATATGCAGTCTTGCATATGGAATTAGTAGGATGCAGGATGCCATGAAGTCCAAAGCCTGCAGAATTTTTCTTGCAGATAACTGGGCCTTTGTTGCCAACATCTTGAAATAGGTAGTCAGTTGCCTTTGTCTGGAGTGAGATAAGCCATCTGGGCAGTTGTATTTAAGATTGCACCCAGGAATATTATCTCTTGAGAGGGTACTAGTTTTTATTTATTTTCGTTGACTGTGTACCCTAGGCATGTTAGAAGTCCAAGTAACGATATATTTGTATTCCTCTTTGTCTGCAGAATGCAATTACTGGTACCAGGCACTTTGTAAAGACCCTGGGCACAGAAGATAAGCCAAAGGGCAGTGCAGAGAATTGGTAATGCATTGAGCCAGCCTTGAATCTGAGGTATCTTCTGCATGATTGTCTGATTGGGACATGCAGGTATGCCTCTTTTAGGTCTAAAGTCACAAGCCAAGCATTCTTGCCCAGCATGGGCAGAAGCTGCTGCAAAGTTAACATTTTGAATTTTGGCATATCCAGGAATGTGTTCAGAATAGATAGGTCCAGTATTGGTCTCCAGGCTTTGTCCTTTCTGGGTACCAAGAACAGTCTTGAGTAAAATCCTTGTCCCTGCTCTTGCTCTGGCATTTGCTGAATGACCCCCATGTCCATGAGGGATGAGATTTGTTTTTGTGCCTCTGCCCATTGATTTTTTGGCAGATCTGGCCAGCCGTTTGCCTTTGGCAGGGTATGGAAATGGAACTTGTAGCCTTGTGACACTATGTTTAGAACCCACTTGTCCTGGGTTATAATGTGCAAGTTTGAGAAAAAAAATTGCTAATTTCCCCCTAAGGGTGCTGCCAGGAGATAAGTGCTTGGTACCGGCAGGAGGAAGTCATTGGGACTGTTTCCTGTAAGGTTCTGATTTGTCTTCTCCAACTTTGGAGGTAGAAGCACCACATTGCTTTGACCTCTATGAACCTTGAGCCTGGGATCTGCCTCTAGGGCGTCTGGATCTGCCCCTTTGAGGTCTGTCTGACACAGGAAAAGACCAATTCTTTGTAGGCCAGTGTCTACTAAACCTAGGTGGCTGTACTTGTAAAGAATCTTTGACAGTTTGCATAGATTTAGCTTTGTCCTCCATTTTCTTTAACACCTCTTTTGCCTTAACACCAAACAAAGTATCATGCTGTACAGGTGCATCTAATAATTTAACTTTCACATGATCAGGCAGATTTTGTTCCTTTAACCAAGATGCCTCCTAATTACAGAACCCGTGACTGCGGCCCTGCAGGAGGCCTCCAAAGAATCAAAACCACATTGCAAAGTATGCTTTCCAACTTGTTCAGCTGCATGCAAAAAAATCCTTGTTTTCTGCACATTCAGAGTTTAACAACATTTTCTATTTAAGCAATGCCATGATGTGTTGTTGATATTTGAGCATATGAAACTGCCAGTTTAAGGCCCTTATAGCCAAGGTAGTAGATGTGTAAACCTTTTTTCCCCATCTATCTAGTGCCCTAGAATCTCTGTCAGAGGGGGTAGGGTTTTTGCAGCGAAAGCCTTAACTCCTTTGGGACCCTGTGAAATAATATCTGGGTCTGCAGCAGGGTTGTTAAAAAGGAATTTATGAGAGTCAGGAACCCTGTAATATCTATCAGGCTTAACAGGAGCTGGAGGTAAGGAGTTAGGGGTAAGACTAGACTCCGAAAACACATCATCTACAATGTCTAACTCAGGTGGAATGGCTAGAGGCCTGTGTTGAGGAAGTAAAAGGAAATCTCTGAGCCTCTTTTCAGATTCTGAAAAATCTTGGCTCTCCCAGTGGGAATGCTCCCTCATGGTATGCAAGGTTTCCCCAAAAGAATAGTTCTCTGGAGGGAAAACTGAAGGTATAAATTCTTCAGCATCATAATCCTCATGGGGGGAAGAGAATATTCCTGATCAGAAGAAATAGAAACCTGATCTGAGGATTCATAGTCAGTCTCTTGCCTAGGCCTCTTATCAGGAGGGGGATGGGAACCCCTGATCAAGGTAATCAAGTCTTCGGCCATTTTGAGCATCTGTTTTTTGGGCATAGAGGCCTGTCCACATGGCTCTTGAGTTTGTTTCTTTGCTTTAGAAGGTGCTTTAGTCTTTGTCTTTGAAGCTAAAGTCAGTTTAATGTAAAGATGTTTAGGTCTGAATACACCCTCAGAAGCCGGTGCTTGCTCAGCGGTTCCAGACACATCTGAGGGAATAGTATCCGAGGCTCTAATACCTTGAGTTTCCAGCGGCAAGGCCAACTCCACGTGGGAGTCGGTAGTGGCCTGCGACTCTAAAGTAGCGGGCGTCAGGGGCTGCGAAAGTGCCTCACTGAGAACTGGTGAACCGGCAACTGGCTTAGGAGAAACTTTGTCGTCGGTTTTAGGCCTCGGTTGTTTATTTCTCTCCTTTTCTTTGCGTCTTTTGTGAACTCTGGTAGTCAGATGGCTATCTGACGACATTTCTGGATAATTAAACCAGCGTCCAAAATAGTTTAAAGCAAAATCATACTGATGCTTAATAGTGCGTTGGTTAAATCTAGCACAAAACCGACAACCAGAAACGTTGTGATCAGGGCCTAGGCAAGGAATACAGTAAGAATGAAAGTCCTTATAAGGTATTTGCTTTCCACAAGAAATACAATTATTTACTTTTTCTGACATCGGTCTGGAGCAAGAAAAAAGTTTCCCCAGTGGGGTACTTAGCTTTATTGAAGATTTCGGATCTAAAGTTCGAACAAGAAAATCTCAGGAGCTGGCCGACCGGCACTTGCAAAATGCTTCTGCTTCTGCTTCGGGCACCGTGCGGCAAAAAAGACTGAAGAAAATGGCGTCAGCTGCTTCTTTTATACCCCTGATGTCAGGGAAGGGGTGACAGCAGCCGACGCAGGACCCAAGACTTTGGAATTCAGGCCGACTGAAGGCAACCTGCCAGCAGGATTACCCAAATGTAATGACTGCAACAGTGAAACACGAAGAACATCACACCTCCAAGATTTTAACTCAGGAGCTTTATACAGAAGTAAGCAACTTCTCACCAAAGCAGCAAAGATTTCAATAGCAAATTCCCACCTTATCTCCATCCTACTTTATGCCTCTCCAATATATACCATCCTAAGGCAATGCGATCTAAACAAGCTAGAGACCTGCTACAACAAAATCGCCAAATTCACCACAGGGGCATCCTACCGTAGTCACCACTGTCTCTCACTTGAACTCCCTCACCTCCTTCAATGGTATCAACTCTCACTCGCCCACAAACTAGTATACCTTCCACTAAATGTCCCATCCCTCCAAAATCTACTCCAACCCTATCGCACCACCAGACCACTAAGATCCAGCAACAAAAATCACTTGCAGATCACTACAGCCAATAACTCTGCTGGTGAAGCACTATTCTCTTGCACCATAGCCAAATAATGGAACTCCCTCCCACCCACAATTACCTCCATACCATCATGCACCCACTTTAAAACTTTACTAAAAGCACACCTAAAAACATGCTGGCTATGCCCTTGCAACTCCCACTCTAATATCACCCACCCCATCCAACCACTACCTTTCTTTCCACTCCACTAAGTACCTTGATTATATAGAAAGTTCAGATGCTCATAAGCCTAGTACTTATTATACAGCAGGAACTTCTTATTGTACCATTTGTTAATGTCTGTTATGTACTTCACAGATAAAGATTCTAGTTGTCTACTGATGTACTATGTTCTTCATCTGTAAATATGTTGCAAGTAATTGCTATGTTAAATTGTTAATCACTATGTAATCCAATGTAACTACTGTCTGTTTATTTTAACTGTGGAGCTTTTCTCCCCGGGCCTCCGCTGAAAATGGACCTATGTTCAATCGGACACTCCCAGTCAACAAATGTAAATAAATAAATAAAATAAATACATTTGCTATCTACTTGAAGAAAAATTCTTTGCAGTCTTCCTAGGGTATACAAATACACATGAAAATACTTCAGTGTAAAAATTCTAAATCATCTATACTTTGTTGCATATGTGGGAGCCATACTTATGTACTCCCATTGTTTCCTTGTGAATTGCTTATCCAATTTTTCTTCCCAATCATTTCAAAAACTCCTCTGATTGATTCCTATAGTTATCATGCAATATTTTATATGCCCTACTAACTATCCCTTTTTAACAGTTGTTTCTGTTCTAGATTCAACAAAAAAGTCTACCAGGTCAGGTATTTCAATTACGATTTCCCATCCCTTTCTCTTTGCCTGTACCCTGATAAGAACTCATGATAGGGAAGGCAGTTTCTAGCACGTAGTCCAAATGTCTTCTTGGCTTCTTCCCATTCTATTACCTCTTCCTCTCTAGTTATTTGCTCCCAATACCTTGGTTCCTTTACCATCTTACTAAATTTCTTACACCTTCATAAGACAAACAGCTACAAAAACAGTCAAACTAGGATTTGAACCTCCACCAAAAAGTACAATGGAGGTAAAGATTTATTACTCAACAGCTGCCTCTTCTCAAACTACACCTGCATGCAAAAGGTGATGCCGTTGCATCTTTCAAGGCTAACCTTGACAAGTGGATGAGCACCTGTTAACTGATCTCTGTTCGGACATGTTTTGCTTTCATTATTCTTAAGTTTTGTACTGGCTCAGTAGAAGCAGGAGATACATCTTAAGTGAGGTATTTACTTTATTTTATGCTTGTTAATCGGGTAGGTGGATTAGTCAGAAGACCGTTTTTGAGCCACAACCCAAGCTATAAGGAAAAAACAGTATCACGAGACAGAAACCATTCATAAAAAAAGAATATCCAGCTTGATAAAGACTGTGCAAAACAGTATCTATACCATCGAAGTAGGAAAAATACAAGTGTAATCAAGGCACAAATATTAAAATCTTACAACGTAATTCATACAATCCTGTGATCCTTTACAATGAGAACACCCACGTCAGCATAAGGCTTAAAGTTTAAGGAAGGATACATCATCACTCCTAAGTTTTGTATTGACTCACTAGGCTGACAAATGACTCATGGCTGTTTTCTGGGTCAAATACATTGCTTACTCCTGCCACATAACATTACGTTTTTTGTGTGTTCTTACTATTAATTCATGTTACTGAAAAAGCTAATTCAGACTCTGTCACAACTTGTGAGGGAAAGGTTAGTTTGTTCCTGTTTTCTTATATTTTATATTGCTTCACTGCCTTCTTCTGTTTTGTATATTGTGATTTATTTTCTTTAGACTGTGTTTTACTTGCATTCTGCTTTTACCTGCATACTTAAACTAGGAAAGACACCACAGCTGTGTCTCCTGTGATTCACAGAGGCATTAGAGCAGGTCAATTAAGGTTAATTACCTGTGAAAGAAGGGTGAAGCTAGGAACTAAACCTTCAGTTTAAAGTATAAAATAAAACATATCAAAGCTTTACTGGAAAAGCTCACCCAGACTGTGCCACAACTTGTAAGGGAAATGTTTGTTTTTGCTTGTGTTTTCTATTGCTTCATTGCCGCCTTCTGTTTTGTATATTGTGATTTACTTTCTTTACACTGTGTCACTCAGAAATTAAGTTTTTCATATCATCCCACCCTGCTGTTGTTGTGTTTTTAAACTCAACTATCTTCCTAGTTGCCTGCCCCTTATTTTAGTTTCACCACATAAGTCCTTCTCTCTCCTCTGGAACCCCTGCCATACAACTGGTGAATATTCAGGATGGTGGTGGTGGTGGTGGTGGTGAGTCTGAATGGCATGGCTCTGAAATGATAATGATTGGCCCCAAGATGGAACTGCAGAAACCTCCTGGAGCACCTCTGTATATTGATATGATGGTAAGCATCCTTAAGGTCTAGTAAGCATATTCAGCCATCCTTCCTTAGCAGGGGTAGAATGGACTGCACCGTGACCATCCATTTTCATGAAGGGATTCAGTTTTGCTTAAATCCAAAATAGCCCTGAGGTCCTTGTTCTTATTTGGTACCAAAAATTACCTTGAGTAGACCCTGGATCCTTGTTGGATTGGTGGGACCTCCTGGAAGACTCGATTTGCCAGGAGCTTCTGAATTTCTACCGCTGCCTGCAGTCTCTGATGGGATGGAATGTTGGGAGACATCTGTGATGGAACCATGGAACTTTAAAAAGAGAATGGCATAACCTCTAGATATGACTCAACACCAATGTGTCTGAGGTGATGGCCTCCCAAGCTTCTGGGTGAGCAGTCAAGTGACCTCAGACTGCCTCCAGAGTAGGACAATCAGGCAACCCTTCGGAACCCTCTAAAGGAACATCCTAAGGCTGCTGCAACCTTCTAAAAAAAAAAAGAGATGTTTCCCCCCTTCTGATTCTTTAAGAAGTTTTGCTGAGGGGTAGTTAAATGCACTGCTATGGAGGACAGTGTCTTTACCGCTTGTTCGAGTGTCTTTAATCTTAGGCCCAAAAAGAGAAGAACCATCAAAAGAGGTTTTAATAAAGAATGTTTTTAATAAATCTGCAGAGTTTCACAGTAGCATGGAAGCGTGGCTTCACATGGCAATGCCGGTGCCAGCCATTGGGGATGCTCCACTGGCTGCATTTAAAATGAGCCTCATGGAAATGTTGACAAAAAGCAGCAGGGCAGATAGCTGAATCTCCAAAATCTTCTGAACAGATTGGTTATACATCACCATTTTTATCTTATCTCCTCCTATATTGTTACTAACTGAGCCTCACCTACCTCTAACCTTAGTATATTTAATTATTCCATAAAACTTTCCATTTGTATTTTTTTATTGATTTCCACACTTCTCTGCTTTATACAGATTTTAATAAAATTACCTAAATATTTCTAATAACTCTAAAGGATCTCTGGTTATTTTCCTTGTTATAGGTTTCCTGCGCTTGGCAACAACCCTTTGCTCTAGCCTGTGCTGTTGTGGTAAAAGCTTTTGTGCTCTGGAGTTATTATAAAAAAAAAGTTGCTTAACAACATCCTTTCTAAAGTCATATATATTATTGAGGTAGCCCATTATTTTCTTTTTAGCACTCTGCAGTTGTATCTCTTCTTGTTCTGTGAGATTTTTCTTATTATGCAATACTTTAAACTTTGTCAGTCCCTCTAAGTAATTCTCGTTACTTCTTAACTACATTTCCTTTTCTTTTCTTTTATTTCTACCCTATTTTTAAACTCCAGTTTAATTTTATCCCACCTACTAGCTATCCCTTCTGAAGAAATTTGTCTTCCCTAATAATCCCCGAATAATTTCCACTTCCCATTCCTTAAATTTCCCTCTGTTAAACAGATAAGTGGGGAAGTGCCAGTGTCTCATTTTTATTTCATTACCCTGCATTTTTATTTTAATTATTACTGGCCTCTGATCTAAAATAGTTATTGGATGCATATCAAAACTTTCGATTAAATAAACGTTCCTGTGAAATACAATTTTTGTCTAGCCTAGCCCAGTTTTTGTACTTTGGGGAATATGTAAGTTCCAACTACTGTATTCACATCTTCCATTCCAAATATTTTCATAAATTTCTTCAAATACCTACCCTATTTTTAATATTTCCCTTTTAGGCCCCTCAGATGCATCCTCACTGCTGCACATCAACTTTCAATCACCAGCTATAAGTAATATTCCCTGCTGAAAGCTTAAGATTTCTCCCATAATTTTCTTAAGCTCCACTGTAGCAGTTTTAAGTGTAATACAAATACATGCCATTATAATCCTCCTCCCTTGCCAGTAGCCCCTTACTACTACACATTTACCATTATCTTTTTACTTCTTCTATCACTATTGGAGCTCCTTAGTCCCATTTTCCTTTGTCCCAGATATTCTGCTGAATAACCATACTGAAAACCTTTTTTTATCAAATTCAGTGGTCAGTTCTTTCCACACGTATCGCCTGTGGCATAACTATTTGCACTCTGCATTTTTTAAATACAGTTCACTACTCTTTCTTTTTTTGTATACACCTGTGAGACCATTCACATTCAAAGATAATATGAAAAGTGCTGCCATTATTTATTTATTTACTTGTCGTTTGTTGACTGGGATGTCCGACTGAGCAAAAGCCCCAGGGATAAAAGCTCCACAGAAAATTACAATCTTTAAAAGCAGGCAGAACAGTAAGAAAAAAATGAGAAATGTACATCATAGGAAGTAAAAATAGCAAGCTTCAGAATAAACAGGTTTCACATTACCTAGAATATGGTACAGCAGAAGATTCTTGTTAGAAGAAGTAAAACAGTGTCAGATATTGTCTTAGTGTGACTAGGAGTTACAGTTGCAAGTAGGATTATTAAGCAGATATTGCTTGAAGGGTATTTTAAATTCATGAGGTGAGGTTATTTTTCTAATGTCAGGGGGAAGCTTGTTACAGTTTTGGGCTGGGGAATAGCTGTACAGTTTTTTCTGATGTTTTTATTAGGCTTAAAAATTTCTAGTTGCTGAAAGTTAGAGTTTCTGAGGTTTCTGGCTGGAGTATAGAGAGAGACAAGTGAGGAGATGCTAGGACAGGCAGAAGGCTTGTAGAGAATAGAGTGAATGATCTGAGATTCAGAGAATTGAAGTTGCTGAGGGAATTCAGGACAGTTCAAGGCAGTTTGTGAAATGCAGTGGTGTGACTTAGAGGCAGTGGCGGCTCGTTCTATTCGGCTGCAGGAGAAGAAAATCCCAGAACTCACGCATGAGTGAGTGAAAACTCAAATTCGAACTGCTGTTTAACCAGACCGGATTCAGAAGAAGGCAGCAGTCTTACAGATGCCCCAGAAGTATTGGACTGCAAGGTGTGCTTGCTCAGAATGCATAGAGGCAGCGCACACATGCGTGCTTGGCATTCCAGCACACAGGCTTATGGCTGCTTTTAGCTTGCATATGGAGGAAACAGCTGGCTGCTTCAGAACTACTTTTGCTTTGACTGAAGCTTGGAAAGAGCGATCTCCAGGTACTGGTACTTGCTTTAGTGGTGTGTGTGTGTGTGTGTAATGCCCGAGTTAACTATAACTGGTGGCTAGAGAAAGTAACTCAGGTTCAAACCCTGAACCTTGGGGGCAGGTAGCAAGAACCTGAATTCCCTACCCACCACCACTTGTGAAAAGCATTCAGATTTTTGCCTCATATTTTTGTTTTGTTCTGTTCCTCATAAAATATGTGGTTTTAGAGTTTTCTGGATTTTCAGACATTTGAATTTCAGACTTCATATTCTTCAGAAAGTACATGGCAACACAAAACACTTTATTCTAGCAATTGTCTGCATTTATAAGATCAGTATTTGAAATTTGTCCCTATTTTTGGGGCTGTATTCCCCCATTATTGGCTTTGTGCAGGTTTTTCTGTGCTAAGAGATTGAGAGGTATGGTGAGAACTGAATTCACTGAATATGTCTGGGGGCCATATTCCCCCATTATTGGCTTTGTCCAGGTGTTTTGTGCTAAGAAGTTGAGGCTATGGTGAGAATTGAATTCACTAAATGATAGTCATTTAAGTTTTAGTCTTCCTGTCTTTCAAGAAACAGTTGATTTGGCATAGTGGTATGTTGCTTTGACTGTAGTGCACAGGGTCCTGGATTCAAGACTTGGCAGTGAAATACATGATGGTAGCACAGCATTTTATTCTAGCAACTTTCCAAGGTTACACAAGCAATGTTTAAATGTGTCCCTGGTTTTTGGGCTTTTGCCCCCCCCCCCGAATAAATTTTGGCTTTTTCCAGATTTCTTGTGCTCATGTGCTGCAAAGTTGACAGATATAGTTGAGTGTTTACTGGATTTTACAAGGAGCTAAGAGCTTCAGGGGAAGAGAAGTTTAGTGCTGCTTATGCTGCGTCTGCTTGCATTGTTAATAGCACAACAGGTAGTGTTACTTGCTTTTGATGCAGAAGGCTGCGGGTTCTACTTCCACAGTATGTAGATCCATTGATGATACTGTACTGTGTTGTACTTTTAAAGGGGGTGGATGCTGCAGTCCTGAGAATGTCCTCTTTGGTGGAGATACCTAGTAACTATCAATCTGTTATCAGTTTGCCATCCATTCCATATTGCAGTATTACTAGCACATCATTTTTTAATGTAACATGGGCAATTTATTCCTCAAAGGCACTTTATTAGTGGATGAAACAATGAAATATAAAGTTGTTTGCTAGCAGCAACCTCTTCATTAGTTACAGATCTCTCTAATGTGGAATTATTTAGATGACTTTTACTTCTGCAGAGATTGTGCATGTTTACTAATACTGGTGGATTGTAGAGGTTTGAGTAGACTTTTATGATGGAAATGTTCTGAACTGGGCAGTTTTGTCATTATTGGAGCATGCATTTTGTTTCATTGTTTACTGCAAAAATTTTCAAAATAAATTTAAAATGCCCTCTAATAAATGTACTGTATTATACAAGGAATATAATTTAATACAATCAGGAAAGTGTATCAAAGAATACAAGTATGTTTCGTGTGCAAGGGGCCTATGATTTGAAAACAGACCAAAGTTATTTTTTATCTGCCACTGACCAGATGTATTTTCTTTGAATGTGGGTTTCAATGCTGTTTCAATGAATGCGAGTTTCAAGGGCAGAGACATTTTAATGCTAAGTCTATTTTCTTTGTGAGGCTGCATTACATTGTTTAGCAGATGTCTATTAGTGTTTGTGCTGTAAGATGTAAACTAAAACTTTTAAATGAAATACATATCATTGTAGAAGTAAATCAGTATGCACATTACAGTGTTTATGGTAAATGAGGTGCAATAGCCAAGTCATGGGACACTGGAATAGCTGCAGGGGGGAGGCCCAATTTGACCATGATTTTGTGAGGAGGGAAGGGCGGCAAACTTAAAGACAGCCCCGGCTGAACTATACCTCTCAAATGTCCAGATTTTCACAGAAATGCTTATTTTTGGTTTGTTCCTCATAAAATTTGTGGTTTTCTGGCAAATCATTTAGGAATGAAGTCGCTAAATAATGACAGACATTTAGTTTCAGACTTCATATCCTTTAGAAAAAAGCATGCTAAAGCAAGACCTGTTATTCTATCAACTGTCTAAGTTTATACAAGAGCAATTTTTAGTGGTGTTTCTTGGTTCTCCCAATATATTTGGCCTTGGCCAGATTTCCTGCATTAAGAAGTTGAGAGGTAGTGCAAATAAATATATAAAATGTATATAACTTTATAGAATTAGGTATATCCAAACCTCTCAACTGTCCCCGGTTTTGGCACAAAATGTTGCTGTCCCCCTAATAATACCTCCGCAAAATTGCAATTTTGGAAGAAACGTGGAGGGTTTACAGTTAACAAATAATTCTAATGATCAGAATTACAGATTACTGATTTCAGAAATGCATGTAGATTCTCTTATTTTGTCAGCTGCTCAGCTTAACAGTATAATATTAAAAAAGTGTCCCTTCTTTGATAGGTTCCCAACTGTACTGTGTGGCTATTTTATATTTTTGCATCACATTTTTGGTCCATTTTTTATAAAATTGTGGGTTTCTAGCAAATTAGTGGCAACTCATTAAAGATTGAAGTTGGGAAATAATGACAGACATTTGAGTTTCAGATTTCATACCCTTCAAAAAATTCATACTAATGCAAGACCTACTATTCTATTATCTTTCTAATTTATAAGAGCAATATTTAAAAATTGTCCTTATTTTTGGGCCTTTATCCCACTTCAATTTATGGCTTTTTCCAGGTTTCTTGCTCTGAGGTTGAGAGGTATGAGAAATGTGCCAGGGCTATCACCATCAGCCACAGATATTTCAAATTTTGACTTACTTGTTTTACCCCACTCCCCTATGTAATGAATCTGGATGTGTCCAAACAAGGCAAGGAGTGGTTTTGTAGTGTAAGTGTTCAGAGTATACCGCCATCCAAGGTAGACACAAGTACTACACTGGCTTTTCATCTGTCCTTGATTTTGCAGAATGTTCTGGTTTTCTGTCATATTTTTATACTGTTGATTTATGCTTCTAGTTATTCAGAAAACGCATGTGATTGCAGTGCCTGTTGCTCTGTGTTTACGTAGCAATGATTTAATGACCATCAGGTAAGCTTGTCTGAGATTGTAAGATGCAAGTAAGCTTTAATAAGCATACTGTTAAAGAATTTTCAACATTGAAAGCATTTTTGTCATTGCCAGGCAGAGAATATTTACATAACTAGATAACGTATAAGCCTCAAGTACTGAAATGCATATGGCAGTATTTGTAATAAAGGACAAGATTACAGTATTTTCAGAAGCTTATTAAATTTGTTGGAGACTTGCAGTCATCTTTGCAGGCTTTACCCATAAACTAAATAGAAAGCCAATCTATCATGTGTGATCCATAACCTATGCAGTAATCCTTTAAGCAATTTATCTTGAGCTTCTTTCTTGTTTGCTGTTCATTTTTTTACTTTGATCATGTTTTTCCCATGAAACAAGTAGATAGTTGTTGTCAGGCAACAGGTCATTTTTGGATACAAAACATTTTTACAAATCGGGGTATCACAGAGATTGCTACTTTCAGCATGTTACTTGGTACTTTTATAAAGCTGAATATAAATTATAATTAGAACTGCAGTACAAGGAGAAGTGGTTTGAGATGAGAGCTGCTTGTTTTTTTATACTTGCTTTTGAATGGCATTCCAGTAATGTATTTAAAACAGTAATTTATTTTTTCATGCCTCACAACCTATTTGTTTCCATCTAAATATTGAGTAAGCTGTCATGGAGCCACTGCATTGAAATATTTTTTTTCTTCTCCATTTCATTTGTCTTGATTGGACTGTCATTATGATGGTTTGGCACCCAGGGCAACATATTTAATTAAAGTCCCAGTTACTGTGATTTTGAGTATAGCTCCACCCCCTTTTAGTTGACCACACCCCCACCCATTCAGCTGTCTCCTGCAGCCCCCCCTTTGATATAAAGTCACCAGCCGCCACTGCTTAGAGGGTTGATTTGCTGCAAATCTTGCAATTTTGTTATAAGTACATTCAGGTTTGGTACACAGATTGGTCTTTGTAGGTTAGTTAGGATTTGTGAGCCATAGATGAGGGTGGGGAGACGATAGTCATGGGCGAGAGTGACTCTAGAATCCTTTGTGAGGTACTTTTTATTTCTATAGAGTAGCCTTAGGTTTTGGTATTTTGTTAATACATTGGTGGACATGATGGTCGAATTTTAGTTGGTCATCAATGATGACCCCAAGGAGTTTAGTTTGGTGTTCTATATTGATGGTTTCATTGTCAAATGAAGTAATACAAAAGGTAGATTTAAGGTGGGAGAGAGATTTGGTAAGGAATATTAAGAATTTTGTCTTCTTGGGGTTGAGAATGAGTTGGTTGTTGGAACGACATTTTTCTAAAGAGTTCACAGAGTTTTGAGTGAGGATTAGTAGTTCAGAGATGGTATTAGTGGTGGTGAGGATGGTAGAGTACGAAGCATATTGAATAATAGTAGAGTAAGGGCAGGAGCTAGAGAGGTTGTTTGTGAAGATATTGAATAGGAGTGGGCCAAGGATAGATCCTTGATGGACTCCCTGGTGGATGGGTAAGAAAGAGGATTGAGCAGAGAGCCACTTTACGGACTGTTGCCAGTTTGAGAGGTAGCTAGAGAACCAAGGGATAGTTGAGGGAGAGAGATGTTGAGGGAAGACAATTTAGAGAAGAATGGGGTGAGAAACAATATCAAAGGCTTTAGAGAGGTCAAGGAAGAGGCTAGAAATCAATTTATTTTTGTTCATTGCAAGGGAGACTGAGTGGGCAAAGGAGATGAGGGCTGTAGAGGTGCTGTGATAAAGTTGGAATCCATGTTGAGTCAGGTTGAGTAAGTTTTCAGACAGCAAGTAGTCCATGATTTGTTTGTGAGCACATTTTCGAGTAGCTTGGATAAGGGGGATAGTATAGCTATAGGGAGATAGTTAGAAAAATCTGTGGAGTTACCCCCCTTTGTAAATTGGTATAATTGTTTCCGAAGTGAGGGGACAGTGGATTCTGTTAAAGAACGATTGATGAGAATAGATATAGGGTAGGCAATAGATTTTGCAGCAAGTCGGAGAAAGTTTGGGGTACGTTATCTGCAGAGAGAAACTAAGGTTTGAGTTTTAGGATAAGTTGTTTAATCGAGTTGGTACAAACAGGTTTAAAAGAGAAGGAGTGGTTTTGGTTAGTGTAGGGGGGGGAGTTTGCTTGAGTTGGAAGAGTTTGCAGGACAGATGAGGTTATTAATAGAGTTAACAAAGTGGTTGTTAAATAAGGTGGCTGTTTGGAGAGGAGTGGTATCCAGGCAGGGGTTTGGAGTACTGGAGTTACCTGGATTGAGGAGATGATTGATGATGTTCCAGAATTTTTTGGGGTTATTATGGTGTGAAGTTTGGGTTTTAGATAAATGTTTTTCTTGTCAAGATAGACCTGTCTTTTGGTGAGGTTATGGATTTCTTTATAATTTTGGAGATGGGTGGGGGATTTGCTCATGGTCCATTGATTGCAAGCTTTGTCTCTTAAGTGCATTAGAGCTTGTGTGTCCTTAGTTAGCCGGGGGAATAGGAGGATTTCACTGTAACCATTGGGGGGGGGGGAGGGCAAAAGAATTCCGCATGTCTAAAAAAAAATGGTGTTAAATCTGAGTACAGCTTCATTAAGGGAAAAGTCGGCTAGGAAAGTCCAATTTATAGCAGACAGCAGGTTATTAAATTCTTCAATGCTAAAATTTGAGACATTTCTGCTTTATTTGATTTTCTGAAGTTTCTGGAGGTGGGGAGTATCTTTGGACAATGATAGGGGAGTGGTCAATGATGGAGTCTGGTGAGGTTTCTGGGTGGTGGTAGAGATTAGGATTGGAGACTAGTATCCAGTCAATAACAGTGGATGTCTTAGTAGGCTTGTTTAGGTGTGTGGGATCAGTGATAAGTTGAGTTAAGCCATGTAAAATTGATGGATGAGCATGGTGTATTAGAGGAAAAAGTATGCCAATTAATGTTGACATCCTCTAATAAAACAGTTTCATAGTTTAGGTTATGGGAGAACCAAGTGACGGTATTTCCAAGTAAAGGGATGTTATTCCCGGATGGGGGGTATGTAGATAGCTGCAATAGCAATAGACAGATGGTCATTGAGCTTACATGGTGCTGTAAGGAGCTAAACTTTATGGAGTGAGGGGAGTGAGATGGATAAGGGAGAGATGCTAAGGTGTTCTGCAAATAGAATAGCAATGCCACCTCCTTTTTTATTGGCACAGTCAAAGGGATGAATGTTATATCCAGGGGGAGGAATGCAGTATTAGGGATGTGTGGTTTCAGCCAAGTTTCAGTTAAAATGATGATGTCAGGTGAGTAATGTTAAGTCCAAGTGTGGAATTCAGTGATTTTGTTCATGATGTTGTGAATATTTATGGAAAAAAAATGTGAGGTCTTATTTTTGAGAGTTGAGGTGGTGGGAAGGTCGATGAGTAGTAGCAGTGAAGCAGGAAGTGTCAGAGATAGGTCCAGGGCTGGGGTGGATGTCACCAGAGAGAGGAAGGGTACTGTGTAGGAGAGTTTGAATTTGGGGTGAAAGGTGATGATAGCAGTGTTTAAATTTGGGATCAGTGTGGGTATGGATGTGTAGGGATATCTTGATTTTGTAAAATAGGAAGATGGAAAGATTAAACAGGGAGATTATTATTATTAGGAAGTTGTGTACTTTTTGGTTGGTAGAGTTGAAGATTGTAGAGGTTGGTGAGAAGTGTTGGGGTTCAATATGGAGGTGATAGGAGGTGAGGAAGAACAGTACTAGTAGGAGAGGAGTAAGGAAATAAGAAAGAAGCATGTTTATGAATTGATAGGAGAAAGAGGAGGGATGAAGTAAAGAAAAGTTGTGAAAGAGAAGCGATTAGGTTGGGATGTAGCAGAGTAGAGGTGTTATTATTTGGAGGGGTACAACTGGTGAATTTGAGTAGTAAAGTACGGAGGGGTACGTTGAGGTCAGTAGAAGTGGTATATGGGATTATAAGCTGGGAGGTGAGAGTGAGTGCAGAGTGAAGGGAGGTAGGGTGGATGAGTTCAAAGCTATTGACTGCAGAGAAAAGGAAGGGTAGGAGCTAGGGTAGGTGTATAAATGTTCCAGTTAGAATAACGGGTTTAAACCTGTACAGGGACAGCCAGCAGAAGCAAAAGAAGAAAAACAATCAGTAAAGTTTTTCAATAGCCTAAAGGTAAGTGGATAGTTTTCAATGAAAAATAGCAGAGTGTTTGAAAAAGAGGGATTACTGTAGCATACTATAGTAAGCTTATCACACCAGTAACAATTACGGCTATTTTGGCAAGGTGTGAGCTGAAATAATGCACAGCTTGGTTTTTTTAGCTAGTAAAATAATAATAAGAGAGAAAAAAAACAGTAAATGGAGGGTCAAAGTAAACTTATGCAGGAATTCCCGGTGGTATGTAGAGTTAAGGATTAAAGCAGTAGAGCTAAAGGTTGTTTAAAGCAGGTTTGAGGAGGTAGAAAATAAAATATATATGCACTTTATACAGCTGTATTGAGTTATGCTAAGAAGTTATTATTCGCACCTGTTAGCTTTTTGGTTAAATTTCTAGTTTCAGCTTTTGTGTTACGTGCATACACTAATGTTTGGCAGACTGATCTTTTAAACAGTAGCTTCTTGTCATCAGTTTTAACCTATGTCACATCTTCTAATGAAAACCCGCAAACACATACACACACAAACACACACACCCATAACCCAGTAACTTAATACAAATACAACAAAATTATGTACATCTTCAAAAAATAGGTTTAACCCTCCTAGTAGGAATAATTGTCTGAGACTGACAGCTACATTCACAGGCTTGAATTAACTTTATTGAAGGTTAACCATGCAAAGATGCATGGTACAGCCTGTGCTTCTACTTATACTAAGTGCTGTTTTTGGCTTATCTTTTTTCTTCTGCTACATGTTTTCTGAAAGCATTCACAGTGTTTGCTGTATTATATTTTAGCCAGTGGAAAAAAAATTTTTTATTGCCCATATAATCTTGTCTCCGCAGAAACATGACAACCAGACAGCTGCCCTCAGCTACAAGCATCTCATGTTGCACAGTGAACATTTATTTGTTAAAGGAAAACTTTTCGTTACATTCAGTGTTCTTTTATTTACCTGCTTCCACTTAAAACTTGTTGTTAGATCAAGCCAAGTGCCTTCATCCAATCATTCCCCTATGTAAAAGTACAAAAAAGTATATCAGTTTTACTTAAACTGTGGTCTTTTGTCCAGGCTTTCTTCTCTTTTTACATTACAGTGCCTACATTTCTTAAAACTGAAAAAAAAACTTTTGTATATAGCATTTAGTATATGTCATGTTTTATAAAAATACTGTTAAGAGCAAAAACTGTTTTACTTACAGGTACCTCTTTCCTTCTTCTTCCCCTCTCCTTAAAATTCTTCCAAACATTAATGATTTGAAGTAGGCATATGCTTTGGATTACAAGTTTAACAAAGTCAAAAAAGTCCAATATTCACATTTTTCTTGTTCCATCATGTTTCACAAATGTGACTAATGCCTTGTAATCCCACATTTATGCCTTAATTTCTGAGTTGCTGTTTTTTTTCCCCTGTTGATCTCCATCTCCCTATTCCAGTCTGTAGTTCATTTCTAGCACACTCCTGGTTCTTCTAGTCAACTCCTGTGCTTTTGTTGTCTTTCAAGTATTTCCTTTGGAACACTGGAAAAATGGTTCGCTGGCATAATTTCACTATGAGCTTTATTATCAGAAAAATATGAAGCAGAATCCCCAAATTTTTGTTGAACAAGCTTTTGCATTCTTCTTTAGCATGTTCTGCATCAAAAATAACTGACACTCCAGGAAAAAAAATATTCTGAGGATAGATGGATACAGTTGCACACTTTCTCAACATAACCTGATTGCTGGAGTACATTTACTCCTCTTCTGCCTGATGCACCTTTCATAATCTTTTTCTACAAACCCTCTACTGTCTCCAACTTTTAGTACTTTGTCCATCTGCCACAGTTTTGTCAGAATCAACTGTTTCTGCTGGCAGGACTGCATCTTTACTATTAGAAGTCTTACTACTTTCCCATGGCCCAGTTTGGAGCATAAACATGATGTGCCCTTTCATTTAATAACTGCTGTGGAATACCAGTCCAGTCGCTTAGTTGTACTTTCATAAAATTATTACAGTCTGTTCCTTCCAGTTTCTCTGGTACAACAGAAAATCTCAGGTTTTCCATACATGCTTTGTCCTCTAATTCCACCATCTTTTGAAACATCTCTTCTTGGGCTCTCACCCAGTCTTTTCTTCATTTTTACCTTTGATTTTTGCAGTTTTATCTTTTTTCCAGCCGTCTGTTATTTGAATTGATATATCCCTTCAGTATTTTGTTTATTTTAATCAGCTCTGAGCATATTTGACATATTTTTCCTCTAGATTACAACTCTGTCATTGTTTCTTGTTTAGCAAGTAAACTAAACTATGCACACAATTATGCACATTAAAGATTTCTTTAATCAAATAAATTTTATGTAAAACTAATACTTATGGAGGAAGTGTCAAATATAGTAATGGAATTTTCTTGCGTCAACAAAGGTGGATTCCAGTGTATTAAAATTATGTGTTGCTTAATCTGTGAAATAGAAAGCGTCTCTTGTATTTGAAACACTTCTAAAAATGGGGTATAATACAGACTGGTGAAATATATATAACATGGAAAATAAAATCTGAGAGAATCAGTGTTTTAAGTTGTCAATAAAAAGACTACCTACCTTCTGTCACCCATGAAGAAGGCAAAGGCAAAATTTACTGCTGGCAGTAAAATACATGTTTTAGATTTACAAATGTCAATGGCAGACTGCATATGCCTGACAACAGAAGTCACCAAATACGTTTGACAACTTGAAGAATTCCTGTTCAGGACTGTTGAAGAAGAGAAGCTGATGGAAGTACTCTATTTTCTTTACCTGGTATCATGGACTTTCAATGAACAGCAGATTTGTGCTCTAAACATAACATTTACTTGAAGTAATTTCACATTCATAATCTTAAATTGTTTTTAAATGGACAAACATTTAAGGTTTTTGACTCAACGTTATGGACTGTTCATACACAAATACAATGTCATATTCATTAGTTTTATGGCAAGAGCTTTAACAAAAGGACCACAGTGACTGTGAGGGTCACAGTCAGTTCCAAACATTGCACTAAACTTTTCAGATAATACCAAAACTCTACAGAACACACTTAATAACATCTGTAGATGTATTCACCTGTTCAGCAACAGGCAGCATTACTGCACCATCCTAGCCAAAAATAACTAGCTACTAATCACATCCAAAGCCACACTTCAACTTAAATCTCTCATTTACAGACTAGTATTTCTAAACTACTAACCATTACTCACCTCAATCTTACCGTCTCGGATCCAGCAATCAAGACTCTGTCTCTCTCTAAAGGCCTTCCTTTGGCCTAGGGAGAAAAATACCTTCATAAAGGTTTTACCAGACAGCTGAAACAATCCTAGCTCAATATCTGATGGTACAGCCTTTGCTGATTTCAGAGTTCAGCTGTCCAGCTACCTCCAGAATCATTACAAATGCAGATGCTTACAAGCCAGTGTACAGGCACTACAAAGTAACCACTTCACTACGTTTCCCTTAACGCTGTTTAATCACTGTTCAGCAGTGAATAGGTGACAGACAACCATTGCGTTAGTAGCAATCTACATGATATAATAAAAATGTCTGTGTGTATGCTCATACTGTTCTCCTACTGCCTGTTCTCTTTATAACATTGTTTTATAATGTCAGGCCTAGATTCCACACACATTAGAAAAAAAACTGTGTGTTATATTTGCTTCTTCCACTTGTTTTCAATGACAACTATGTGTACATAGTTCACTCTGTAGAACTGTTTTACCCTGTGAAGTTACCAGCTATGCAGCATTACATATAATATCTCTGCTTTGGAGTCTGGACAGTGACTGAAAAATGTCACGGGACCACATCACAAACATATTTAATAAATTAGTAAATAAAAACATAAATAAATAAATACATACACAAGTAAATAAGGAAAATCCTTCAGGGTTAAATGTCTGACATAAAACATTTCTTGAAGAATTTGCGCAGCATTTTCCATTATTGATACTAAATCCTAAACAATTTTTTTCAGAAACAAATAATTGAATTATTATACAATAGAAATAAATTTAGTATTACTGAGTGGGGGATTCTACTTAGTGGCATTGAAAAGAACAGAAGTGAATAAAATGAAAAACAACACAGGATATACAACAATGCATTGTGCCACTTTTGTCAGCAGCTAAGCAAGGCACAATACAATCCTCGGCTCTCATGAAGGTTGTGGTACTACAGTGAAAAATTTCTGACCAAGGAATATGTGAAAACATAATTATACAATAAAAGGTCATTACTCTTCAAAAATGTGCACACTAATTGGATAGCCTAATCAGCGTGCCCAGTATAAATCAAGCATATACCAATAGAAATAAGCCCGGCTGCTAAAGTACTGTTAAGTCGATGGCTTTCTACTGGGATATGTTTTAGAATGTTGTCCTTACATTTCACAAGGGAAAAGCAAAATATGAAAAAATGAAGGAAGTTTTACAAGGGTGTGGACAGTTGAAAGGTATGGCTACAGCCACTATGACTGATCATACTTGCCAGGCAATCATACCTCTCAGTTGTTCAGAGTTTTGTATAATGTCCCTCATGTTTTCTTCGTCGGTCAAAAAAAAACTGTTTTTCTGGAAAACTACTCATGATTTCTATAAGTTAATACTGGCAGACTTTAGAGCTTCATGCTTCATACTGCCAAAAGACTAAAGAAAAAAGAGAGACAGACAGAAACTCAGCTCCTTCTCCTACACTGACTTACTATACAAGTGTACAGATGTGTATGTCATAACCATGTACAGTACATCAGAAAGAAGCTCAGGAAGAGGAAGAAAACTAAAGTGCAGTCATGCAATGACATTATTTAAGAAAGATGAGCAATTTCCTTCTTAAATAGTGTCATTGTATAATAACAATAACCCACTTCTAGATGTGAATATCACAGGATTTACCCAAGGATGGCTTTGTTTAATCACTCACCCTTCTCTTTCATGATCAGACCACACCAACCTTTGATAAATCCTGTGATTCCCACACCCAATCACAGGCTATTGCTAAAATGTTATCAGTTACTGCTACAATGACCCATTCATGTCTAGGAGTGGTAAATCACGGGCACCCTTCTAAACTACCATTGTGATTTATCCATTCCACAACTTTATAGATTATACTGATATAGCTGATAGGTCTGTAGGCTCTAGAATCAATTGTTAATCCACTGTGAAAAGGAACTACTATATCCTGCTGTCATGCTTTAGAGACAAAGTAAGTGGTGAGACGTTTGTTCAGCAAGATGTGCAGTGGGTCTAAGAGGATTTGTTAAGTACCTAAGAGAAAGCAGCCATGGATATGTCTGGGCCCAAAGAATTGAAGATTTTAATCTTGGAGAGGGCTGTTATAATTTGGTCAGGGGTGATATACATGTGTTTTAAATCGGAGTGCTTTAGTGGGAACACTGTGTAATGGCTTTCTGAAAATTTAGCTAAAGTTACTCGCAAAGATGCTTGTGAGATCCTGGAGCATGAGCAAACTGTGTCATTGGCCTCTAGGGCACTACATTCCAGGTACTACTCTTATTGTTCTTATGAAGCTATACAATGCTTTGCGGTTATTTCCTATCTTTACAGCACGCTGAAAGTTTACTGGAGGCCTTCACTTCATTGATGGTTTATGTGAGCTCCTCCTGGATAAGTTAGCTTGATTTTATCAGAAGGTGATAGGAATTTTTCATACTAAATGCAACATTTTTTTTTGTTTTGTTTTTATAGTTTGTTTTTTCTGCAATTCTACCACTGCTTTTCCTGAATCTCCCATATTTTTATCTCAATGAACATAATTAGTTATATAGTCTTAAATGTGCTGTAAAATAGATCAGCAGTGTCACTTGCCATATCAGTCTTATTTAAAGTGTAGGCTCAGTTTATGTTATTAAGGATTTCATTAACTTTTGGGTAGCTGCAGTTGTGAAGCTTACAACAATGAATATGCCCTATATAGGTCTGACCTGGGTTTGTATGGTTAGCATTACTGTCCTGTGGAATAATTTAACAAATCAGCACAGGGAAAACTGATACAGAACAAACAAATGGCATGTAAGCATGACAATATAATATATTACCTCACCTAGTTTTTTTTTCTTTTTTACGAATTGTCTTAAGCAATTAGCACTGACAAATAGAAGAGGGCATTAAGCACATTGTTTTGGTAGTGTAATTATCCCAGCTGAAAGCGGGGTAACTGAAGTCACCCACAATGAATGTGTCAGGTGTGATTATTACATATCAAGTTGAATAGGGTTATCTTTATGCTCCATGTTTGTTGAAGGGAGTTCTGAAAAATCTATTTACAAGGAATTCAATGCTATTTAAGCTTACCCAGACACCTAGTATTTCACCCTTGGTCTACAGGTTAAGCTTCTGAGTTTTCAATTTTTTATGGGTAAAAGTAGACACCTACCTACTACTTCTACGTGAATGGAGCATATAGCAGGCGTTAAATACTGAACTACAGGGAGTGCTTACTGGATATTTGAATAAAATTTCAGTGAAGATGTTAACCCCTACAGCTTGTAAGGCCACAGCCTCCAAGTTGTATATTTGTTGTTGTGGCTTCAAGCATGTCCACAAAAATTTTAACCAGGTTTTCTGATTGCTTTCCACATCCCAGAAACGTGGGTAGGTGAACTGATGATCCTTCACATTTCTCCCGGATGTGTGGTATGCAAGCCAGTGTCTGCATACATCTCATGATGTACTGTTGTCCTGACAGGGACTGGGTCCTATATTATGCCTGCTGCTAACTGGAACAAGCACTGATTCCCTGTGACCACAATCTTAATAGATTAGACACTAAAAATGGATGGATGAATTTTTCAAAGGTAAACAATAATTGCATTAAATGGCTGCCATTTCTAAGTGGTAAAAGGCACTCTGGTATTTAAGCTCACCACATTACTAAATTATCATCATCACACGTTCTGCCTTTGTGATCCTTTTTGTTAAAGAAATATTTATTCTGACCCTGACATCATGGGCACAGTCCCAAGCCATAATGGTCATGTGACTAACTCAGATGGAAATGTCCCTTTGCACAGAATGTGTGAATACTTTTAATTAAAATCCACTAACCATCACATAAACATTTTCAGAGGTAATAATATTATATAATTTTTAGGGCTTTTTTCTATTTTTGTCCATATGACCTGATTAAAAATGATAACCAGAATATATCCTACTTCCATTCCAGGGTCATAACGCCTTTGCTAACACTCCACATTGGCATGCATGTCATGTCTGTTTATAACTAATCAAGAATCCAAACAATGCAACTCTAATTTAAAGCTGTAGAAGCAGTAAAAGTAACTGTGTAACAAAATGAACTTTCAAGTTTCAGGTGGCTGTTATGATGGCTGCCTCAGAGCTCTTGGTTCTAAAATTTGGTTTTCAGCTGGGTGCCTTATTTGTAGAGTCTGCATGTCCTTCCCCAGTATTCTCATATTTTTTCATTAGATGTTCTGGCTTCCTCCCACATCCCAAAGATGCGCTGTAATTGAAAGAGCAATATTATAAACTGCCTAAAAGTGCAGTATGTGAGGGAACGAGTAAAGTGAGTGAGAGTGTAAGTGTGCCGTGTGTGTAAAACAGGGAGTGTTGTGCAACAGACTAATGCCCATCCATTATTAGTTCTCTACCTCATGCATGCTGGGATATGTCTTAGCTCTCCCTCGACCCTGAAGATAAAGTGGGCATTGGAAAATGAACGAATAGAAACAGTTATAACTTGGCTAAATTGGAGAAATAAAATAGTAGTAGTTTAGTGTTTTTTTTTTAAACAAGAAACATCTTTAGTAAATTATCATGTATGGTAGGCAATCTTATATTTATATAAATGAAAATAAACTATACCAACACAGCCTCAGCTGAAAATACTACATATTACAAACCATGCTGACATAACTGAAACTGCAAACATTATACATATCAGGTCATTGTCAGTCAACCATTACATAGTTAATTCAAATCCTGCCTTTTAAACCTCATTTCTTCTCTGCATCTAGTGATCCCACACTTCCTATTTTTGTTCCTATGTAATTTGTTCCTACCTTTTTCTAAAGATTCCATTTCCAATTGTTTTATCTCCATTACTAATTTTGCTACTTCTAGTAAAGTTGGTTTACACTTCGATTTCTATTTTCTAGCAACTACTTTTTTGGCAGCTATCATGCTTAGACTCAGCAAGGCCTTACTATGTCTAGGCAATTCCAATTCTGTATCATAGCTCAAAAAAATTATTTCCTTAGTTACACCAATTTGCTCACTCAGCGTCTCTGACAGAGCAGTTTGGAGGAAGTCTTTAAACTTTGCCGGCTCATTACATGCTCAGAAAATATGTTCCCAGTTACCACTTTCTTCTCCATCACACCTCCAACATCTGCTGTCTACCTGAGGAAAAATTCTTTGGAGTCTACTTGGGTTATAAAAATATCTATGTAAACATTTCCAAGCAAAGATCCTAAATCTCTTACACTTTGTTGCATATTTAGGAGTAATACATACATCCCCCCATTGTCGCTTTGTGAATTGGTTATCTAATCTCTCTTCCCAAACCTTTCTAACCTCCTCTAATTGACTCATTGGTTTTCATGCAATATTTTATATGCTCTGCTAATTATTCCTTTCTTAACACCAACTTATGTTCTCAATGCTACTAAAAACTCTACCAGTGCTTGTCTTTTGTTTAGGACTCCCCATTTCTTTCTCTGCCTATACTCTGTTACAATCCTTCATAGGGAAGGCAATCTCTAACCTGCAGTTAAAATAAGTTCTTGGCCTCTTCCCATTCTATTACCTCTCCCTCTCTAGTTATTTTCTCCCAATACATTGTTTCCTTTGCCAGTTTTCTCCAATAAATTCCAGCCCCCTCTTGCTATTGTCTGTATTCCTAATTGTAGTCATCCCTATTGTCAGAATCTCCTTTCTCCATTCCTGTGTTGGCTTAGCTCTTAGAATACTTTTCTGTATGATTATTGTTATTCTCCTTAAAGGTCTTCATCCAAACTTCCAGTCTCTCCTTGTTTCTTGAGCATCTAAAAATGATGTAATATTATTATCATCTCTTTCTACTTTGAATTATAGTTCTCTGCTCGTGCTGTGTACAGCAGCTTTAACTGTGTTGCTCTGAAATACTCCTTCAAATTGGGTAATCCCAAAATATCCTTTTCTTTTGGAAGAATAGGATTATCCCACTTGACTCTTGCAGTCTTCCTCTCCCAGATAAAAATCCTTCAATTCTTTATTAATTGCTATCCGCAACTTCTCCTCTGGTTAATACAAATATGCCTGACCTGCGTATAAGACAAAAGGGACTAAAAACATTTTAACTGATTGTATCTTACTACTGATATCCATACAACAGAGCTTCCATTTTCTCAGTTTTTGTATTATCTTTTTAGTCTCTTTCCACATATCATTAGCTGCCACACCAAAATAATTTTTAATCCATACTCTTAAATAATTCATTTTATAATGTTCCTGTAAGTAAGGATATTGCTGAACCAATTTGTGTGTGGGTACATAATTTACTAGTATCGCCTTTGTTTTAGATTCATTAATTTTGTATCTTGAAAAGATATGAAACTGTCTCAATATGTTCCACAGCACTGCAATGTCCCCATCTTGTTTGGTCAGGTATAAAAATAATGTCATCTGCAAATACAGCCAGCTTTTCTCAACTAACACACCAATTATAGTCTTGAATTTCGGAGTCTCTTATTTTCTTTGCCAATGGTTCTAAATACAATGCAAATAACAAAGGGGAGAGAGGACACCCCTGCCTAGTTCCTCTGCTCAAGCTAAGATTATAAGACAGGAGCCTACCCACTCTAATGTTTGCCTTCAATCCCTCATATATCCTCCTAATCTACCTTATAATTTTATCAGGGAATCCAAATGCGTCCATTGCTCTGCTCATAAAGTCCTAGCTTACTCTGTGAAATGCTTTCTCTACATTAAGACCCATCAACAGCAGTGGTACTTTCTTACATTCTACTTCCCTCTGGATCATCAGTGTTCTGTTAATGTTGTCAAATGTTTGCCTCCCCTCCACAAAACCATGTCAATGCATATCTATTAATTTTGGCATCACTACAGACATAAACACTTTATAATCATGGTTTAATATTGAAATGGGCCTGTATGAAGCTGGATCTGATGGATCTTTACTTACCCTCTTTAGGTATTACAGGTGCCACCGGTTTCCTCCAGGATATTGGTACTTCTCCTCCTTTTAAAATACTATGCAACAAAGCCTTCCAAATCTTTATTAGTTTTTTCCCTCCTAGCATCCAAACTTCCACTGGAATACCATCTATTTCTGGGGACTTTCCTGTAGATTTATTATACATCACCATTTTTATCTCATTTCCTCCTGTCCTAACTGTTAGTAATTGAGCCTCCTCTACCTCTAACCTTGGCATATTTAATTCTTCCATAAAGATTTCAATTTGCATCTTTTCTTGATTCCCATATTTCTAAGCTTTATACAGACTTTCATACATTTCTGAAATATTTCTAATACTTCTACAGGATACCGTGTTATCTTCCTTGTTATAGGCTCCCTAAGTTTGGTGACAACCATTTCTACTTTCTGTTGTCTGAGTCATTGTGCTAAAAGTTTTTGTGCTCTAGAGTTATTGTGTAAAAACAGTTGCTTAACAGTAAATTTTTCTAAACTCATGCATATTATTGAAGTAATCCCTTATTTTCTCTTTAGCATTCTACAGCTGCACCTCTTCTTGTTCTGTGAGATTCCCCCTAGTTTGCAATACTTGAAAATTTGCATAATTTCCACTAGCCATTCCTTAAATTCTTCTCTCTCTTCAACAGATAGGTGGGAAAGAGGTAGTGTCTCATTTTTATTTCATTACCCTGTGTTTTTATTTTAGTTATTACTGGCACTTGATTTGAAAAGTTATTGGGTGTGTATCAAGACCATTGATTAAATGCACATGTTCCTACGAAATGTAAATTCTGTCTAGCCTAGCCCAGTTTTTGTATCTTGGGGAATAATATGTATATTCACTTCAAACTCCTAGTACTGAATTCACATCTGCCATGCCAAATATTTTCATACATTTCTTTAAAAATCTACCCTACTTTGTTATATCTTTCCTTCTGGACCCCACAACACATCTTCACTGTTGCAAATCAAAGTCCATTCCCCAACTATAAGCAATATTCCTTGCTGAAAGTGGATTACTTCTCCCAGAATTTTCTTAAGCTCCACTATAGCAGTTTTTGGGGGAATATAAATACATGCCAGTGGGGGAATATAAATACATGCCAGTGTAATCATCTTCCATTACCAGTAGTCCCATAGTATTACAAATCTACCATTATTGTCTTTTTATTCCTCTTCTACTACTACAATCAGTGTAAGCACTCCTCCATTATTTTGCCCAAGTATTCCGCTGAATAACCATCCTGAAAATCTTTCTTTATCAAGCTCACATGTTCAGTTCTTTCCAAGTGTCTTTCCTGTAGCACAGCTGTTTGCACTCTACATGTTTAATATAATTCACTACTCTTTTCTTGTATTTATCTGTGAGACCATTAGTGTTTAAAAACATTACAGGAAGCATCATATTCCTGATAAATTATTATTCCCACCTTTTATGTATAACATTTTTTTATTAAATGTCTAATTCCAACATTTGTGTTACATGCATGTACTGTCTGGCAGGTTATTCTTTTATACAATTGTTTCCTGTTATCTCTATTTGAGCCTATGTCACATCTTACAGAACTTTTTTTTTACTTAAAACTCTCCAACAAAAATACACACACCTCCCTAATCCCTAAAACTTATTAACTTAATAATAACCCACAAAACTATGTACATCTTCAAATATTGAAGTTTCGCCTCCTAATAGGAAAAACTGTTCCAAACTGACAACCCCCCCCCCCACACACACACACACACTCAAGCTAAGTTAAAATAAAGGTTATTCATGCTAAGACTCATGATACAGCCTGTGGTACTATTAAGTGCTGTCTGGTTTTGTCTTATCTTTATAGCTCTCTCAGCTGGGAAAACACTTGAATGCTTTCAGAAGACGCTTCCTTTAAGCCATTTCTCTTTATCAGATTGTTTGCTACAGACATGAGAACCAGACATAAAACTGTTTACCAGAAAAAAAGACTTAGGGTATTCAGTATTCTTTTTTCATTTGTTTTCTCTTAAAACTTGTTACTAGATTAAATTAATGGCCTTAATTCAGCCATTCCCCCATGCAAGAATGGGAAAAAGCACACCATTTCTTTTCTATTGTCATTCTCTTCTAACCAAATTTTTTTCATTGCAGTGTCTACATTTCTTAAAACTGAACAAGGAGAAAGTGAGAAAAAAGGAGGAAAAAAAGCAAAACAGGAGCATGTATTTACATTAGTATCCCCACAACACTTAAAAATAACTGAAAACAAATTACCTGATAACATGCAAAGAAAATAATGCACTATTTAAATATTACTATTAAGAAAAATGTTGTTTCAGCTACAGCTAACTTTCTCTCTCTCCTCTTCCCCTCTGCTGAGTATTTTTCTGAACATTAATGACATGAAGTACGGCATATGCTTTAGATTCCTCTGCAAGTTTAACAAAATCCAAGAAAGTCCAATATTTCAAGATTTTCTTGTTCTATTCTTGTTCATCTCCATTTCCCAAACCCTGTCTCCTCTTCACTTCCAACGTACTCTTGATTCTTCTAGTCAACTATTGTGCTTTTTCCCCTCTCTCAAGTATTTTCCATTGAAACACTGGAAAAGGTTTCATTGGCACAGTCTCTCTGTGGTCTTTATTGCCAGAAGAACAAGAAGTAGAATCTCTGTCCATTTCACAGCTCATTTTTTGTTGGAAAAACTTTTGTATTTCTTCCTTAGCATGTACTTGATCAAAAATGATTTTGTTCCTCCAGGGAAAAGTATTCTGAAGATAGCTGGGTATAGCAGTTTGAATCTCACACCTGCTTCTTGACTTTCCCTGAATAACGGAATACATTTACTTCTCTTCTGCCTGATGTACGAGTAGTCACTCTCCATAAACACTCTGCTGTCTCCCACTTTTAGTACTTTGTCTTTCTGCCACACTTTTGCCAGAATCAACCCCTTCTGCTGGTAAGATTGCATCTTTACTATTAAAGGTCTAGGATGTTTTCTCATAGCTAGGTTTGGCACATACAAACGATGTGTCCTTTCAATTAATAATTCCTGGTCCAGTTGCTTATTTGTGCTGTCATAAAATTAATATAGTCTACTCCTTACAGCTTCTCAGGTAGAGCAGAAAATATCAGGTTTTCCTTATGTGCTCTGTCCTCTTAATTCTATAATTTTTTGAAACATCTCTTCTTGTGCAGTCTCATATTCAGCCAACCTTTTCTTCATTTTATCCTCTGAGTTTGGCAGTTTTATCACCTTATCTGAATATCTGTTTAAAGCTTATTCCATTTTTCCAGGCTTTTATTGTTTGAGTCGATATACTCCATCAGTATTTCATTTATTTTAGTCAGGTCTGTGTGCAGTTGCCTTATACTTTCCTCTAGGTTACTGTAAGTCATGTCTGGAGTTTGCACTGCTTTTTGCTGAACAGCAAAAGTACTTTTCCCAGTCCGTGTTTTTTCTTCGCCTTTTATAGCTGATTTTCCTACAGGTCCAATTTATTTATTTTTTCCTGGCATCCAGGCCATGCATTTAACTAACCAGTTGCTGAAATTTTACCCAGAAATCTAGGTCCACTGGCTTTCTCTGCTAAGTTTCTGTTTTCACATTGGGAGAGCTAGAATTAAGCTCTTACTCAGTGTGCAGCAATCTTGGAAGTCCAGTGGTAGTTTAGTGTTGTGGATTTTGGCTATGAGCTGCTAATGAACTTCATTCATCCTGCAGTGCTGTGTTTGATTCCCCCAATCTTCCCTTCTGAACTGTGTGACTTTGCACAAGTAATTTAACCTGACAGTGCTGCTAGGTCGCCCCTAGAAAGTGACAGCTGTGCTTTGTGTTTTTATCTGGCTATCAAATTAATAAAATTAATTTAAAAATAAATAAAAAATAAAAACAAAAATACACTAAATTCTGTATTGAAGGAAATATATGCTCAGCTTACATTTCTTAACCATTAAAATAAAAGAACAGGAAGATGGAGTCATACACTGTTGAGAAGTCAATCATACATCACACAGCATGCAGTGGTTACAATAAACAATAAACTGGAGTATATATACAACAATATACACAAGAACATTTTTCTGAGAACCTGTGCACAAAGCTATCAAATCACTGATGGACAAAATGTATTTGGCTTACATAAAAACTGTCAAAGATGTAAAAGATTTAAATGGTTAACAAGTTAATTTGCAATTACCCATGCATACTTTATATAGAAATATTGATTTTAAAATGTTTTTATCTGAAGTGTACATTTCAGGAAAGCTTACACAACAAGAAAACAGCAAACTAATAATGGTCTGCTTTTTACCTTGAAGTCACATGTCTTGAAATGGGACAATGAACATAATAGCCAATATTTCTAAATTGCAAAATATATAATAGATTTTTGTACTGAGGGTTTTTCAGAAAGCTGTGCCATCTCTAGCACTGCATTAAGATCTCAGTACTGCTATATGAGTAACGTAAGCACTGCCTATATATGTAATGCAAGTAATGCCACATACGTTTTCCTTTAAAACTGGTGCTACTTCCCTGGAAATAGCTCTGTGTTTTGGGGCTTCTCAAAAGCAAACCTTCAGCTACTTGATGACTTATATAAATGCCAATGTAATCTTCCTCTGAAAGATCCTATTGACAATGCTGTTACCTATGCCTCTTACTTGTACTTCTAATTAAATAGTTGTATTGATAAGGTAGTCTCTATCCATAACAAATATGAGAAGTGTAAAAACAAACCCATGAGGTGGAACACATGTACAAATCAATTATATAAAAAGAGAAATAAACTGATTGATGCTTATAAGAGATCCCATTCGACCTACCTTAACAACACACTAAGGTAAACTAACAAAGACCTTAAGGAATCAGTAGGAAGCACAAAGCTGAGTATGAACTTAAAATAGCCAAAAACCAAACATAACTGCAAATCTTTCTTTAACTATGTCAGGAAGTTAAAAACTAACACCCATCAGTGTTTGGAGCTAGTCCACAATACTACACTCTCTGACCGAAAGGAAATAGCTAATATCTAAGGTAACAAATTTAGTGCAAATTTTACTTCACCCACAGTTATAGCTATCCAACAATCCCAGCCACTCCCTTTAATTACGCAACTCTTTCAAAAACTAAGAATACTTTATCCATGTGCTGTGACAACATACCAGGTTGCCTGATTATCAGGGATATTTATGGCCTTTCTGAACCCCTACGTAAAATCTTTAATCTAAGCCTCTCCAATGGTTACATTCCTAAAGCCTGGAAAACAGCTACTATGATGCCATTACACAAGGGTGGCTCAACCACATACCCTGGTAACTACAGACTCATCAGTCTTACTAGCCTCATAAGGGGCAGCCACTGTGGTGCAGCAGTTAGCGTTGTCGCTTCACAACAAGAGGTTCTCCAGTTCGATTCTCAACTGGGGTGCCTTCTGTGTGGAGTCTGCATGTCCTCCCTGTGGTCGCGTGGGTTTCCTCTGGGTGCTCTGGTTTCCTCCCACATCCCAAAGACATGCTGTAGGTGGATTGGACACTCTAAATTGGCCCAAGGTGTGAGTGTACATGTGTGTACCTTCTGTGGAAGGTTGGGTGCCAGGCCTTCAAATCAGCACCGTAAAACTCCACTGCCAATCATTCTGTGGACCACTGTTCTGCTGTGGCGAACCCTAACTGGGATAAGCCAAAAGGAGATAAAGTCTTACTAGCCTCATATGTAAAGCTATGGAGACTCAGAGTTGATTAATCTGGCCCATGAAAATCTGTCAATCCTGGACCCTAATCAATTTGGCTTTATTAAAGGAAGGTCCTGCCTCTTTAACCTCATCAATTCTGCTGGAAAAGTACCTGAAGCAGTGAACAGTGGTTGTGCAGTGCATACAACATATCTAGACCTGGTTAAGGCCTTTGACACTATTCTCTATCTAAGAATTATTGACAAACTTATAAAATATAAATCCTTATATTGTGCAATGGCGAGTTAACTAGTTGTCTGACAGAACCCATGTTGTAAGAATAGCAGGTGCCACATCTCAAAACAAAACAAGTTACCATTTACCAGTGGGATACCACAGAGCTCTGTTTTGGGTCCTCTCCTATTTGGCATATATTTCTAAGACTATGAGGCCAGTACTTCTAGTCTATGGTTAATTACGTTTGTAGATAACTGTAAATTGGGAATTGTTACTTGATCTTCAACTCTCAATTGCTCCAACAAGGCTTACAGCATGTTAACCATTAGTGCAAGGACAAAGGTCTCAAAAATTGTAAAACAAATGTAACGCAGTTCATACTGGTAAACAAAACAGTTTCACTTAATGAGTTGTAAGAGATCTGGGTACTCTTACTGATAATTAATTTTGTTTAACCATCATGTCTCCATAGTAATTTGGAAAGCGTTTTATCTGACTCATCTAATTTCCAAAGGCATCTCCACAAGATCCAAAGAAGTCTTAATTCCCTTTTACTGACATCTTATCAGACCCATTATTGAATATAATGACCATTATTGAATTTAATGCACTTTTTGGCATATCTTTATCTAAACATATCATATAACTTGAGAGACCTCGGAGGTTCATAACTGAAAAGATCAGTGGCCTCAAAAGGTTTTGTTATCAAGAGACTGGAAGCCCTTTCTCTGTACTCAGTCTCTTATAGCCTCCACCATGGAGATCCATGTCTAGCATTTCATGCTATGAAAGATGCAACCCTATTTAATCTCCTATTCCTTCGCAGAACTAATGTTACATCAAATACTGTGTTAAAGGAAGTAAACTTTCATCAGAAAAACAGACGTGATAAATTTATATCCCTGCTTATCCTTGCCACCTTCAAGATAAACCTAGATAAATGGATGGGTGGCCTAAAAATTCACTCCCAGTCTATCTTGTCTTGTCCTCCTTCAGGCTACAGAGAAATGTTGAACAGTTTTTTTGGGGTAGGTTTGAAATGGTCTACAGACTGAATTGCTAGTACTTACCTATGAACCTAACATCATATTTACTATAAAATACCTGCTTCAGAAACAGATCATTTCATTTTCTAAAGGAAAACATTACCAAACTCTGAGTGAACCACTGCTGGCCAGAATCAAACTACTTAAGTTAACTCATCGTGTAAATTACTGTAACAGTAGCAGTCAAAAATGTTTTTATGGCTGATGCTTCTTAAAAGGTACAACAGTTTTTAGCTTTCAGATTTGCTACAATTGCTGAACTATTAGTACCTTGCTGTGAAGTTCTTGTGTTGACTGGAATGACTGGATGGTGATCAGAACTTTGAACAACTCCAAAATAATTATTCTGCAGTCTTCTCCACATATCTCTATCAAAGCCCGTATACAGTCCATCAACTGTTCCATAAATATCACCTGAAAGACACAAACCAAAATGTGCTATGGATTCAAGATGCAAAATATGATTTCACACAGCAATGACTTTTGTGCTACATTTTTGTTTCACATACAGCAGGAAGTATTCAGCCACCCTGGTAAGTTAATTTAGTTCACTGCTTGTACTAGGAGAAGAACATGGATTCTACATCTGATTTGTCACATAAAGAAGTTATGTCTTACCATAACGTTCCATCTGTATTGTTGATCCTTGTTCAGTCATTACGTATGGGTATTGGTCCCGAGCTTGGAACCAAGCCGGCCATTTTCCAAGCTTGCGTCAGCTTCAAACTCTCGAGCTAAGCTCTTACCCACAATTCCCCTCTGCCTGTTACCTCAGATTGAGTTTGCAAGTTAAAGAAGGTAGAGGCTACCTCTGGTCAAATAACCTAAGAGAACTGGATGGTGAGAGCCACTAGAAACCACAGGAGGGGAAAGAAGGGAGGGTCGTAATGACTGAACGAGGATCAACAATACAGATGGAACGTTATGGTAAGACATAACTTCTTTATCTGATATTGTTAATCTTCGTTCATTCCTTACATATGGGACAGAGTCCCCAGCTACCTCTATTCCTGGCAGGCTCTCATGGAAGGACATTTCTGAGCACCACAGAACCAAAAGATGCTCTTCCCCTGGAGGCCAAATCCAATTTGTAATGATTGATGAAGGTATGAGGCCTAGCCCAAGTTGCAGCTGCACAAATGCCATGTAAAGAAGCTCTGACATGGAAGGCAGCAGAAGTTGCCACCAACTTTGTTGAATGAGCTTTCATGGTAGTAGGCAATGAGATATTACATTGTGTGTAAATTAAGGTCATACAGTCCTTCAACCATCTAGCTAATGTGACCTTAACAACAGCCGATCCTAATCTAGATCCAGAAAAGGTCAAAAATAACTGGTCAGATTTACGAAAGGGTTTAGTCCTGTTTAAGTAAAAACAGATTTGCCTGTGTATATCTAGGGTATGTAGGCAATACTCTCTTCTGTTTGAATGGTTGGGAAAGAACACTGGCAATTCAATGGCTTGATTAATGGACATTTCAGAGATCACTTTAGGCAGAAATGATGGATTAGTTCTCAGAGACACTCTATCTCTATGAAAAATCAAGTATGGAGTCTTGATACATAAAGCTTGAAGTTCAGAAATACGTCTGGCAGAAGTAATAGCGACCAAAAACAAGGTTTCCCATGACAAATACCTGAGGTCGCAAGAAGAGGCTGGTTCAAAAGGTGCCATTGTCAGAGCTTGTAGAACTAATGATAAATCCCATGGTTGAATAGGTTCTCTAAAAGGTGGCTTCAGATGATTCACACCTTTTATGAAGGTCTTGCACAATTTGTGGGACATAAGAGAGGAATCTTGGACACCCTCATGGAAATTAGAAATTGCAGCCAAATGAACTCTAATAGTAAAGGCCGACAGACCCGATTGAAAAAGGTCTGCCAGATAGTCTAATATTATCAACACTGGTGCTGAAAAGGGATCTACTTGTTTATCTTTCAGCCAACAGGTAAATCTTTTTCCACTTGTTCAGGTAAGTAATTCTAGTGGAAGACTTATGAGAAGCAATGAGAATATCACGTACTGGTAAAGAAAGATCATTCTGCCTGGCAATCAAGGGAATTGGAGTAGCCAAGCCATTAGCTTCAGGCTGTTCAGGTTGGGATGAATCAGGTTCTGTGGGTGTGAGATCAACTCCAGGATTGGATGGAGAATCCATGGTCGATCTAGTAGGTGACGCCAAAGGAATGGGAACCAAATCTGTCGTGGCCAGTATGGTGCTATGAGGATTACTTTGCTCTTCAACCGCCGGGCTTTCTTCAGAAACTGGGGAATGAGAGGAAGGGGCGGAAATGCATAGAGAAGACCCGAGGGCCAATCGTGGACTAGAGCGTCCCTGGGTGACTGCCCAGAGGGGGAATCAGAGCGAAGTAGTTGCTTCATTTGTAGTTGGTTGGGGATGCAAGGAGGTCGCAGCAAGGACAACCCCAGCGGTGGAAGATCTCCGCCGCTATCAAGGGATTCAGGGACCACTTGTGAGGTTGAAGAATGCACCTGCTGAGTCTTGTCTGCTATCACGTTGGAACTCCCGGGAATGTGCGTTGCTAGAAGAAAACGGTTGGTAGCCATCGCTCATTGCCATATCTTAATGGCCTTTTGACAAAGGGGGTAAGATTTGGTTCCACCTTGCTTGTAGATGTGCCAGACCACCGCCATGTTGTCTGAGTGAATCGCAATTGTCCCAGACGGCAGCAGGGGATGGAATGCTTGCAACGCCAGAAGCACCACCCTCAGCTCTATAACATTTATATGCAGATGGACCTCCAGTTGTGACAAAGTGCCTTGGACTGTCTGTCCCTGACATAGCCCCCCCCCCCCCATCAGGGAGGCATCCGTGGTCACTGTGGTCTTGGGTTGCTGGGGGGAAAAGGGGCAAGACCATTGTGAGAGATTGTGTGTCATCCACCAATTTAAATCCTGTTTGCACCTGTGGGTTACTCGAATCATGGCTGAAAGAGGATGCTGAAAAGGATACCATTGGGCAAGCAGTAGCCATTGTAGAAACCTCATGTGAAACCTGGCCAGGGAACAATGTTGATGTAGGCTGTCATGGAACCCAACAGCTGTAGAACCGAGTGAGCCGTGGATTTTTCCTTTGAAAGGATTGGAATTAGTTGTTGCTTTATCCTTAAAATTCTGTGCTCTGGAATAGCAGCTCTGCAGTTTTTTGTGTCCAAGATAACCCCTATGAATTCTGTCAACTGAGATGGGGTGAGATAGGATTTCTGCCAGTTTATGGTTATGCCTAGCATTTGAGCAGCGAGGAGAGAGTATGCCAGGGCTTTTTCCAGTAGATGTCTGGTGGGGGCGGAAATGAGTCAATCATCTAGGTATGGAAACACCTGGAATCCTTGAAGTCACAAGTGAGCTGTGACAACTACCATGCACTTTGTGAACACTCTGGGGCTGTAGAGAGTCCGAAGGGCAGTACTCTGAACTGATAGTGACTGGCTCCCGCACGAAAGCGCAGAAATCTTCTTGATGGCCTGTCCACCTTTATGTGGTAGTACGCATCTTGAAGATCTATAGAGCACATCCAATTGTCTTTTTCCAAAAGCGGGAGGATAGACTGTATAGTGACCATCCCGAATTTTTGTACTCTCACAAACTTGTTCAATACACTGAGATCCAAAATTGGTCTCCAGTCCCTGGTTTTCTTTGGCACCAAAAATAGTCTTGAGTAGAATCCGGATCCTATCTGGTCTGGAGGGACTATTTGGATGACTCTTTTTCTTAGCAGGTTTTCTATCTCTAGTGCTGCTTCTTCCCTTTGACACTGGATGGAATGTCGGAAAGATTTTTTAAAGGGACGGGACAAAGATCGAAGGGGATATGATAACCTCTGGTTATGATCCTTTGTACCCAAGAATCGATGGTGTTGGTTAGCCAGGCAGAAGGGTACAAGGAGAAATGTTCCCCAACCACCTCCAGAGGAAAGGAGTTGGGCCGCTCTTCAGGAGCGCTGGTAGGATTGACCAGGGAAAGAATCCCTGGAACCCTGGTTACGCGGTCCCCCTCTGCCCTGAAAGTAGCGTCTTCCCTGTGAGTTTCCCCCTCTGCCTCTGGGGGAGAACTCGGCCTGTGTGTCACGGAAAGGGCCCTGATATTTCTTGAACCATATCTTCCCACTCTTTTGGTTTTGGGAGAAAGCATGTTGAGGGGAAGAATAATGGACACCTACAGCAGAAAGGGTCTTATCGTCTTGTTCACATCTGGCCCATGTGCTTTTAACTTTGGGCCCAAACAACGAGGAGGGCTCAATGGGGGCATTAAGAAAGGAAGACTTAAAAGGTTCCGTGAAGTTGCACAAGCGCATCCAGGCGTGTCATCTCAAGACTGCAGCTGAACCTGCCGCTCTAGCTGCTCCTTCTGATGCATGAGATATCAATCACATAGAGGAGTTAGATATAGACTCAATGGTGGCCAGCTGAGAGGCCACTTTGTCACGGACCTCATCAGACACTGCACTAGCCAAGGTTTCAGAGAGCTCAGAAACCAAATCCCTTTGAAGCCTGGTAAAATGTGCCATATAATTCAGGGACCTAATAGCAAAGGTCACTGAAGCAAAGGTGCACTTCCTTATTCTGTCCAGGGCCCGGGACTCTCTGTTAGGTGGGTGGACAGTCTGGCTTTCTTCTTCTGCCAGATCCTTTTTTTTGTGGCCGCCACCACCAAATCATCTACAGGAAGACCTTTGGACCAATGGGGATCTGAAGCAGGAGGGGACAAGATCTTATCTGGCCTCCGGGGAATAGCTTCAACAATATCAGGAGCTTTCCAAGAACGCTGCACGATGAACTTGACAAGTTCATTGGCAGGTGGAGTAACCCAGGAGATAGGGGGCCGGGCGCGAAAAGTCTGCAGGAACACAGATTCCTCAGGGGTCGGATTAGAGGGCTGCCAGTCACCTCTCTGTTTCAGAATTTCAAGAATATTGCCAAAGGATACCTCAGAGGGTGAATGAGGGGATCCTTCCCCTTCATCGAGTCTTCGCTGAGGGACTCCTCTGTGGAGTCCATGTGCTTCCTCTAACACAAACTTTTCCGGTGGACCTCCTCAGCGGGAGAAGCTGGGGAAGACAACGGAAAAGGGGATTCCTGAGGGAATATGTCCCTGAGACCCCTGCACCCAGTGTCCGCTAGGTGCGACTTGTGAAACCAGTGTACCACAGGAGGGCAGAGGTATAGACAGTCCGGTATCGCCAGCAGCAGCAAAAGCCTTCTCCATCAGTTGGAAGGCTGGTCCACCCGGAGAGGAGTGTATGTCTAAGACAGGGGGCACTCCTCCCCTAAGTGGCTCAGCCTGCTGACTTGGAGTCCCTGGATGGCTGTGGAGTAGCAAGCTATGTGTGTCACAGCTGACATCCTGGGTCATAGCAAAACTTTCCTGCCATGAACGCAACTGTGGTTCCTTAGTGAGATCCATAAAGGGAACTGCAGAAGGGGAAGACTGTACTATATCCATGGACTTCAAAGGCAATGAAGGAGGAGAATAAGAAGGTGTCTTTGGAGATGGGTGATCACCTCCCAAGGAAGGATAGTTCCTGAGGGGTGGAATACCTCTGGCCAAGAATGCCTGGTCCACAAGACGCAACACATCATGTTCAGAAAGACTTCTAGTGGACCTCACAGAGACTTAGGGAGAAACAGGCCTGTCCACAAAAGAGGCAGACTTGGTGCCCATCTGATCTGACCGCACCGAGGACAACGGTGCTGAGAAAGACTGAAGTACTGTAGTCTGCACCGAAGAAGTCATCTGTGCCGATGTCATTGTCTGCACTGACACAGATTGAAGCTGAAGTGGTTGTCGGTGCCGAAGCTGGAACCGACAAAACTGGAGTCAACAATAAAGGCCTCGGTTCCAAGGAAGATCTCGGAGTTGATGCAGTCAAGGTCTGCGCCGATTGAACGGTCGGTGCCGATAGAGTGGTAATGGTCTGAACTGAGGCACCCCTCGGTGCCGATATGTAGAAGGCTGCAGGAAATGGAGTCGAAGACCTCGGTGCCGAAGGTCTGGGCACCGAAAGCACTGGGGCTGACTGAGAGAGCTCCGGAGCTGAAATTTTAGCCTTTTTAGGTTTTGGTTGGTGAGAGTCCCCAGCCGGGACGAAGGCAAGGATTTAGCCTTAGTAGAAACATACATTTTCTTATGGGCTTTAGGAGGGGAAAGGGAGATTTTAGAAGTCCCTTCAGTATCAGCTTGTTTTTCCTTTCTAACAAAGTTCTATTAGAAAAGGTCTCACAAATAGTACAAGGAGCTTCAACAGATAAATGGGAAGCTCCCAAACAATAAACACATAAAGAGTGTGCATCAGAAGTAGGCAGTTTGTGTCCACAATCAGAACACCGCTTAAACCCTGGACTACTCTTTTTATCTACCATATTAACAAATAGAAAAGTACCAACAATGGTACAAGAGAATACCCGAAGGTATGAAAGAGTAGGATTACCAACGATGGTAAGGAGAAATTACCTCGTGGTAAAAAGGGTAAGTTGTTGTTTGTCTTTTGGCTTTTTCCCGGCAAGGGGTCGCCACAGCAGAACTCGGATCCACTAATGATTGGCAGTAGATTTTTACGAAACACCGAGGTGCCAGCTCGACGCCCAACCTTCAATGAAGGCACGCCCATTTTACACACACATGTCTTTCGAATGCTACCCAACTGCGGGGAGGACATGCAGACTCCACACAGAAGGCACTCCCAAGCCCAGCCGAGAATCGAACAGAAGAACCTGTTGCCGTGAGGTAACAACGCTACTGCTGTACCACGGTAAAAAGGGTAAGTAAAGGACAGAAAAAAACCTGAGGAAATTAGAACACTAGATGCAATAGGGCGAGAGACAATAAAATATTAACTTTTCTGAAAGAAAAGTAATTTGTAAAGCAATTAAACAACAATTGACTGTACTTAGCTCAAGAGAAGTAGCTTAACATGACCGGATGGCAACGCGGCAAACGAAATATGGGGTAACAGGGAGAGGGGGATTGTGGGTAAGAGTTTAGCTTGAGAGTTTGAAGCTGACACCAGCTTGGAAAATGGCTGGTTTGGTTCCGAGCTCGGAACCGATACCCATACGTAAGGAATGAATGAGGATTAACAATATCAGATCTAGTATTACAGTCTCCTCTGAAAATAAATAAAAGGAGCCAGTCTGCCTTAGCAAAACAAATAATCACAAACAAAAGTCACTAGTAATAATGTCCAGAAGACCACATTTCTTCATATTTCTAGTAAGGAAAAAGAGAAAGACTACCCAAAAAAGAAACTAAAGCTCCTGCTTCTGGTGAGGACACAAAGCAGAGGTTACTGACATGAGCATGCTAAGCAAGAATATACCAAAAATGCTTCCGTTGTGAAAACTCTTCTTCCAAGTGCATTAGCTTTTTGTTTTTGAAACTACATTAACTGTACAATTCAATGTCTAACCTGCCTCAGTGCTGTCTAGTTTGATTATAGTGTAATGCTAAAAATCCTCTTTAATGTCTACCATGTAGCAGTAGCCTACTCATTCTCAATCAAAGGCACCTCATGAAATTCAGCAATACAGGCAGCTGTTACTGCCCAGACCCTGGCCAAGGAATGCACAGCTTCTGCCTTTAAGAGTCTACCTGCATGCATTAAAGGAACAGAATGTGGCACAACTGAATCATCTAGCAATGGTCCTTCCGGTTTATTGGTAGTGGTGATACAGGGTGGAAGCCCCATACAATAGAATCAGAAAATAATCCAAGACTGATGTTAAGATCTGATTCTTCTATTATACAAAAAAAGATTTTGCATCTAATACATGCAACTTCCTTTTTCTGAGCATTCCATTTCAGACAAAACAGAGGAAGTAGGTACTGTTAACAGCCTAATTTAAAAGGAATACTGAAACCACCCTAGCAATGAACCATCAAGTGGTTCTAAGGGACAATTTATTTGGTAGAAATGTACAGGGGGATTTTAATGCCAATTAAGTGTAACTTTCTCAACCACTGAACTGAATTAACAACCATTAAAATTCTTCTTGGAGGGTAAAGATGAAGTAAACATTTAACAAATCTCATCCACACTGACAGGTCACTACTATTGATTCTGAGAGCTGGGTCTATATTATTTCCGTGAAAGACATCTCCATTGAATCCCTGTTCATCGACATGACTACATCGAATGCTGTATTCAGCGAATGATCACTACATTGAAGTTTTCCCTGGAAAAGTAAATAGGTGGCCAGTGTGATGCTCCTGCACTGGCCCAGTAATCAAGGAGCCTCAATCACCACCACTGGCAACAGTGAGGGATGTACACAATGGGAAGATGACAAGTACACACACAGTAAAAGTGCAATTTCCCTCAAGAACACACAGAGATCACAGTCAGACTGGGGCTGGTTTCTGCCTCTTTCTCCACATCCCCAATAAGACTCCACATGGGCACAGCTATAGGGTTAAGATCTCAACCAAGTGGTCAAGCCAAAACCTCCAGCACCCTCTCTGTCCAACCAGTGCTTAGTGTCCCTGCCCAAGTAGCTGACACACACACACACACACACACACACACACACACACACACACACACACACACACACACACACACTTTGAGATTTGATTTATTTACAAACACACAGACACTCCTGGAGAAGGCTGCACAGGTTTACTAGCTATGCCCCCTTCTGTCCAGACTATAAGGTAGTTATCACTGTCACCAACCACTACTTATCAGCTACTATAAAGTCCCTTACAAAGGGTAACCAATCCTACTGTGTAATGTTACAATTATCCAAATGGTAAGGGTGACCAAGACCAAGGCTATTTAGGAGTGGCCTGTACAGTGTCACCAAATACATATGCAAGTACAAGTACTCTAACAGCTTAAATACGTCTCACAAATATCAGCCACAAAGACAGATTAAAACATATTTAATAAAGAATAAAAGAACAAGACAATACTCGATTAACAGAGTTACTTCAGAGTTCAGAATCACAGAAAATATTTTAAAACAACATTGCAGGACAGTCTCAAATAAATACAGAAAACAACTAATCTTTACTATATTCCTATCTATATCTAAGAGAAATTACTGTATCCTAGACGTACTTACAGAGCAAGGCAGATGCAGACATGCTGAATGGATGTTTCTAGGTCCAAGACAAGATACAAAATGCCCAGTCCCTCTCTCTGAGAGCGTTCTTAAATTAATATCACATACTTCTGTTGAGTTAGCTTGGATGACAACACTCTTTGTTACCTGCTTTCAGTTCCCAGGCTAACAGAAACTTAACAAAATTTAACATTTCTATGTGAAAAATACATATCTCTCAGATGTTTGCTCAGAACTGGATGTCGTAAAACAAACACTTTTACATTTGAAACCTAGTAATTATTTCTGTTTCAAGAAAATTAGAAAACATCTAACTCTAGACATTGTGCCTGTTTACTGAGAGATGACACAATCATAAAACATTTTACATTTCAACTTATTTTCTTGAAGTTTTGCAAGTTAACTCTGTATGTTCCAGCTTCTACTATTAAAACATACATTTGCACAGATATGTAGTTTATATACATTTCTGTTCTTTTCCAGTAGGGTACACTGTGATTACATTCTTGAAGCTCAGTGCATAACATACAGTTCAACATATACTTCCGCAACAGTAGTTTAATATATACATAACATATAGTTCTCTTATATTTGTAAGACAAGCATATGAATCATATTAATATTCACAAATGACACATAACTATCCACAAAATTCCAGACAGCTGGGCTGGCTGTGTCACCCCCCCCCCCAAAAAAAAAAAAACTCAAGATAGTTTTTCAAATGACCCTTGAGAAACTTTGCTTGACAGGGTTGAGCCTATCTGGGAATACCTTACCCCATTCCCTGCCTTGAGAGCCCATCTGTGTTGGCATTGTTAACCCCACTGTGGTGCTGCACTGTCATATCATATGCTTGCAATCCTAGGCTCCACCTTAGTAACTTAGCATTTTGCTGGCTGGTTCAATGTAGCCATGTTAAGGGATTGTGGTCTGTAACTACCGTGAATTTCCTTCCATACAGATAAGGCTGAAGTTTCTGCAGTGCCCACACTATGGCTAGGCATTCCTTTTCTTCAGCTGCATAGCATCCCTCCCTGGGTTGAAGCCTATGACTGAGATATACCACTGGGTGCTCTTCTCCATTTGAGGAAACTTGGCTAGGTACAGCCCCCACCCAATGGTTTGAAGCATCCACCTGCACAACAAATTCTTTGCTGGACTGGCTAACACATGGGGTCCTCCCAAAGCTCCTTTAAGCTTCTGGAATGTTTGCCCCATTCCCTCTTAAACTGGCCTGCAAATGCCCGTAGCATGGGCTTGACTGTAGAGTTTAACCTCTCAACAAGACCATTAGTCTGTGGATGGCAGGGGGTAGTCTTCAGGTGCTTCACACCACAGTACTTCCAGAGGCAAGCCAGCAGGTCTGACATGAAATTGGCACCTCAGTCAGTCAGTTTTTCTTTTGGGAAATTTACCCTGCTGAAAATCTCTAACAAAGGATTTGCCACCTTTTCTGCCTCAATGGAACACAAAGCCACTGCCTCAGGGTATCTTGTAGCATAATCTACTACCACTAGGATATACTTTTGCCCTGTGGAACTTGGGGTACTCAGAGGTCCCACAATATCCATCGCTACACTCTGAAATGGCTCCTCAATCACAGGCAAAGGCATCATAGAAGCTCTCACCTTGTCTCCTGCCTTGCCTACCATTTGGCACTGCTCACAGGTCCCGCAGTACACTGTTACATCTCTGGAAATTCCAGGCCAATAAAAGTTCTACATAATACGTCTCTTTGTACATTTTATGCCCATATGACCTGCAAAGGAAATATAGTGGGCTATGGCTAGAAGTGCCAGATGGTACTGCTCTAGGCACTACCAACTGCTGTATCCTCTCACCTTCTAGCCCTCCCTCAGGGTCCACCCTCTACACAGTAATGATATGTCCCAGTATACAGATTCACCCTTCCCTTGAGAATCAGGTGCCTCACGAGCTACCTGCCTCAGGCCTTGCAATGTAGGGTTTGAGAGTTGAGCCTGACTCAACTCTCTCTCTTTGTAACCAATCCCAGCTCCCCTTTCACAGTCTGGCATCCTCTGACAGTGGTGCCTCAGTGTCAGCCCAGGTATTACTACTCACCTCTACCTTTGCAGTCACTCTGTCCATGGGAACATCAGTACCCACAAGCAGCTGTGGCTCACCTCCAGTCTCACTGCTACAGAGTAGCTCCCTCCTTGAAGTAACCACCTCACCAGTCCTGGCTGCAAGTATGTGGTCTGACTGGGTCTCCCCCCAGGTTACCAGACCCACATACCTGTCTCCAAGCTGGACTGCATGTAACTGCATGAGCACATGGTACTGTGTTATCAAAATCATTCCCCATCAGGACATCTGCAGGGATATCCTCAAACACACTTACCTGTTGGCTTCCTCTTCCACTGTCCTAGTCAAGGTGAACCCTAGCCAAAGGTATTTGGAATGGGGTCCTTCCTAAAGCTCTGACTGGAGTAGACTGCCCAGGCAGGTAGTGTTCTCTGTAACCACTGCAGGCTTTACAATGTTTATGTCAAAGGCTGTCCCTCTCTTAGCAATGACCTCTTTGCCATTCACTGCGTTAGGATATAACCTCTTGTGGTAGTTTGGTACCCTTGTTGTCTCAAGACAACCTACTATTGGCATTTTGTCTTTCCCACTTATTGTCTCCCTCACCTTTTGTTCCCCACCTTGCCTCTGTGGACATCTATATGCCACATGACCCCACTGGTTGCATCAAAAGCATTTAACCTTATATCCTGGATGTGTACCTGGACTAGTGGCTTCCCCTGCTACTGGCAGATTCTGTAGGGGCAGTCTGGGCTGCCCACCATGAGTTCCTTTAGACCCATGAGCAATACTTGTGCCCCTTTCCTGTGCAGGGATTCCCTGCTTGCTAGGTATAGATCTCCCTTCTTCCCCAACTCATCTGAAGTAGCACATTGTCTATCAGCTAACCAGATCCTCATGTCTTCAGGCAAGTGCTAAGGGCTTGTTCCCTCACCAAAAGGTTTTCCAGGCCTTCAAAAGTGGTGATAAGACATCCACTCACCCACCTATGAAAATAAGTGCTCAGTTCAGCAACATATTCACACACACTTTCATCTGCCTTGCATCTATGCTCACAAAACTTTTTCCTACAAGCTTAAGGTGTTAGCTTACAAAATTCTAACAGACAATTCTTAAGAGCAGTATAATCAAATATTCACAATCAGAAAGTTTAGACAACACAGTTGCTTTACTATGGAGTAAGGGGGTCAGGAACCATACCCAGAGCTTTTGGTCAACCATCATACTGTTTACATACCCTCTTCAAACATATGAAACTATCAAAATTATCCTCCTCTGTAAACTGTAGAAGAAATTACTGACAGTTCATGCTTCTGGGGCACAGTTACTCCCTTCCCCATTACCTCCATGACTCTGGTGAAGTGTCAGCATCTCCTTTTCGTGCTGCCTCTGCGTTTCCTTCTCCTCAGCTTCCAGGCATAGCAGTCTCTCATTCTCTTCAGCCTGTAGGCATCCCAGTCTTTCCGCTGCTTCTGTTTCCAAATGCCTGGCCTCCAACTCAAGTCTTTTTAGCTCCAGATGGATTTTTAAGTCCTCTGAAGAAAGGTTCAGCTGTCCATCCTCTGAGTGTTGTACACCTCCACTGCTAGTCTGACCATCCTCCTGATTGCTGTTTTTCTGATGCAGCTGTGACCAAAGCTGCAATCAGGTCTGCCTTAGTTAGGTTTCCATGCACCAGTCCCTTAGCCTGGTACATCTCAGCCAACTGGCTCCTTGCCAGCTTGCAATACTCCTCTGCTGACAGACTTGCCTGCTCTCCCTGACTAACTAAACTAACAAAAGAAAACAATTGTGATCTGAACTCTGAATATTCACTGTGTGGCTGATTTAGAGTATAAAAACACCTTCAGTGATCACTGTACACAAGCAACAGAAATTCACTATCCACACCACTACAAGCCAATTGCCAACCAATTAATATGTGGTGTGGGTATCCCACCACTGCCACCAATTAATATGCGATGCCATTGCCAACCAATTAATATGTGGTGTGGGTATCCTGCCACTGCCACCAATTAATATGCGATGCCCGTGCACTGGTCCAGTAATCAAGGAGCCTCAATCCTCACCACTAACAACAGTGAGGGGTGTCCACATTGGGAAGGATAACAAATACAGACACAGTAAAGTACAATTTCTCTTATGAGCACATAGAGATCACAGTCAGTCTGGGTCTGGTTTCTCCCTGTCTCTCCAGATCCCCAATAAGACTCCCCACTGGCACAGCTATAGGGTCCAGATCCTAGTGGTCAAGCTAAAACCTCCAGCACCCTCTCTGTCCAACCAGTACTTTGTGTCCCTGCCCAAGTAGCTGACACACACACACACACACACACACACACACACACACACACACACACACACACACACACTTACTTTGAGATAAGAGTTATATACAACCACACAAACACTCCTGGGGAAGGCTGGCACAGATTCTCCAGCTGTGCTCCTATTCTGCCAGGCTATAATATAGTAATCATTGCCACCAACCACTAATATCAGCTACTAAAAAGGCCCTTATCAAAGGGTGTCAAATTATTAAATAATTGTCTCTCAGCTTTTCCTGGTTAGGGGTTGCCACAGCGGAACTCCTGTCCGCTAATGATTGGCAGTGGATTTTTACGGTGCCGAGTTGCCAGCCCAATGCCCAACCTTCAAAAAAGGCACACCCACTCATGAACGCACCTACCTGTATGTCTTTAAATGTCACACGACCGCGAGGAGGACATGCAGACTCCACACAGAAGGCGCTCCCGCTGAGAATCGAACTGTGCAATATTATTATCCAAAGAGTAAGTGTGACCCAGGGCTAAAGCTATTGGAGTGGCTTGGCCAGTATCACTATATACATGCAATGTACTCTAGTGCTTAAATTAACTCGACACACAAAACAACCACAGTTGAAAGGTTTAAAAATATTTAATTATAAATAATAAAAACAAAAGACAATACTTCTTACTTCACAGTGCTAGTCAAGACTTCAGCGATCACAGAAAAATGCTTAAAATAATACAGTAGAATAGTTCTGACAATACAGAAAACAGCTAGGCTAAACTTACTATTTTCTATCTATATCTAAGAGCAATCACAGTTCTAAATAAACTTACATATAGAGCAAAGCAGAGTACTGGTGAGTTGTTGTCAGTTTTAGACAAAATCCAAAATGCTGTCTCTCTGTCTCTGAGAAAGTCCTTTAAATTGATAATACATACTGCTGACTCATTTTAGATTACATCATTCTTAACAATTCTCTGGTTTCCCAGGCTAACAGAAACTCTACATTAAAATTTCTTAGTAAGCTTGCACCTGGTCAGGAAACCACAGTAATTAAAGACATTATATATGCAAAATTTAGCAATTAACTCTGGTCTCAAAACAACAGAAAGAATCTGCTGGTTCAGACACCACGGCTCCGAGTTTGAGATCAAACAGTCATACAAGGCTTGACTTATCAGCTTTCTTCTAGCAGAGTGCACTGTTGTTACATTTTTGACGTTCAGCATTTAATACTTTCCTTCCATTTAAGAGAACAACTCTGTGGCTTATATTAATATTTACAAATGACAGAATTATGTATAAAATTCTATCTAGCTAGGCTGGCAGCCTTCACATATCTTCACAGTTATAAGAAAAATTATTAAGAACAACTGGAAAATAATCTTAAGGAGTCCTGGGTTAACAGGTATTTTGGGTCATCAACCTTGCTTGACATACAAAATGTCATCAAATGTTAAGAGCTTGCTTAAAAGAGGCACATGTGATGATCCTATTGAGATTGTCACTGCAGGCACTTTCAAATGTGGTATATGTAAATTTTGTAGAAACATCAGTAAGTGTTCCAGTGTCATCATAAAGAGTACCAATAAAACCGTTACAGCTAAAGGGAGGTACGACTGCAACACATCTGGAGTTGTTTACTTGGCCAGTTGCAAAGCATGTGAGAGTTTCGATATTGGAATGACCATAAGAAAACTCTTCAAAAGAATATACTAACATACCTTGGCAATGAAGAAAAACACAGTAACAATGCATTGGCCAAACACTCCACGGTGTGCAGCAATTTCAGGAAATGTACATTCTTTGTACTGGACACAGTGTAAATTGAAAGTTTCAAAAGAAACTATGTTTTACATGAATGCAGGGAAGCTGAGTGGCAGGTCAGACGTGCTGTGACAAGACACCAGGTCTCAATGAGTACATTAATTTGAAATGTTTTCTTTTGGAACAAAGGTTGTAACATCACTATCATTACTTTACTTCACCTAGTGCATAAGGAATTTGTATGTTTTGATATACAAAATTGTATTTATTTACTTAATTTTATACTACATTCATTACATTGCATTAGAGTGTATTTACTTGTATTTTTTATATTAGGGTCTTACCTTTTTAAGACTATATGGCATTTTATATATTGTGCTGTGATTTGCCAGTTTTGGCATATGACATATATGGCAGATCTTTTAAAACACGATTCATTTTAAATTCATTATTTTCCGAAGCAGTTCCGTATTTAATTAAAGGAAAGAAACCGCTTAAAAATATTTATATTTGAGAGCTTCCCTGGCCGTCTTTTGTTGCTTTTGGGTTTCAAATGTTAAGAAATTCTAAAACAGCAGAAACTGGAGCAGAGAAAGGATCCAGATATCTCTGCTGAGCCCATAATGAAAATCTCTTCCATTTACTTTTATCAGTCTTTCTTGTAGAGGGTTTCTGAGATAAATACAAAACTCTTTGTACCAGAGAGGAAAGCCTGGAATAGCTAGCCATCACTGTAATTGGAGAAACCATGTGCCCAATTTGAGGCACAGATTGTCTAGATGAGTGGGAACTGATGGGTGTGAAAGGAGATGTGTCCATGGAGGACATAACAGAGGAGATCACCGGAAGGGAAATCAAATCTGCTGAGACCAGAAGGGGGAATGAGGATTATTTTGCTCTTCAACCTGAAAGTTTTCTGAGGAAATTTAAGGATTAAGGGTAGGGGAGGATAAGCATAAAGAAGACCGGAGGGCCAAATGTGGAATAGAGCATCTCTCAGTAACTGTCTCTGAGGAGGAATTAGAGCAAAGAACCTGCTATGCTTGTTGTTGAGGGACAAGGAAAATAAGTCACAGAATGGTTGATCCAACTGGTGGAAGATCATGTTTGCCACTGACTGACTGAGAGACCACTCATGAGGCATCAAAATAGTCGTGCCTGAGCCTGTCTGCTAGCACATTTGATTTCCTGGAATGTGCATCGCTATAAGAAAGTGGCTGGATGAGATTGCCCATTGCTAAATTCTCATTTCTTCTTGGCAAAGAGAGTAAGATGTGGTTCCCCTCTGTTTGTTGATGTACCAAAGTAATGACATATTGTCCATTTGAATAGCAATTGTCCCCAGAGGGAGAGAGCTCTGGAAGACCTGCAATGCTAATAGGACAGCTCTCATCTCCAGGACATTTATATGCAACCTGGTCTCTACTGGGGTCCACGTGCCTAGAACACTCTGTCTCAAGTAATACCCCCCAAACTGGGAGGCATCCATGGTCAACATGGTGCTGGGTGGAGGAAGTATAAACAGGTAACCTCAGCAAATCTCGTTGGACTGGATCCATCATACTAATGAGTCCTTGCATACCTTACACAGTTTTACTGGAAATTGTAAGGGTTGGTGTAGAATGGACCACTGCACTTATAAAGTGAAATGAAGGATCCTCATGTGAAAATGAGCTGCTGATATCAATGTGATTGCAGCAGCCACTGATCCTAAAATTCTTAAGACCAGTTTTGCTGGAGAAAAATAATGATACACAACTTGTTTGACATGTAACTGTAAAGTAAGAATTCTGCTCTGTGGTAAGAACGCTTGAAGATTCATTGTGTCTAAGTGAGCTCCTATGAACTCCAAGACTTGTAATGGCTGATGTCTGTATTTTGTAAGATTTACTGTGAGTCAACTGAAGAAGATAGCCTCTGACTGTTATCAATAGATGCTTGGTTGAAGTGGTAAGAAGCCAGTCATCTAAATAAGGAAACAGCCTGAATCCATGCAGTCTTAGATGAGCTGTAATGACTGCCATACATTTGGTGAACACCCTGGGGGCTGTGGTGAGACCAAAAGGCAGGGCTCTGAACTGATAATGACTGGCTCCCAGCTGGAAGTAAAGGAACCTTTGGGATCACATGTTCATTTTTAAGCAATAGTACACATCCTTCAGATACACAGAGCACATCCAGTTGCCTTTTAGGAGCAATGGTAGACTGGACTAAACCATGACCATCCAGAATTCGGAGTTCATTATAAATTTGTTTAGATAACTGAGATCCAGAATGGGTCCCAGGTCCCCTGTTTTCTTTGTCACTAAAAATAACCTTGAGTAAAAACCTGATCCTTTCTGGTCTGTTGGGACCTCTTGGATGACTCTCTTGTCTAGCAACTTTTGAATTTCTAGAGCTGCTCGCTCCTGTTGATTGGGTGGTACACTGGGGAGATTTTTACTTATCCTCAGTGGATTTTGTAAAAAGGGAATATAATATCCTCTGGATACATTTTGCACTCATGTCTCTTTTGTGATGGTTGTCCAGGATCCAGGGTGCAAAGACAAGCATTCCCTTGACTGTATCCAGAAAAGAACAGCCGGATAACCTTTCAGGAATGCTGGAAGGGTCTTGCCCAAAAAAAGAAACTCGAGACCCTTGATTTTGCAAAGCCCCTCTGCCATATCATTTTGATGAAGTCTTCTATGTGAAAGACAAAAGCACTTGATCCTGGTAAGTTTTTACTGCAATAAACGGAGTTTGTATACAGGCTTGCTTGGTGCGTTTTCTATTTGGTTCCCAACCTTTCAGGAATGCTGGAAGGGTCTTGTCCGAGAAAGAATCTCAAGATCCTTGATTTTGCAGACCCCCTCTGCCATGTGAGTTTCATCTTCCATTGTTATAATTATTTCCGCTCTGCCTTTGGGAGAAAAATCTCTCCATTAATCTTGAAAAGGTCATTGAGATTTCCAAAACTACTGGGCTGATTCCTTGAGAAGGTTCTCTGCGGGGTAGAAAAACAGATTCCTATGGCAGATATGGTCTTTCCATCTTGTTGACTATAAGAAAATGTCTCTGACAATGGGTTCAAAAAGGAAAGATCCATCAAAAGAAGCATTGATGAACAACGCTTTAAAGAGCTCTGCAAAGTCATACAAGTACATCTAGGCATGCCTCCTAATGTATATGCCTGTACCTGCAGCCCGTGAGGAACCTTCAGCCGCTTGAGAGATTAACTGCATGTAGATATGGATTGGATGGTGGACAGTCATGAAAAATAAGCTTTTGTTTCCTCTGCCGACATGGACCCACGGGTAGCATTAGAGAGTTCCTTTATTATGTCCCTCTGTAACCTAGTAAAATGTGCCAGATAATTCAGCAATCGTATAGCAAAGGTCACTGATGTATACAATAGCTTCCCATATCTGTCCAAAGCCCTAGACTCTCTGTTAGGGGGATGGACAGTTGAGCTCTGTTCAGCTAGCTCTTTCTTAGTGGCTGCCACAACAACCATGGCATCTACAGGAATCGCCTTGGACCAATTTTGTCGGTCTAACGGCACACTGAGGATCCTGTCTGAGCATTTAGGGATGGGCTCTATGAAATCCAGCTCCTTCCCTGCACTGCGGGAGACAAGGTCGACAAGTGGGGGGGGTAACCCAAGATGTAGATAGGCCAGGCCCTAAAGTTTCCAGGAACACTGATTCCTCCTGATAAGGGTTCTGAGAAGACCATACACCTTTTTGGTTCATGATTTCTAAAATGTTTCCAAGTGAGACGTCTTCTGGTGGAGATCTGGGGGACCCATCTCCTTCATAAAAAATCAGTGTTCTCCGTCAATGATTCCTATGGGGAATCTAAATGCCTCTTTTTGCATTGTTTCTTGCAAGGAACCTCTTCAGTGGGATACTCTGGAGAGGTGTCAGAAGAAAGAGGAAGCCCCTGCACTGGGACTGTGGAAGCTCTTATGGGTTTGGCTGCCCCTGTGGAGTAAGAAGATGAGACTTAGTAGTCAGATCCGGAGGAGGGATGGAGAAAGGATCCGAAGAAGTGATAGTCGAAGGATCCCTTGGACAAGTGAAAACCCTTTCTAGTACCTGGAAGGCAGACGGTTCAGGAGAAGTAGAAATCAGCCTCCCTGGAGCCAAATATCGTGGATCAACCAATTCTCCACTCCCTCTGGGTTCCACCCCCTGAGGAGGGAATCGGATTTGAGCTGTTCAAAGCCAATACACTGAGGGGAAGCCATGACTCTGAAATCCTCTGAGTTGAAGTCATCCCCCAAGACCTGATGCTGAAGCT
>NC_056746.1:535281915-535401915 GCF_019279795.1 Protopterus annectens
GGAGCAGGAGGCAAAGAATCAGGATTAAGTGAAGCCTCTGCAAACACATCTTCCACAACATCCAGAACAGGTGGTATAGCCAAAGGCCTATGCTGGGGTAAAAGCAAAAATTCCCTAAGTCTTTTCCTGGAATCAGAGAAGTCCTGACCTTCCCACTTAAAATGTTCCCTCATGGAATGAAGAGTCTCTGAAAAAGAAAAATCCTCTGGAGGAGAAGCAGAAGGAGTGGAATCATCTGCATCAGAATCAGAATAAGGAGAGTACTCCTGCAAGTCTTCAGCCGAAGACTCTGAAACATCCGAAGCCTGCTCAAAACTCCCCAACTCTGGTTCCACCCTAGGCCTCTTATCAGGAGGGGGCAAAGAACCTCTAATCAAAGTAATTAAATCTTCTGCCATTTTAAGCATGTGCTTCTTGGGCACAGATCCTGTTGAACTAGGAGTGACACCAACAGAAGCTAAACCTGGCCTGCCTCTGGGAGAAGCCTTGGAAACAGAAGGAGAGGGCCTAACCACCCTAGGAAGGGAGGGAGTACAGTAACCTGAGAAGCCCCTTCAGCCTGACCTACCTCCTGAGGGGCCACATCCTGCAATATCAAAGTCTCCCCCTGGGACTCCAGAGAAGCCTCCGCGGAACCACCGTTCCACTGACGCCTCTAACGAACCGGCGTCCGAACGGACGACTCTTCTTGCCTGGGTTTAGCTGCTTTGTCTTTGCGCTTCTTGAAGAAGCGGCGCCGGAGCATCCGACGGCATATTATAATTGCACCGCTTCAAGACCAACCTGGCACAATCTAACCTTCGCAATAGTGCGCTTATTGAACCTAGCACAAAAGCGACACCCAACAACGTCGTGCTCAGGCCCCAAACAAGGAATACACAAAGTATGATAATCTCTATGCGGTATCTGCTTCCCACAAGAAATACAGTTATTCACTTTTTCTGACATCCGGTAAACCACTGTGGCAAGAAAAAACTAAAATATTCCCCAACGGGGTACTTAGCCAACTTTGACTCGGTCTGAAACTCCGAATTCGAAAAATTTCAGAACGCCGAACGGCACTTGCAACGCTGCTTCTGCATCGGACCATGCGGCAAAAAAGACTGAGGATATGACGTCGGACATGCGCATTTGTACCCTGACGTCCTGATGTCAGTCTTAAGCGCCTTGACCGACGTCAGCCTAATACTTTGATATTCGGGCCGACCGAGGACAGCGGACTACCCAAGTGTAAGGACTGCAGCAATGTGAGATGAAGAACATCATGTGCATCCAGAAAGAAAAAAGAAAAAAGGCGGAGAAGGGAGGAAGTGAATACTGCATCAGTGAAGGGAAGGGTATCTACTGTTATGGTAATATTTTACACAACAGTACTATGTCCTGCCATATCACTGTTGCAGTATTCCTTACTCTAGGAAGAGTACAAAAGCTCAGAAGGAGAAGGAAGTCCCAGCAGAGACCCAAGAAAGCCTTGCAGGATGGCTCTAGCAAATCTGGTTCTAGCTCTGGAAACCACATCCAGCTTGTAATATTTATTAAAAGTATGCTGTTGGTCCAGATGACATACCTGTGGAAGCATGGAGGGGTTTAGGTGAAATGGCAGTGGAGTTTTTAACTAACTTGTTTAATGAAATCTTGGAAAGTGAAATGATGCCTGAGGAATGGAGAAAAAGTGTTTTGGTACCGATTTTTAAGAATAAGGGTGATGTGCAGAGCTGTAGTAACTACAGAGGGATTAAATTGGTCAGTCACAGCATGAAGTTATGGGAAAGAGTAGTGGAAGCTAGGTTAAGAAGGGAGGTGATGATTAGTGATCAGCAGTATGGTTTCATGCCAGGAAAGAGCACTACAGATGTGATGTTTGCTCTGAGAGTGTTGATGGAGAAGTACAGAGAAGGTCAGAAGGGGTTGCATTGTGTCTTTGTGGATTTAGAGAAAGCATATGACAGGGTGCCTAGGGAGGAGTTGTGGTATTGTATGAGGAAGTCGGGAGTATCAGAGAAGTATGTAAGAGTGGTACAGGATATGTACGAGGGTAGTGTGACAGCAGTGAGGTCTGAGGTGGGAGTGACGGATGCGTTTAAGGTGTAGGTGGGATTACATCAAGGATCAGCTCTGAGCCCTTTCTTATTTGCAATGGTGATGGACAGGTTGACAGACGAGATCAGACAGGAGTCCCCGTGGACTATGATGTTTGCAGATGACATTGTGATCTGTAGTGAGAGTAGGGAACAGGTGGAGGAGACCCTGGAGAGGTGGAGATATGCTCTAGAGAGAAGAGGAATGAAGGTCAGCAGGACTAAGACAGAATATATGTGTGTGTGAATGAGAGGGAGGACAGAGGAATGATGAGGATGCAGGGAGTAGAGGTGGCGAAGGTGGATGAGATTAAGTACTTGGGATCAACAGTTCAGAGTAATGGTGAGTGTGGAAGAGAGGTGAAGAAGAGAGTACAGGCAGGATGGAGTGGGTGGAGAAGAGAGTGTCAGGAGTGATTTGTGACAGACGAGTACCAGTACGAGTGAAAGGGAAGGTCTACAAGAGGGTAGTGAGACCAGCTATGTTATATGGGGTGGAGACAGTGGCATTGACAAAAAGGCAGGAGTCAGAGCTTAAAGTGGCAGAGTTGAAGATGTTAAGATTTGCACTGGGTGTGACGAGGATGGACAGGATTAGGAATAAGTATATCAGAGGGTCAGCCCAGGTTGGAAGGTTTGGAGACAAAGCCAGAGAGGCAAGATTACGTTGGTTTGGACATGTGCTGAGAAGGGATGCAGAGTATACTGGGAAAAAGATGCTAAGGATGAAGCTGCCAGGTAAGAGGAAAAGAGGAAGGCCTAAGATAAGGTTTATGGATGTGGTGAGAGAGGACATGCAGGTGGTTGGTGTGACAGAGCAAGATGCAGAGGACAGGAAGAAATGGAAACAGTTTATCTGCTGTGGAGACCCCTAACGGGAGCAGCCAAAAGAAGAAGAAGATGCACAGAAGTCAAAGTAGCTGCCTCAAGGATGGAATTGGTATCCAGACCTTTGAGAAAAGCACCAGAGAAAGCCACAACCCTGGTAGAATGAGGTTAACAAAAGAGAAATACTTTTTATTTATTTAGCATTTGTTAACCGGGAAGATCCGACTTGGAACAAAGCCAATTTTCAGCGGAGGCCCGGGGAGAAACCCTCCAGATGCAGGTCTTTGAACCACCATCTTTTCCCATCAAAACAGAAACAAAAAGAAATGGCCTTAGAGATCCAAGAAGAAATTGTTTGCGTAGAAACAGCCAAGCCTAGAGACCTAAGATGAAAGTACACAAAAAGTTGCTCAGATTTATTAATGGCTTTAGTTTGATCCAAATAATATCCGAGTTGTCTATGCAAATCAAAGGTGTGAAGCATCTTCTTATTATCAGACTGCGGAAAAGGAAAAAAAAGTGGGCAAATAAATAGACTGATGAATAGACTGATTAACAGACAATTCATTAATCACCTTGAGCATAAAAGAAGGATCAGTACAAACAGATACCCTGTTCCTATTAAAAACTAAAAAAAGGAGGGACAGCCATAAGGGCCTGAAGCTCAGATACCATTCAAGCTGAAGTAAAGACCAACAGAAGAACAGTCTTCCAAGTACAGTGCTGTAAGGAAGCTGAAGCTGCAGTCTCAAAAGGAGCCTGAGTAAATTGTTTCAAGAATGAAAATAAGGGCTTAGGAAGGAAGAACAACCTTTCTGGGCAGCCTAATATGAAAAGATGCCTTAAAGAAATTGTTTGACCTCAAATTTAGAAGCCAAAGGAGGAGTCAAAGGCAGACAAGCAGAAAAAGCTGAAAGGTTGGCTTTAACTAAAGAGTATGCAAACCCAGCATGGAGCAATTCACACAAATAAAAGAAAACCAAAGGAATTTCCACAGAAAGTGGATCCAGGTTACTACCAAGATACCAGAAAGAAAATCTCTACCATTTGAACAATATTTTCCTGGCTTCCCGCAGAACCTGAAGCACATCCTCAGAAAAAGGTGCCTAAAAGGGAATAAAATTCTATCACCCAAACTGTCTGATGAAGCGTGGGTAAAAGTGAGGATGGATGAGAGACCCTTGCCCTTTGTGAGTAAATCCACCCTGAGAGATAATTTGTGGTGATTTCCCTTGGCTAAGTGCAGAAAAAGAGGGAACCAATGTTGTCTAGGTGAAAACGGAGTCACCAACAAGTTTTTGGGAGAGTCTTGTTCTATCTTGAACAGGACCATAGGTATGAGAGGAAGGGGAGGAAAGGCATAAAGAAACTTCCCCTTCCAAGAAAGAGAGAGGGCATCCACCTTCCAAGCTAGAGGAAAAGGGGCTCTGGTGCAAAAGAGGGGAAGTTGTCTGTGCAGACAGGAGGCAAAAGGATCTACCTGAAGAGAACCCCACTGGTGGATAATTTATTCTTTGTAAAGATTTTGAGAGGCCCAGGAAGAAATACAGTATGGAAGGCCTGAAGAGCTAAAAGGAGAGCTCTCGTCTCTTTGATGATGAAATAGTCCACCCTCGGACAAAGGGACCAAAGGCCTTCAACCTTTAGAGAGCCAAAAGAGGCTCCCCACCTTAAGTTTGATGCATCTGAAATGAGTTCCTGAGAGGGGACTGGGGGCTGACAAATAAGCACTGGGTTGAGACACAGCTGATGAATCCAACACTGAAGCTCTAGCTTGAGGCATGGAAGAAAAGGAATTGGAAAGTCCAAAGGATGAAAATGTTGAAGCCAGACTGACTTTAGAAACCACTATAACTTTCTCATATGAAGCTTGGCTAGAAGAAGCATAGGAATGGTGGAAGTTACGTATCAGAGAGCCCTTAGAAACTCCCTGGCTGTAATTGAGACCAGAGGAAGAAAGGTCTGTAAAAGTGCAATTAGAGTCAAATCCTTGTGAGGTGTCAGGGATGCCAGCATAGGAATGGTCTGGAGCCTGCATCTGAGAAAAACATGATCCTGAAAAGGAATCAGGAATGACTGGAAATTTACTGTAAACCATAGGCTTTGCAAGAGGCAAATAGCATAGTGAAGGTGCTGAAGCAGGATGTATGGAGAGGAAGCCTGAATGAGCAGGTCGTCCAGGTAAGGAAAGATTTGTATCCCCCCTCATCCTGTAAAAAAGCATCACAGAAGTGAGGCATTTGCTGAAGACCCTTCGGGAAGTAAAGAGTCCAAAAGGCAAAGCAGATAACTGAAAATGCAAGGAAGAAACAGAGAAACACAAACATTTCTTGTAATGGTAATGAATAGGAATATGCAGACAGGCATCCCTGAGAACCAGTGAGATTAGAAAAGACTGAGGTAGAAGAAAAGGAAACAGGGTTTGAAGGGATAGCATTCGAAAGGAAGAAACCTTTAAAAGGCTGTTGAGCTGAGAAAGACCCAGAATGGTTCTCTAGGTACCTTCTTTGATGAGTACCACAGACATTCTGGAATAAAACCCCTTCCCCTTTTGAGGAGCAGAAATTGCTTGGATGGTGCCTTGAGACAAAAGGCTCTGAAGTACATCCAGAAAAAGGGCAGCTGTTCCTGAGGTGGTTGAAGAATGCCCAAAAAAGGAGGAAGGGATTTCCATACCATGTAATACCCCTGATGAATAATGGACAGAATCCTAGAATCACCAAGAATGTACTCAGTTAGGCACACTGGTCGCCAAGACTGGAGAAGTAATAAAAACGAGTCCTTTAATAAATCTAACACACCAACAGATTGAGCGCTTTCATTCCACAAGGAAACTTCTTCAAAATAACACAGTATAATTAATCAATCCTGAAATAGTCAAGCTAGTTAAGAATGACAATTCTCCATTAGTAAAAAAACAGTCAAGTAATTCTATAAAAAATGTATTACAGCAATTATGCCAAAAACAGAAACAGAATGTGGTCAAGTAATAAAAATACAAGGTCATAGAACATAAATATATTGAAACACAGCATAATTCTATTTTAAAGCTCTTTTCCTCAGAGGTGGTAGAATAGAGTAATGTTCATTTAAGCCAGGGGCTGAACACGCACCAAACTTTAATTGCCACAGTAACTCACAATACTCTAAAATTGTTTCCCAATCTCCACCTCTTTCAAAGGGTTTTACCTGCTCCAACACCCAACATTTAAAGGAATAATCCACACACGCCAAAGTGCATTTCAATAATGCATTAGTTTCCTTTCTCCTTGATACCTCATACAGGTGTTCGTAAATTCTCTGTCTTAAGATTCTCTCTGTTTTGCCAATGTAAAATTCAAAACATGAGGAGCAATAAGCCAGGTAAACTACCCCTTTAGAGTGACAGCTGAAGTAACCCTTGCTCTTTAATAATCCAACAGGACCCCCAACATGCACTACATCAACACTGGGTACATAGGGGGCACCTTTCACATTTGTGTGTCCCTGTCCTTAACCTAGGGGTAGAATCTGATTTACAACTTTCAAAAATATTTTTGAAATTCCATCCCCTTCTCAAACTATATTTCAGTTTCCCAGAAAACACATCAAAGCTGTTGGGCATACTAGCAAAAAAGTGCCAATAAGTCTGTATGACATACAGACTTATTGGGACATTTTTGCTAGTATGCCCAACTGGGAAACTGAAATATAGTGAACTCAGAAAAGGATCCCAACAAAATGAGGTCCAAAGCCTTACCCGCAGAATCAGGAAGGTCAGAAGCAATCAGAAAAGCCTGACAGAGAAGAGCTAAAACATACCTGGTCATATGGGTCTGGTAGTTAAAAACCCGAAAGGCCAAGGTAGCAACAGTGTACACCTTTTTGCCCAGCCTTTCCATGGCCCTACTCTCTTTTTCGGAAGGAAGCAATCTGGTGGAAGGCAACAGTTTGGAAGTTTGTCTGAAGAAACCGAAACAACACAGGGAGTCAGTAGAAAGAAATTTGTAAAAAAAAAAAAAAAAAAAAATACTTACAATGATCGGCCACCTTATAAAACCTATCAGTTTTTCTAGGAGCTGGGGCTGGGAATCAGGAGCCTGAAAAGCTGATAAAAAAGTGTCCAACAGGGCAGCAATAATAGGAGGGACAAAAGAAGACTTAAGAGACTCCATCTGGAGGAGTTCATAACTCTTCTGGACATCAGACACCTGGGTACAGTCCCATTTTAAAAATTCCATCATTCGAGATATAGTATCCCTAAAGGAAAATTATTCAAAAGGAGAGTCTGAGCGAATACAGTCCTCTTTCTCAGAATCATACTCTAATACAGAAGTAATACAGAAGGAATCTGAGAAGAACAGGCTATAGACACTTCTTCAGAGTCCAATTCCTCATCAGAAGAGATGACTTCCAAAATGGCTGCACATTGAGAAACAGCGTAATTCTAGCTCTTCCAGTGTACAGCAGAAACTTAGTAGAGAAAGCCAGTGGACCTAGATTTCTTGGTAAATTTCAGTAACTGACTACTAAGTGCACTGCCCAGATGCCAGGAAGAAAGAAATACAGAGGGCACAAAGTGAAATCAGCTACAAAAGGCTACAAAATAAAATTGACTGGGAAATGTACTGTAACTTTTAAGTAAAAAGCAATGCAAGCTCCAGACATGACTTCCAGTAACCTAGAGGAAAGTGTAAGGCAACTACACACAGCCTTGATTAAAATAAATGCAATATTGATGGAGTATATCATCTCAAACAATAAAAGGCTGGAAAAATTGGAAAACGTTTTAAACAGATATTCAGATAAGGTGACAAAACTGCAAAACTCAAAGGCCATAACAAAGAAAAGGCTGGCTGAATATGAAACTGTACAAGAAGAGATGTTTCAAAAATAATATAATTAGAGTTCAGAACACATAGGGAAAACCTGAGATTTTCTGCTGTACTTGAGAAGCTGGAGGGAACAGACTGTAATAATTTTATGAAAGCATAAATAAGCAACTGGACTGGTATTCCACAAAAGGAATCGTTAATTGAAGGGGCACATTGTGTGTATGCGCCAAACCTGGCTATGAGAAAACAACCTAGACATTTAATAGTAAAGATGCAATCTTACCAGCAGAAGGAGTTGATTCTGAAAAAACTCTGCCCGAAGGACAAAGTACTAAAAATGGGAGAAAGCAGAGTGTTTGTGGAGAATGTCTACTACTCATTGTACACTATGCTGAAAAGGAGTACATTTATTCTATTATTCAGGGAATGTCAAGAAGAAGGTGTGAGATTCAAACTACTGTACTCAGCTATCTTCAAAATATTTTCCTGGAGACGCAAAATAATTTTTGATGAAGTACATGCAAAGGAAGAAATACAAAAGTCTGTGCAACAAAAAGTGAGCTGTGAAACAAGAGGGATTATCCTTCTTGCTCTTCTGGTACTAAAGACCACAGAGAGACTGCACCAGTGAAACCTCTTCCAATGTTTCAATGGAGAATTCTTGAGAGAGGGGAAAAAAGCACAAGAGCTGACTAGAAGAATAAAGAGTACATTAGAAATGAAGCCAAGACAGCACTTGGGAGATGGAAATGTACAGAAGCAGAACACGACAATCTGGAAATATCAGACTTTTTTGGTTTTTGTTAAACTTGTAGGGGACTCTAAAGCATATGCCGACTTCATGTTGTTAATGCTCAGAAAAATACTCCAGACAGGGGAAGAGAAGGGAGAAAGTTAACTGCAAGTTTAACAATTTTTTCTTAATAGTAATATTCAAAAAGTGCACAATTTTATTTGCATGTTATAAAGTAAAGTTTGTTTCAGTTATTTTTAAGCCTAATGGGGATACTAATGTGAATAGGTGTTCCCGTTTTTTTTTCTTTCTCCTTGTTCAGCTTTAAGAAATGTAGGCAACGCAATGTAAAAAAAATTGGTTAAAACAGGATAACAAAAGAAAAATGAGTGGGCTTTTTCTTATTCTTGCATAGGGGAATGACTGGGTTAAGGTCATTAGCTTAATCTAGTATCAAGTTTTAAGAGAAAGCAAGTAAATTAAAAAGAATATTATATATTATAAGGCTTTTTTGTATTAAATAGTTTTGAGTTTGGTTCTCATGTCTCTAGTAGACAATTTGATACAAAGAAATGGCTTGGGGAGATGTCTTCTGAAAGCATTCAATTGTTTTCCCAGCTGAGAGAGAGCTATAAAGATAAGACAAAACCAGACAGCACTTATAGAACCACAGGCTGTACCATGCATCTTAGCATGGATAATCTTTCTTTTAGGTTATCGCAAGTTTGTGTGTGTGTGTGTGTGTGTGTGTGTGTGTGTGTGTGTGTGTGTGTGTGTGTGTGTGTGTGTGTGTGTGTGTGTGTGTGTATTTCTGTTTGAGGGCTTTCAATAAAACAAAAAGGTATGTAAGATGTGGCATAGGCTGAAATGGGGACGAGAAGAAACAACTGTATAAAATATTAACCTGCCAAACAGTACATGCATGACACAAAAGCTGAAACCAGACATTTAACAAAAAGCTGTTATACATAAAAGGTGGGAATAATAATTTATCAAGAATATTATGCTTTCTACAATGTCTTTAAATGTTAATGGTCTCACAGATAAATACAAGAGTAGTGAGCTATATTAAAAAATGTAGAGCGCAAATAGCTATGCTACAAGAGACACCCTTGGAAAGAAATGAACATGATAAAGAAAAGTTTTCAGCATGTTATTCAGTGGAATACCTTGGGTAAAGGAAGAGAGACGTACTTATATTAATTACAACAGGAGCTCTAATAGTAATAGAAGAGGATAAAAAATAATAATGGCAGATTTGTAGTACTAAGGGGCTACTGGCAAGGGAGGAGGACTGCACTGGCAAGTATTTATATTCCACTGAAGGCTACTATAATGGAGCTTAAGAAACTTCTGGGAGAAACAATCAGCTTTCAGCAAGTATGTGGACTGGAATGTGATTTGCAACAGTGCAGATGTATCGGGGGGGGGGGGCAGAAGGGAAAATATATAAATTTATGAAAATATTTGCCACTGAAGATGTGAATTCAGTACTAGGAGTTTGGAGGGGAAACTACATATCATTCCCCAAGATACAAAAACTGGGCTAGGCTAGATAGATGAAGGTCTTGATACTTACCCAATGACTATTTCAGATCATGCCCAAATAATAACTAAAATAAAAACACAGGGTAAAGAAATAAAAATAAGACACTGGCGCTTTCCTGCCTATCTGTTAAAAAGACAGGAATTTACGGAATGGTTAGTGAAAATTATTCAGGAGCTACTAGAGAAGACACAAATTTATTCTGAAAATATAGCTAGGGACTGGGATAGGAGTTTAAAAATAGGGTGGAAATAAAGGAAAGGGAGATATGGTTAAGAAGTAACAAGAATTATTTAGAGGGACTGACAAATGTTAGAGTATTGCAAAATAGGAGAAATCTCATAGAACAAGAAGAGGAGCAACTGCAGAATGCTAACAATAAGAAACTATTTTTTGGTAACTCTAAGAGCACAAAAACTTTTAGCACAACAACTTAGGCAACAGAAAGTAGAAAGGGCTATCACCAAGCTTAGGGAGCCTTTATCAAAGAAAATAACAGGGATCCTGTAGAAGTATTAGAAAGATTTCGGAAATTCTATGAATGTCTGTATAAATCAAGGAAATATGGAAATCAAGAAAAGTTACAAATGGAAATGTTCATAGAAGAATTAAATATGCCAAAGTTACAGGTAGAAGACACTCTATTACTAACAGTTAGGATAGGACGAGATGAGATAAAAATGGTGATATATAATCAATCTACAGGAAAGTCCCAAGGAATAGATGGTATTCCTGTGGAAGTTTGGAAGCTAGGAGAAAAAAAAAACTGATGAAGATCTGGAAGGCTTTGTTTAACAGTATTTTAAGAGGAGGAGAAGTGCCAACATCCTGGAAGAAAGTGGTGGTAACTGTAATACCCAAAGAGGGTAAAGATCCATCAGATCCAGCCTCATTTAGGCCCATTTCAAAACTAAACCATAAGTATTTATGTCTATAATGATTAAAATAATGGCAAAAGTGATGCCAAAACTGATGGATATGGATCAATGTGGTTTTGTGGAGAGGAGGCAAACATTTGGCAACATTAACAGAACACTGATGATCCAGAGGGAATCAGAATGTAAAAAAAATACTGCTAGTGTTGGTGTGTCTCGATGCAGAGAAAGCATTTGATACAGTAAGCTGGGTCTTTATGAGCAGAACAATGCAGGAATTTGTATACCCAGATATATAATAAGGTTAATCAGGAGGATATATGAAGGATGGGAGCCATAAAATAAAGTGGGAGATTTCCTCTCTGATAACTAATATCTGAACAGAGGAACCAAGCAGGGGTGACATGTTACCTTTTGTTATTTGCTTTATATTTAGAGACATTATTTATTTATTGCCTTTTATTTACCGAGATGGTCCGAATGGGCACTCAGGCCCATTTTTAGTGGAGGTCTGAGGAGAAAAGCTCCAGTAAAGTTACAAAAATTACAAAAAAATTATTGAGAAAAAAGAATTTCAGTTTTTTAACAGTAGAAATGGGGTTTTAGAATCTTGTAATGGGCAATACAATCAAGACCAAGGTTAATACAATTTGATTTCTGTAGGAGTGTTATACAATAATAAACAGGCTGCATTTAAATATACACCGATATACAAATTTCATTTACATAAAAGTGATGAAAAGCAATATAGAGTTATAAATATAGATTAGATTTATTTACAAGATGGAAGAGCTGGAGAGTTAGGGGTTGGTGACAATCTACAGATCTGAAAGAGACAGACAGAGAAAGTTAGTCAGGGTGTGAACAAGAACAGAGCCAGGAGGAATTTAGATGTTGCTTCAGATTGTGCTTAAAGCTAGATGCAGAGCTGTCCTATTTTGGGATAGACAGGGAGTTCCACTGTCTGGTGACATAGGATGAGCATAGTGAGTCTCCAGCTGTGTTAGGGAATTTGAAGTTAGTCGGCTCTGATTACCTGAGCGAAGACAATGTGGTGGAGAGTAGTGCTTGAGAAAGTTTTGTAGAGAATGGCATGTGTGTGGTTTATGTATTATTCTGTGGACAAAATGAAGGTGAGTGAATGTAAGGTGATTAGCCAGTTCTAGACAGTTGAGCTTCTTTAGTGTTAAAAAGTCCTATGTATGGTAGAATGCATTAGCTGCAAATTTGGCTGTTTTGTTAAAGCATGCCTCTAATTTATTTAGTAGGGTGGTTATAATGTTAGTAATGTGGATGATGTTTAGAGAAGAGTGAAGAAAAGGTAGGATGATGCTAAGGATTTTCTTGAGGAGTCTGTGAGGTAGGTTTGTTTCGGTAGAGGAAGCCCAGTTTTTGGTGAGTTTGCTTGATGGCCTGGGTGATACACAGGTCAAATTTTAGGTTATTGTCTGTTATGATTCTTAGTAGTTTTGTATTTGTTACAGTTTTATGGTGGTGGTGTTTGTTGAGGTAATATTAAAGGGTGCACTGGTTGTCGAAAGAGATCTGGATGAGAAAAGCATTGACTTTGTTTTCTGGTATTTAAGATTAGCTGATCAACCTTTAGCCATGATTCTATGGAAGTGAAGGAGTCTTGAGTCATTTTCTGAAGTGGTGGAAGGGTTAAGGCTAAGCAGATGATGGTGGCATTGTTGGCATATTGACCTAAGGTAACAAGTTTGTTGGCTTTGTGCAGGTTATTTGTGAAACTATGGAAAAGTACTAAAGTACTGGTCCTAGAATTGATCCTTGTGGTACAGTGATGGAAACAAGGAGGGAGGAAAGAGAGCAGGTCCGGATTCCATTTTACAGCCTGTTGTCTGTTGGAGAGACAGCTACAGAACAAAGAGTTGAACGATATAGTGAGACGTAGAACAGTTCATGGACCAGGAGTTGGTGTTGCACTGTGTCAAATGCTTTTGACAGATCCAGGAACAATGAGTATATTGGGTTACCATTGTTTCTGTAGGCATTTATGGTCTCTGAGAAACTAAACAGAGCTGTTATTGTGATGTGGTATGGTCGAAAGCCATGGTGTGTGGGGGAGACTAGCTTGCTGTTTGTGAGATGGGTTAGGATTGGAAGTATATGCATCTTTTTTAAGATTTTAGACAGAGGGAGAGAATTGCAATGGGGCAGTAGTTGGACAGGTCTGTGGCTGATCCACCTTTGTGAAGTGGTATAATATAAACATTTTTCTCAGATAGTGGGACCATAGGTTTCTGTGACAGATCTATTTATAAGTATTGAGATGGGGTATGCCAGGAAGTCTGCAGCTAATTTAAGGTGTTCAGGATGGAGTCTGTCAGCAGCTGGTGCAGGTACCGTGATTTTCAGTTTTTGAAGTTAATTTTTGATAGCTGAGATAGGTATTTGGTGGAATAAAAAGAGAGGGCTATTGTGAGCACTGCTGGTGGGGACAGAGGGTGGATTAGATTCTAGTACAGAGAAAGACTGAATAAAGTTGTTTGTCTTTTCGGCTTTTCCCAGTTAGGGGTCGCCACAGCGGAACTCCGGTCCGCTAATAATTGGCAGTCGATTTTTTTATGGTGCCGAGTTGCCAGCCCTTCGCCCAACCTTCAGCAAAGGCATGCCCATTCACGCATGTCTTTCGGAGGCCACTCGACCACAGGGAGGACATGCAGACTCCACACAGAAGGCACTCAAGCCGAGAATCAAACAAGAGAACTTCTTGCTGTGAGACAACAACGCTACCACTCTACCACCGCAGCTGACCACAGATTGAATAAAGTGCGTGTGTTGAATTGGGTGGCTATGGGAGTCTGTTTCACTGTTTGTGGTAGGATATGGGGTGGTAGTTCGATTGGAAAATAGTAGGGTTTTTTATGATTTCCAGAATTACTTGGAATTGTGGCGATGTTTGCCCTGTAGTGAGTGAGAGAGGGCAATTATGTCTACTTTGACCTGTAGTTTACATCAACTTCTAAGTTGTTTAAAAATCTGCCACTTTTGTGGTGTTCAGTCTTTATTCTATGCTTTCCAGGCTTTGTCTCTATTTAGCATGAGCTGTTCAGTTTCCTTGCTGAGCCATGGGGGAGGGATGGGTTTGTTGTTCTTATAGCAGCTAACTCATTTAGTATGTTAAGGAATGTGTTATTTAAATGGTTAGCATCTTTTAGTGGTAGTTTTTTTTTTTTAGAGTATTCCAGTTGTACTGGGAGATGTAGTTTATAAAGGTGTCTTTGTTAAAAGATGAGAGTCTACGAACTTGTTTTAATACGTTATGTTTGGGGGTGTGATTAGTTTGTCTTGTGATAACTGCGGGGAGATGGTCACTGATCTTGTTTGGGAGACAGCCAAAGATGTTTGTGTTTGAGAGCGACTTGAGTGCCTGTTGCTGTATTTCTTGATTCCAGTGGGAGAGGTGATTTCTTGAATGAAACCAAATAGGCTAATACAGAGAGAGTAGGGGAGTCACTGTGTTTACAAGTAAATAGTCTATATTCACATCCCCAAGTAAAACGGTTTCTTTATTTACAAGAGTGGAAAATCATTGAAGGATGTCCGAGAATGGGAATGTTGCTGCCTGGGGGAATATATATAGCAGCAATGCAAACAGTTTTGTGCTTGTTCAGGTGTAGCAGGGTAATAGATAATGGGATAGTTTTGGGTGAGTCACTATCTGGTGATGTGTAGTGTATTTTTAATTTTTTTTTTAATTTCTAAAACAATTTTGTAGTTTTAAAAGGTTTTTAAAAGCCATTGGCAAAGTAAGTAACAGAGTGAGAAATTCAAAGATATAATTAGTATGTTAAAGAAAAGTTGGTTTTACTTGCAAATAATATTATTTTGTATCTGATAAATCTGGAAATGGACACCTCACTGTTGTGCAACATTTTGAGACAGTTTCAAGTTTTTCTTCAATATAAAATTAATGAAGGTAAAGCAAATGCTATAGCTGTAAATTATGCATTCACAACTGAACTGGTTCAGCAATACCCATGGGAACACAATAAGATGAAGTATTTATGAGTATGGATTAAAAAGGCTTCTATTATGGCAGCTAAGGATTTGTGAGAAGAGACAAAATAAAAGCTAATATAAAAACTGAGGCTCTCGTTTATGGATATGAATAGTAAGATACAAGCAGTGCAAATGATTTAGTCCCTTTAGTTTTATATGCAGATTAGGTATATTTTTATCAACAATTAATAAAGAGTTTAAGGAATCCGCGGTGGTGCAGCGGTAGCATTGTTGCCTCACAGCAAGAGGTTCTCCCGTTCGATTCTCGGCTGGAGTGCGGGGAGTGCCTTCTGTGTGGAGTCTGCATGTCCTCCCCGCGATTGGGTGGGTGTTCAAAAGACATGTGTAAATGGGCATGCCTTCATTGAAGGTTGGACGTCGAGCTGGCACCTTGGCGTTCGTGAAAATCTACTGCCAATCATTAGCGGACCGGAGTTCCTCTGTGGCGACCCCTAACTGGGAAAAGCCAAAAGACAAACAAACAACAATAAAGAGTTTAAGGAATTTATCTTTGAGGGGAAAAGGGCAAGGGTTAAGTGGGATAAGTTGATCCTTCCAATAGAACAAGGTGGTTTAGGATTATCTGATTTGGAGGGATATTTTAGAGCTGCACAATTAAGGCACATAGAGATAACACAAGCGGAAAGTTATTTAAAGTGAAAAAGTGGTTAGTTTCCCAGAGGTAAAATACAATGTTCTGGGAGTTAGTTATTTTAGGTTTTTAGCAATATTGTCTCGATGATCTGTAAGTCGACTAAATGGTAAGTCAACTACATGAAGTAGATCCATATGTATATGTATATACACACACACATATAAACAAACACCAATAAATGACATTACATACTTGTTAAGGGGCACAGGCTCCACATACATAGAACTTATACAACTGAAAGAAATTGATACAAATACAAATAAATACACACACAGTCATATTTATACTCTGAATTATGGTGATGTCAAATATTGGGTAAGCAGCTTTAATGCAAATGGGGCAGATTAGATAGTCTCCAAGTCATGTAGTGCACAGTTCTTGTACAAGTCTCAGAATACACAACTCACGGAGGCCAGGCCACATCTGCAGTCCATTTCCCTTATTCATCAGCCACAGACATGCCATTAACTGCCTTCAATTCCTCCGACTGCTACATTTTTGTTGCTATAATCAGTTTAAGGATGGGTGTGGCCTGATCTGTCCACCTCGACTCTGATGTTTCATTCTTAGCTACAAATGTTGTTAACAACCTTGTACTGAAGCCAAACCAGGAGGTACAAAGATGCTCATTACTCTGGGGCTACCTTCGGGTATGCAGTTGATGATCATGAGGTCAGGGACCAGTATAACTGTCCATACCGATATCCTGGCATTTCATGGAAGATCCATTCTGTTATTTGATCAGCGGCAGTAATAGGCTTAGCAATTTTGTCTTACATGATGAGCAAGTTGTAGAATTAAGGTCAAGGTGTAAAATATTACTTTGCCTGCTAGAACAAGCCATAAAATTGGCTAGTCCTGTACTTCAAAGGTGTCTCCTAACAGACATGTCATGGTGTAGCATGTGTAAAACTCATCTATCTGCCCAAAGTATTGTAACAAAAACTGCAAGACTCTGCTGAAACCTTTGGGTTTAGTACAATGGCACACAAATGGTCAATAAACACCTCATGTTTATTAGCAGACGAAAAGGATGTTTGTAATATATAAATATGTGTATTACAAGGCTTGTGTAATCTGACTGAACCAAATTATCTGGTTCTCTTTAACCTCCCATCTTTTTCAGCACCTTATGAAAAGCCAGCTCTGATGGTGAATGTTCCTTTTAAAGGTTATATTCTTCAAGCATCTTGGAGAGGTTCTTCCAGACTGTTTCATATCAAGTCAATGCTGTATGAAGTTAAACCTTATCACTCTGTATTTCATACACTTTACTTTAAATTAATGAACTATTCAACCACTGTGTTCACAATTTTCTTTTCAAACTAAACACACTAACAATGCTGTGTAACACCCTAGAGAATACAAATGGAAAACTCAACAAAACAGCTTGCGTGGTAAGAAAAGTTGTTAAAGACCAGAATTTAACGCCTCAGGTTAATGTTCAGGTGCTATTGTTAATCTATAAGGCTATAATTACTCAGAGCTCTGAGCTTCTTGAATTACCTATGGGGCCTACTTTGACTAGCAACAGCAGTCTCTTCATACAGTCGTATGCACTATAAAAAGGTTTTGATTAGCATTAGCCTTCATACCTAAAAAAATGTCATTCATCCAGGCAGCTGTAACTAATCTGAAGTAAAAGCGTTAAGAAGCAAACAAAAGTCAGGAAAAATTGCCCTCAATTAAAGAGCTCTAGATTCACAACATGGCATTTACTCACACTGTCTCAATACACCCTTCAGTTATATACCACAGATGTGAGTTCATTCAATACCAATACCACTCATTTCTTCAGAAATAGGTGTCATTTGATTTCTTTATAAAGTCCTATTTTCCTCAAGTCATCTATGTGCTCGTTACTAGTTTAATTATTAGGAAAAGGTTACATACAACTTGAAATCTCTCTTGTAAATGATGGGTCCATTTATGTTACTTTTGTTACAGCCCTCTCTCCCCAGTTAGAAACATGCAGTTCTTTCTGTATGTTCTCCTTCCTGCTGAGTGCAACCTGTGTGAGGCATGCATTTCAAGTCCTCGCACAAAGTTTCACACCTGAAAAAAATCTTTATTTGTATGCCATAGCACATATATGTAGTTAACAGATAGTTTATTGATGCCACATATGACCAGTCAAGTCAGCTCAGACTTGCATGGTAGGCAAGGAAAGGCTGACTGAATCAAACTCTGGACTACAGGAAGCAGCCGGGTAGCAGCTCATAGCCTTAGTTCTGTGCACTAACTGACATTTAGAATTCAATGACATGTTAAGTTTGACAACTTCCAACTCCTTTAAAAAAAAGATTACAACTATTACAACACGGTCTATGTAAATTATGTGATTTTGTAATGTTTACTACCTGCTGTCTTCGCTGCTTTGTTTTGCATTGTTTAGCTTGCTTGTTTCATTTGCTTGTTCACATTTCAAAGAGCTATACTTTGTTTTACCTGTTATTAATTTACTTATATGTAATAGCTTATTGCTGCCATGTCTTTGTACCCCACATTCATAGCTTCATAGGTAGGTACTAGGCTATCGGCCCTGGGGCCTATGCAAGTCCAGCCAAAAAGGTACCCTGGCTTTTGCCACCCAAGAAAATTATTTTCCTGTGCCACTGTCGAGCAAAGCCACAGAGGTGATCCCCGGGGTGAATTTCCTATTTCCCATCCAATCATCAAGATTTTTCTTGAAGAGTGCTAATGAGGAGCTTTGTTTGATATAGATAGGTAGTTTATTTCAGAGTATGGGAAGTCTCTGGGACAGGAATCTATCCCTCCGGCATGTTCTGTTTAATGTGATGACAAGGTTTAGGTCCCTAGAGCGTGCAGGGATTGGGATTTCTTTAAGTAGAGCATGTCCAACAGCTCTGGGTTTGACATAGCTTTGTATGTTAGGCAGAGATCACCTCTGAGTAGGCGATATGCGACGGAGTAAAGCTGGAGTTTTTTGTGATGGTCTGCATAGGGCATCTGTTTGAGGCCGGTAATCTTCTTTGTGAGGTATTTCTGCGGCCTTTCCAGTTGTTGTAGATGTCTTGTGAGGTACATAACAAAAGGGGCATTGTACTCTATAAAGGGTCTAATGAGTGATGAGTAGAGGGGAACAATTACCTCTTTTTTTCTGGATGAGAAACCTTTTGTGATGAGGTGTGCCACGTAGAAGGATTTCCTGACTACTGTGGCGATGTGATTATCAAAGGAGAGACTACTGTCCACCTGTGTCCCAAGGTCTCTTATCACACTTTCAGTGTTAAGTATACTACCGCCTATGTTGTAGTTCATGGGTACAGAGTTTTTACCAAAGGGGATGACAATGCACTTTTTGGCATTGAGCTTGAAGCTATGGCTTTGACACCAGGCATCTGTCTCAGTGAGGCCCTTTTGTAGGATGTCCACATGGTTAGGAGTTTCGATTATGGCTCCTAGTTTGCAGTCATCTGCGAATTTCATTAGCCAAAGACCTTCTGTGTTAGCCTGTACTTCAGAGAAGTAGATACCAAACAGGAGAGGACCCAGGACTGAACCCTGTGGTACTCCAGTTGTCACTGGTCTGAAGTCGGATTTGTAGTCTGCTACTTTCACAGTGTGGGTTCCGTCAGTGAGCTAGTTGGCAACCCATCTTGTGACATAGGGATTTATACCTAGTTTAGTGAGTTTATCTATAATTCCAGAGTGAGGGATGGTGTCAAAAGCCTTGGCAAGATCTAGATAAGCTGTGTGAACCACCTTACCCTTGTCTACGGCTTTGGTGACTGCTTCAAAGAAGTCTATCAGGTTTAGGAGACATGATCTGCCTTTTACAAACCCGAACTGGGTGGGATCCAGAGTTTGGAGATTACCAATATCTTTGTTTATAAGTTCCATGAGGATACATTCCATGGCCTTGCAGACCAGGCTCATCAGGCTAATGGGGCGGTAGTTTCTGGGGTCCGTGGTGGCTCCCCCCTTGTGGAGTGGGATAACCGTTGCTGTGTGCCATTCAGCAGGCACAAAGCCTGAAGTGAGGCTATGACCGAACATGGTACTTAGGTGGGGTGCCAGTTCATTCTGTAGTTTGTGTAGAACGCAGCCTGGGATGTTGTCTGGTCCCATGGATGCTGTGTTCTTGGCTTTGGAGAGTGTGGTTTTTACCTGTGCAGCCGTGATTACAGGAACTTTGCATTCTTCCGGTATAGAGATGGGCTCTTTAGGGGGTGAGAGGGGGGTAAAGTTAGCACTGAACCTATCTGCCAGGATGTTGGCAATATCAGTTGGGTCTGTATATTTAGTGCCATTGTGTTGTAACTCAAAGCAGATCTGAGTGTTGCCATTGAGATTCTTGACGTAACTATAGAATGCTTTGTGGTTATCCTTAGAATTAGCGGTGATTTTGTTTTCGTAACTAGCTTTGGAGGATTTTATCAGGGATCGCAGCTTCTTACTGAGGCTGACCAGGGAGCTCCTCCACTCATGGAATTTTACTCTCTTTTTCAAGAGTTTCTTCCTTCTGTTGTACTTATGGCAGGGGACCACCAGATTGGCTTCCTTTTTTTGGAGGATAGCGTCTTGGTTCTGTTTGGGATAGCACGATCCATGCACTCATGTAAGTGCTTATAAACTGCAATTGTGTAGGATTCAGTAGTCGTAACTGTATTGTTCATCTGCATGGGTTTCATGAAGTTCACCACTTCTGTCTTAAGAAGCATGAAGTTGGTTTTGGAGAAATTTTTTACCATGGTTTCCTTAATGGGGGGTGTAGGCAGGATGTGGATATCTAGGGTAATTAGCTTATGGTCGGAGCGGAACAATGAGGCTTTGACTTCAGGTGTGGAACACCGGTCACCCATATTGGTAATGACTAGATCCAGGATATTGTTGCCCCTGGTGGGGGTGTGGAAAAGTTGATCCAGGGCATTGGAGTTTATGAATTCCAGAAAGCGTTGAGTGAAGGAGTTAGTACATGAGTAGTTTTCCCAGTTAATGGTGGGGTAGTTGAAATCGCCCATTATTAGGGTGTTTGGTTGAACCCTAATATTTTCCAGTACATCAAGAAAAGAGGAGTGGGAATCCTGGGGCATGGTGGGTGATCTGTAGCAAGCTACAATTTGGATTGCAGTTTTGCCTAGAGTTAGTTGCACTTGGATAACCTTGGCTGCATTATGCTGAGCAACTAGCCTGGAGGTGTGGATATCCTTAATGAATATGGCCACACCTCCTCCTTTGGTGTTCCGGTCCAGGTTACATGGCCGAAAAGTGTGGTATGAGCCTGGTAGTGCAGGGGTGCTCTCTGGAGCCTTGAACCAGGTCTCAGTCACTGCACAGATATCGATGTTCTCCATTTTAAGGAGTGCCTCGAGTGAGTGCATTTTGAGATTTAGACTTCTAGCACTGAGTAGCATCACCCTCAGTTTTTGCTTGCCTGTTCCTGTTATGGTGGTGAATTTGTCATTTGAACCTTGCCTAAAAAAGGCACTATAGGGGCGGCAAGAACCTTAGCCAGTAAACAGAATCCCAGGGGTGACAAGTGCAGGCCATCTCTGGCAAAGCATCGTGGTCTGTCGACCATGTCATCCCAGGCTGACAGATACTGGATCCCTTTAGAATGGCACCAGAAGCTTAGCCAATTGTTGAAGTCAATCATTTTGCCCTTGTACTGCAGCATCATTCTGGGTGATGGCAGAATGCTACTCAGGGCTAGGGTCATATCTGCCAGGGCTACAAGATCGGAGAGCTCTTCCATGTTTCTTTTCATGTAGTCCAGGGAGGTACATCTCAGGTTGTTCACACCAACATGGACAATGACCAAGTCATATTTGTACTTGCTGTGGAGTGACCTGAGTGCGTGGGTTATGTGGCGGATCCTGGCACCTGACAAGCAGCTGACAGTAACCTTCTCCTTGTTTAGCCTGGTGAGTGGGACATCAGTGTGCCTGACAATAGAGTCACCTATGACTAGTGTGTTGGGAACGTTGTTTTGCCTTATTGGCTGTGGTCGAGTGGCACACTGAGTCTGTGGGCTATGTGTCATTTGGGTTGTGTTGGTGGGGGGTGGAGGTTGCTTGCATTTCTGCTTTGGAGGTCTCTGTTGCTTGAGCAGATTATTATTGAGAGCCTCCGCGAATGTTTTTGTGTTTCTATGTGTGGATTTTGGTGGTGTAGATTTAGTGAGACTATGTGATGAGTGTGGTGTGGTGCAAGTGTTTACCTTCTCCTCTTGACTGTCAAGTTCAGTCTTGATTGGAGAGAGCTTTACCTCCAGTTTGGCTAGATAAGTGCATCTCTCACAGGTTGTAGTGTTGGGTGGTAGGAGGTGAGGGTTGTCTGTATACATGAGGCAATTTCTGCATTGCCCCAAGATGCCCAGATTCTCAGATAGACAGGAGAGAACACTGGGAGCTGACCTGAATAAAAAAAACAATTTTCCTCTAGATAAGTGAGGAAAGTGAGTACAAGAGCTGTTTTTCTCTAAGCAAGTGAGGAAAGTAAGTACCAAAACTGTTTTCCTCTAGGTAATGAGGAAGGTTGAGTGCTGTAGTAATTAGTAGGTTATTTAGTGCTTACAAGTTCTGAACAAGTGCTGATCACGAATAAGCAAATTCAAGTGCTAAAAGTAAGAATCTGCATCTGGACTAAACTAGTTACAGGAAAGGGGGGAAATAAGTGCAAGTGGGGCTTTTTAATCAGAAAGCTGAGAGAGATGAAAAACTGCCCAAACGGCCAATAACTACAATTTCTGGGCCAGAACCACTCCTTATGTGGTAGATAGGTTACCTAGTGCTTACCACTCCCACTTATAAGCTAGAAGGCTTCCCTCCAACACAGAAAGCTTGGGGGGGGGGGGCTCAGAAGCTAACATACAGTCCTGGATACAGCAAATCTGAATCTGGACTACACTAGTTACAGGAAAGGAATTTTTTTTTCTTATGTATGTATTTCTTAACATTGTCTTAAAGTATGAATTTATTTTATTCTACTCCATATTTTAACTAGCATTGATGCCCTTTCCTTTCATTGTAAATTTTAAGTTTGTACCTGAAAAGAGGTTCTAGTGGTCTTGGTAACTTAGCTAAAATAAAATAGACAAGAAGACAGGTCATTATTTGTAATATACCTTTCCTCTGTTCCCCGTTTTTAGTTTTTCTTGTCAGGACTCTCCTTTCCTTCTTTCTTCTACTTTCTTCTCTGCCTAGCTCTATAACTGAAAGATCTGGAGGGAATTGCATGTATGGCAGATGCTGAGAAAAGGGAGGGTTTCTGTTCGTCACAGAGGATGGATCCTTTTCTTACAGGTCCGTCACTATGAGAAATTCTCAGAGCTCTCCAAATTCATGGTGGAGTCTTGCAACTCTACCCAACAAAAGAGTGCCAAAGGTGAAGCTCCAACCAAGATCCAACAAAAACACCACGTAGCCAATATCCTTCAACCTCAAACCACAGTTTATTAATAAACAACAAAAAGGTTAAGTGCTTTCGTCAGTTGACTTCATCAGAACACAAACATAAGTGAACCACACTCTTATATATCTGCCAATGCTTCCAATTAAAGCCAATAATTCCATCGTTTATGCAAATCAATTCTTAAAAGGGAAATATTATACAAAGATAGATAAAATATTTAAAAATTGTATATATTAGTTCTAACCTCATTTATGAAACTGAAAATGTGTGTACATATGAGAAAAAACAGTTGTAAAAAATCTATAATAAAACTACATCTGTAACATGATGTTTTATCACAATTTATAAGCTCTATATTTGAGCACAGGTTTGATACTAATATGGTCATTTAATCCAGGAGGGACTGTGGCATTCAATTCTAGTTGCCATTTAACTTCTGCCCTTAAATGTTTGTTGTTCCAATCACTACCTCTTACATCCTTTCCTACCACTTCAAGAATACCAAACAGAAATTTATGTTCAGGAAATATTTGAATATGTTTGGATAGTGCATTTTTCTCATCATTCCTAGAGATGCTGTATAGATGTTCATATATCCTCCTACGTAACTTTATTTCTGTTTTTCCTACATAGTAATTATTGCAAAGTTGACACAATGCTAAATAAACAACTCCTGGAGTATTGCAAGTCCCTGCACTAAGAGTCACCTCAATATTATAGGGTCCCAACAGTATCGTAGGAGTTCTTATTATGTATTTGCAATAGTCACAGTTACCACATGTTGTAGTCCCCCTATTGTTATCTTTCCAAACTTTCCCATAGTTTTCAAATAAACTTTTTAAATTCCTATTTACTTTCTAAGTAAAGGAAGGTTGGTTACCAACTATGGGCCATATTTCCTGGTTGGACTTAAAAATACTCCAATTGTTCATAATAACATTCCTAACTTGGGAAGATGTTTCACCCTCAGTTAACACCATAGATTTGGTATAATCAATAGTAGTACTACAACCTTGTACTAAGGAAATTTCAGTGGTCCCGAGTAATGGTTTGTACCTCAAACCCCATTCCCTAACCACTTGTTCCTTGATGTCGGTTACAAATTTCATAGGGTAACCCCTAGCTATAAACATATCAACCAACTTATCTGTCTCGGATGTCACCAAATCTTTTTCTGAGCACATTCTAACTACAAGGACCATTTGTCCCTTAACTATGTTCCTCTTAACATAGTAGGGATGACAACTAGTAAAAGCAAGATAATCATTGGAGAAAGTCGCTTTCCTATAAACACGAGACTGGAAACAACCTTTGACAAGGTCCTTAAATAAATATACATCCAAATAGTTTATACTAGAGGTCCCACAAGCACCTGTAAATTTAAAATATTCACATCTGCTATTTAAAAATTCCAAAAAGATTTTATAAGAACCATCAACCTTCCACAAAATAAATAGGTCATCTAAAAACCTCAGATAAATCAACCACTTGTCCCTAAATGGGCTTTCAAAAATAAAATTTGTCTCCCATTTATACATAACTAAGTTAGCAAAAAGGGGGGCACAGCTGCTACCCACTGCTACACCAGCTACTTGGCAAAAAAATTCCCCTTCAAAACTAAAATAGTTATTTTTTAAGATCACTTCCATTAACACCATAATAAAATTAATCATGGTGTTCATAGGTTCATAGGTTCATACTAGGCTATCTGCCCGAGGGCATTTACAAGCCTAGCCCATCGTTTTGTGGCTTGCGCCACCCCTTTAGTATGGGGAACTATAACCATTATTTTGCTGTGCCTCTGTCGAGCAGTGACACTGAGGTTATCCCTGGGGTATATCTGTGATCTCCCATCCATTGGTCAAGATTTCTCTTGAACAAGGCCAGCGAGGTGCTCTGCCTCACATGTACCGGGATTTTGTTCCACAGCATAGGGAGTCTTTGGGTGATGAATCTATCCCTCCAGCACGTCCTATTAATAGCCGTGTCAAGGTTTAAGTCTCCTGCCCTTGTGGCTCTGATGAATCTAGATTTTTGAGGTGAAGCATATTCATCAAATCTGGGTTTGACATGGCCTTGTATGTTAGGCAAAGGTCACCTCTGAGCAAGCGTGGCGACTGAATAGAGCTGGAGTTCTTTCAGTCGGGCAGCATAGGACAGATTTATGAGACCCTTTATCCTTTTGGTGAGGAACTTTTGTGGCCTCTCCAGCTGCTGCAAGTGTCGGGTCAGATACATTCCGAATGGGGCATTGTACTCAATCATTGGTCTGATGAGCGATGAGTAAAGGGAGACTATGACCTCCCTTGATCTAGATGAGAATCCCTTCATGATAAGGTGGGCAATGTAGAAGGTCTTCCTAACTACTTTAGCTACATGGGTGTCGAATGACAGACTACTATCAACCTGGGTCCCCAGGTCCCTGATAACTTTTCTGTGCTCAGTGGATTGCCACCTATTTGGTAGCTAGGGGTAACCTTGTTTTTCCCGAAGGGTATGACTATGCATTTTTTGGCATTTAACTTTAGGCCGTGGCTCTGGCACCAGTTATCCGTTTCTGTGAGACCCTTCTGAAGGATATCTGTATCAGATGTGTTTTCTACTATGGCCCAGTTTGCAGTCATCTGCAAACTTTGTCAGCCATAACCCTCCTGTGTTTGCTTGTACTGAAAAGTAGATGGCAAACAAGAGTGGGCCCAGGACTGAGCCCTGTGGGACACCACTTGTGACAGGCTTTGAGTCTGACATGGTGCCAGCAACTCTGACCCTGTGGGTTCTGTCACTCAGCCAGTTTGCAACCCATCTTGTGATGTATGGGTTGACATTTAAGCTGATGAGTTTTTCAATGATACCCGAGTGGGGTATTGTATCGAAGGCCTTAGCCAGATCGAGGTAGGCTGTATGGACTGCCTTTCCTCATCAATGGCTTTGGTGACTGTTTGAAAAAGTCAACCAAGTTTAAAAGGCATGATCTGCCTTTGACAAAGCCAAACTGGGTTGGATCCAAAGTCTGCAAATTCCTATGTCTTTATTTATGAGGTCCATTATGATCCTCTCCATGGCTTTGCAGATAAGGCTTGTCAAGCTAATGGGCGGTAATTTCCAGGGTCGGTGGAGGCACCGCCTTTGTGAAGTGGTACCACAGTTGCAGTGCGCCACTCCTGGGTACGTATCCAGAGGTAAGACTTTGATTAAACAGCTGTCCTAGCTGTGGGTTTAATTCCTCATTGAGTTCATGGAGCACACAGCTGGGGACACCATCAGGTCCCATGGATGCTGTGTTTTTGCTTTGGAGAGAGCAGTTCTCACTTGGGCGCTGGAGATGTTTGGGGGCTGCAATCGTTTGGTATAGATATCTCTCCTTTTGGGGAGGGGAGAAGTTTGCACTGAACCTGTCAGCCAGTATGTTGGCAATGTCTGTAGGATCAGTAATCTTCACATCATTTTGAACTAGCTCTGAGCATATCTGGGAGTTTCCTCCCAGGTTTCTAACATAGCTAAAGAAGGCCTTATGATTGTCTTTTGAGTCTTTAGCTATTCTTCTCTCGAAATTTGCTTTGGATGATTTTATGAGAGCTCTTAGTTTTTTACTTATAGTGATCAAGGGTGTCTTACCTTTTAAGGATTTTGCTCTATCTTGTAGTAGCTTCCTCCTTTTGTTGTAGAGTTTGTTTATGGCTGGGGTCCACCAGACTGGACGCTTGCCTTTGGTACAAAGAGTCTTTGTTTTGCTTGGGATTGCCTTATCCATGCAGTCCTGCAGGTGCAGGTAGAAGGCATTTGTAAGTGATTCAGCGGCTTGAGTACTGTTTTCCGCCGGCTCGGGGGCCTTAAAGGAGACCACACTAGTCTTTAGAAGTGTGAAGTCGGCTTTTGAGAAGTTCTTTACTGTGGTCTTTTTATTTCAGGTGGGGTGGGATGAGGACCTCCAGCGAGATTAGTTTGTGGTCTGATCTCACCAGTGAGGGGTACACCTCCGGTGTTGAACATTGTGCTCCCATGTTCGTGATGATGAGATCAAGTATGTTATCTCCTCTTGTGGGGATGGTGACTAGTTGTTCCATGGCATTTGAGTTTATGAATTCCAGGAACTTTTGGGCTAGGGTGTTTGGGCTTGAGTAGTGTTCCCAGTCTATATTAGGGTAATTGAAGTCACCTAGTATGATGGTGTTTGGTGATACATTTATCCCTCTAGTGTTTTCAGGAAGGCCATGTGAGGTTCCTGAGTTTGTGAGGGTGGCCTGTAACATGCTACAATTTGCAGAGCAGTCTTGCCTATGGTTAATTGCACCTGGATGGTCTCCGATGCATCGTGCGTTGCCACCAGTCTTGAGGTGTGGGTGTCCTTGATGAATATGGATACCCCCCTCCTTTCTTGGTATTGTCCGGATTTTGGGGCTGGAACGCATGATATGAGGTAAAACCTGATAGCGCTGGGGTGCTCTCAGGAGCCTTGAACCAGGTTTCTGACACAGCACAGACATCGATGTTCTCCATACTGAGAAGGGCCTCGAGTGCGTGCATTTTGAGATTTAGACTTCTGGCATTGAGCAGCATTACCCTTAGTTTTTTTCCTTTTTTGTGTTCTAGGGTGGTAGGTTTAGAATTTGAGCCTTGCCTAAAAAAGGCACTATGGAGGTGGCAAGAGCCTTTGCCAATATCCGAATCCCAGGGGTGACAGGTGCAAGCCGTCCCTTGAAGCAGCGTGGCTTGTCCAGCATGTCATCCCAGGCAGACAGACACTGGATCCCCTTTGAATGACACCAGTGTTTAAGCCAATTGTTAAAGCTGATCATCTTATCTCTGTATTGTGGCATCATTCTTGGTGAAGGTAGGATACTGCTCAAGGTCAGGGTCATACCTGCCTGGGCTACATAATCAGAGAGCTCCTCAATGTCTCTTTTCATGTAGTCCAAGGAGGTACGTCTCAGGTCGTTTACACCAGCGTGGACAATGACTGAGTCATATTTGTACCTGCTGTTGAGAGACCTGAGTGCTTGCGTTATGTGGCGGATTCTAGCGCCCGACAGGCAGCTTACTGTGACCTTCTCCTTACTCAGTCTGGTGAGCGGGACGTCAGTGTGTCTGACTATGGAGTCACCAATGACTAGTGTGTCTGGCATTGTGTTTGGCCTTAAGGGCTGTGACTGTTTGACACTCTGACTGTGAGGTCTATGTGTTGCAGGTGTTGTGTTCTGAGGTGGTGGTTGTTTGGGTGTCTGCTTTGGTGGCCTCTGCTGTTTTGGTAGATTTTTGATCAGAGCCTCCGAGTATGTCTTTGTGTGTTTATGTGTATGATTTGAGGTTGTAATGGTACTTGTTACTTAGGTTTGTTTTTTCAACCAATGCTTCATGGAAAAACTCTAAACCCTTATCGTGTGGGATAGAAGTAAATAAATCCACTACATCTATGGTGGAAAAACATACTTCTTTACCGTAATATTCCTTCTTAATTCTTTTTAAAAAATCTCAAGAATCAATCAATATGTGTTCTATGGGCAACAAACTTTTCCTAACCATATGGTCCACAAACACCCCCAAGGGGTAGGTCACACTGTTTTGTCCAGCTATAATCAGCCTATATGGAGGGTCACTAATATTTTTATGAGTCTTGGGTATCCCAAAAGCAATGGGAATAGTTGTTTTTTCAATCTGTAAAAAATTATAAATTTCTTCATTAATTACCCCTTGAAATAATGAATCTTCTAATAATAGCCTAATCTTCCTGCAAGCTATATTGATTTGATTTCTGGACACACATTCATATTTAGTCTCATCTTGCAACATACAGGAAATCTTATTGTTGTAATCAATTTTATTAACAACAGTCATGCCTCCACCCTTGTCAGGCTTCATAAACCTTAAGTTAGTGTTGTTTCTCAATTGTTTTAAAACAGATTTCTCAGTCATAGTCAAGTTAAAAATCCTCGGTTTATGTTCCTTCAATATCTGATATATTTCCTGACAACATATTTTTTCAAAAGTATTTAATAGAGGGTGTAGAGGGGGATTGAATCAACTCTTCTTCTTTAAACAAAAACTTGCTCCCTCTGTATAGGTTTCTCTAATGGAATCTTTATATAAAAGGCCCAAGTTTAATTTTCTTACAAAGAGCTTTAACTCAGTTAATGTATCACTAACTCTCACTTTGATAGAAGGTACAAATTTTATACCTTTCATAAATAGGTGAAATACGTCTTTGTTGATGTTAATACCAGCATAATTAAATATTTTAAAGCCCTTATATGTACAAAGTAACCCATCAAATTCGTACCTTATAGTCCTCAAGTCATCAGACTCTAAATCTACACCGCTACCTATGACTGGGGGTAATTGTTCTTCTTCCAACTGGATTGGCCTCTGTAACTGTTTTTCCTCCCCACTGCACCTTGTACTCCTAAAAAAACTTGGTCTTCTCTAAAACTATTTTTATGTTGTAGTCTAGCAGACCTTCTTAATGGGGGAAATTCTAAATCATAAGTGTTGATACTACCCCCCTGTCTTCCCACAGGCACTGACCTTCTTGGTACTCCTTCATTAACCTGAGAATTGCCAACAATGTCCTCACCTTCACAATATGCCTTAGGCAAGGGGTATGCCATATTATGTTTATATTCGTATTCATCCCTGAGCATTTTTTTCTTTTTTCTATCAATGTTAATACCAACATCATGTTCCACTTTATCAAACATATTATTATATCTAAAATTAATTTTATTAAAATTTACATCGTTCAAAATACAATTATTAAATTCATCTATGTCTTTTAAAAGTTCATCAATCCTTTTATTGTTGATTTTTATAATAAAGTCCAACAGTTCCATACCATGCCTGTCGAACATTTCCAACAGTTCACAAACTTCTGGTTGCCCCTTCTTGAGGCCATTTGGAAATTTAAAAACACGCAATCCTTTCGGCACTCTTTTTTTGTCAATACATTCTTTAAGATATGCGTTATCACACTGTAAACCCCGAACTTTGTATAGTTTAGACTCAAGTGATACTAACCTCGAGTCCAAGTTGTCTGTAACATCAACATTTCCGTTTTTAAAAAAACCATAGTCCGCCTTTTTCCAGTCGCTCAAGCAATCGTAGTTTTGGTTAAAACCACAGTTTCCACCCCTATTAAAGTTCCCATTGCTCGTTGTTCTTGTTTCGTCGATTGTTTCCAGATTGCGCTGACTCAAGTTAAGTCTATTAACAGCGCCCTGAGAAGCATCTCTTGCTTCCCTTTGTGCAAGTATATTCTCACCACCGGAAACAGGAAGTGGAGGATTTTGCAAACGAACCTCCGCTTCCTGAAGTTCAGACACTTTGTTCGTTAAATTCAATATAAGTTGTAACAGACTTTCATTATTGTCCTCGCCCCTTTGACCACATGGAAAGGGAACCGGGTCAAATTCATCCTCAAAAACAGGGAAAAGATCATTAGTGTCCATAATGACGTCAAGGAGGCTACTCCGCACCGTAAATAACACAACCCAACAAAAGAGTGCCAAAGGTGAAGCTCCAACCAAGATCCAACAAAAACACCACGTAGCCAATACCCTTCAACCTCAAACCACAGTTTATTAATAAACAACAAAAAGGTTAAGTGCTTTCGTCAGTTGACTTCATCAGAACACAAACATAAGTGAACCACACTCTTATATATCTGCCAATGCTTCCAATTAAAGCCAATAATTCCATCGTTTATGCAAATCAATTCTTAAAAGGGAAATATTATACAAAGATAGATAAAATATTTAAAAATTGTATATATTAGTTCTAACCTCATTTATGAAACTGAAAATGTGTGTACATATGAGAAAAAACAGTTGTAAAAAATCTATAATAAAACTACATCTGTAACATGTAAATTTTTTTTTCTTATGTATGTATTTCTTAACATTGTCTTAAAGTATGAATTTATTTTATTCTACTCCATATTTTAACTAGCATTGATGCCCTTTCCTTTCATTGTAAATTTTAAGTTTGTACCTGAAAAGAGGTTCTAGTGGTCTTGGTAACTTAGCTAAAATAAAATAGACAAGAAGACAGGTCATTATTTGTAGTATACCTTTCCTCTGTTCCCCCTTTTTAGTTTTTCTTGTCAGGACTCTCCTTTCCTTCTTTCCTCTACTTTCTTCTCTGCCTAGCTCTATAACTGAAAGATCTGGAGGGAATTGCATGTATGGCAGATGTTGAGAAAAGGGAGGGTTTCTGTTCGTCACAGAGGATGGATCCTTTTCTTACAGGTCCGTCACTATGAGAAATTCTCAGAGCTCTCCAAATTCACGGTGGAGTCTTGCAACTCTCACTGTATTTCTTTGTAAGCACTTGCGTGGGGCAATTGGGACATGCTCCTCAATGGTCTCAGGAACCCCAAGCTAAGTAACTGTTTATGAACTTTGGAGGTAAGTAAGGCCTCGATAGAAGAAAGTTCTATCAATACAGTTGAGAGATTAATGTCAGAAAGTTAGTGTTATGGCAGAAGAGTCAGATGATCTTAGTGGTCTGGTGAATTCTTTCAGGGAAGTGAAGTGATAAAGTGCTTTGCGGTGATCCACATTATGGAGCTTGTATAAGACAGCACCCCCAAAAATGCATTTTCTAAACTAACTGAATACCATCCAGCCATTTAATGGTAACACAGTGGTGAAACTTGCTTCTACTGTCAGTAATGAAGTGAAAATGTGATTCTTCATTGCCTGTAAAGCACATATCCTTCTAATGCATGTTGTGACACTAAAGGGGATTGAGTATTCCAAACATACTGTAATACTCCCTTACTAACTGCCATCCTATCTTTACTGGTTAGACATATGTCAATGCCATTGCATAGTGTAAATCATATTTCTTTTTATTCACAGCCCTACAGTTCTATTGTTACAGTAAGCAAACACCTTTTGCAGCTGGTAAGAAAAGATCTTTTTTCTGTAAACAACACAACAGAGTCCTTAGCTAATCCTTCTGCTTGTTCATCCTGACAGGAACATACTACAGATAATGGACGCAACAACGACCCAGACCTAGAGATCACGTTTACCGTGTACTACCCTATAACGGTATTAAAGAAAGTTCACAGCTGCACAAATATCTTCGAAGGTTGCATTACAAAGTGTGCTGTTCAAGCAGTTACAGCTTCAGGAAAATGAGCTTTGAGGATTGTAGGTAAGGACTTGCCATGCTTTAAGCAAAAGAGCTCAAATTAGCAAACTACCACCTAGAAAGTGTGACACTGGAACCCTTTTGCCTAAATTTGGACAAATTATCTTCATAAAAGATTTTAGTCCTAATCACATGGAACCTGAGCTGCCTGTGAACATTCATACAATGAAAAATATATTCTCCACTGTTTAATACTGTGGAAAGAAAACAATCAAGTTTATAGATTGGTTTAAACAGATCTTTGTAGCCACCTTTGGCATAAATGAGGGTTTTAGTCTTGTTTTCACTAAGAACACCAAGGAAGGAAGCTTGAGAGGGAGAGAGACTGCAACTGAGAATCCTGGTCAAATAATAGCCACTAGAAAGAGAGTCTTTCAAGACATATATACTCTACAGAGGTAGTGGGTTCACAAGGAGGAAGTCTAAGGTTTTCTACCAAGAAGTAAGTATCTCATAGTGGAACAAGATCTTGAAACGGGGCTTAAGCAAAAGAAGAAGTATGTAATGCTGAATGAAAATGAGAGATAAACAGCCAAATGGACTCAGATGGAGTAACAAATTAAATCAGAATCAAATATATCAGACAAATCTCAGCTCCATGCATTGAGGGATGGAGCCATGACTGCATTCGAGATTCCCCAAGTTTGACTGGCAGTTTCAGCACTGCAGGAGTGAGTTAGACAGAGGTGGGAAGCAAAAGCAGCCAACAGCTCGACATTTTGTTATGTGCAGTACAGCTAACTAATTGTATACATTTGTGGTCTCAGTAGAGAAAAAATGGTTTAAAATGACAGTCACTGGGAGTATTTCCACTGTATACTCACAGTGCCAACTACTTGCACTTGTGCAGCATGGGCCTGTGCTGCTACTTCATTTATTTCTAAGTAAAGAAATACTTCTTTACGTAAAAAAAAAATCCCCTCTGCACAGCTCCTTATCCTTCTGCTTCTTGCCCTCCCTTGCTTTACTGGGAAGATGATGAGCAGAAAGCCCGCAAATTTTAAACAGCACACTAGAGGGCTGAGGACTGCTGTAGAGGGTCATGAAATATGAGGTTAAGTTTTTTTTTTGTAGCAGGCAACCAGATACAACACTGGCAATTGCACCCTTGATCCTCTGCATAGTGATGCAACCTTCTGCTTGTTACCCCTACCTTGCTTTGCTGGGAAGGCAATAAGCAGAAAGCCCACACATTTTATACAGTATAATGGAGAGCTACAGACTGCTGTAGAGAGTCATGGAACTATGAAGTTAAGTATTTTTTTTTTATTTATTGTATCAGGCAACCAGATACAACATTCACAACTGCAATCTATGGGATAGCAGGCTGGCTGTAGATGAAAGCAGCTTGTAGTATGCATGTTTTCTGCATTACATTCTGCTTTATAGCTACTCCTGGAGTGTAAAACAAAGTTGAAACTGTTCCTGATTTTGCAGACTCTCCCTGACTCTGCCTCATGTTTTGGTCTGTGATTTATAAAACATTTGGTTCTTTGGCAGTTCCAGCCACTTAATTGAGGAGGGTCTATAGATGAAAATGACTTACCTTCCTGTTGTTTGTTTACTTTAAAGTGTGGAAGAGAGCAACTTGTATTTGCTCAGTTTAAAGTTTAACTGCATTACTTTCTGGCTACTCTTTGTGTGTGAAAATAAGCTGAAACTATCCCAGAGTCTGCCTTGTGTATTGCTCTGTGCCCCATACAATCTTTAGTTTTAGGACAAGTCAATGACAACTGTAGCAACTAAATGGGGTGGGGACCTAGCTGTGGATGAAAGCAAATTATCCTCTTGTCACTTGATTATTTTAAAATTTGGCTTCTCAGAAAAAGTATGCATTTGTATGAAATACTTTTGAATAGTTATCCTCTGGTGACTGTGGGAAAGAAAGTTGAAACTGTATCCAGTTTCACAGACTGTACCTGACTGCCTTATATTTTGGTCTACACCTTCTACAACTTGTAGCTTTATATAAAAACATTGAGGATTAGAAAATCTAAACGGAGAAGGCTGTCTGGATGAAAACAACTAACCCTCTCACTGTTTGCTCATTTTAAAGTATGGTTTTACAGGACTAGTATGCATTTGTACAAAACACATTGGAATATGTTTTCTCTGGCAAGACTTTGTGAAGCAAAGTTTCTTTACAGAACTAGTGTGTACTTGTATAAAATACATTGGAATATGTATTCACTGGTGAGTCTCTGTGAAGTAAAGTTGAAAGTGTTCCTGATTTCACAGAATGTGTCTGACTTTGCTACATGTTTTTGGTCCATGTCTCACAAAATGTAAGGTTTTCTGGCAAATCAGTGCAGATTACACTCACTAAATAATGACAAACATTTGACATGTCAGACTTCACATTCTTCAGAAAATGCTCACCAATGCAAACACTGTTATTCCAGCAGCTTTCCAAATAAGATCAATATTTTAAGTCTGCCATGATTTTGGGCTTTAGTCTCTTATTATTTTTTGAATATGTCCCCGATTCCTTTGATAAGAAGCTGAAAGACTTTTTATCACAGTCAGATGAGGTTTACACAGTGAAGTATCTATAACAGCTGGGCAGGAGTGTGGGCTATCTGTGTATGAAAGTAACACATCCTCTTGTTTATCCAGTTTAAACAGTCTGGCTTTGCAAGAGAAGTGTACATTTGTGAGGAATAATTTCTATCTTTACCACTATCAGACATGTGAAGAAAATGCAGTCAACAATGCAGTTATTAACTGCTGAATACAAAGGCTGTCTGTGGATGAGAATGGGTGACTGCCAGTCATGATCAGGTTAAAAAGTTATTAGTCCAAAGCAACCCAGGTGGTGTACAGGGGATAAAGCCCTAACTACTGGCCAGTTGACCCAGGTGCAGTTAAACAGCTTAGGTAACCAACAAATCGGAAGGGAGGGAGGGCGTTCACTGATACTGCACCTTTAGGAGAGGCATGGTTCAAAGAGGGGAGATGCCCTCAAATGTAATCAATGTGGGAAGCAGGGCAGTGAAGTAGGAAGGGCATATAAACCCCCCCCCCCCGGGATGAAAGCAGAGATGGCTGAGCCCATACATTGCCCTTAGGATCCATGACCAGCTCTGGCAGAATCAGAGTATGGCCAAGCGGGGTAGAAGATAAAAGCTGGTAGGCCCCACAGGGATGTGAAGCACTGGGGGCCTAGGACACTTACATGATGTCCCAAGGATAAAGCAGAAAAACAGTTAATCTGACCTTAAAGGACTAGTATGCATTTATGAAAAACAAGTTGGAATACTTTATTGTGGCCATTTTGTTTCATTACAATCAGACATCTGAGGTGCATATAATCAAGTTGCTATAACTGATGAGTACTGACACTTGTGGAGTATAAATACAGCAGTTTGAATGGTCTTAAATTAGGAAGGTGAATCCAAAAGAACACAAACATTTGTATGTTCCAAAATAAATAAATAAATAAATACATAAATAAATAAAAACAGTGTAGGGAAGCCTATGGTTTGAAAACTACCCAGGCCATAAAGTACACAATCCAATACTGGTACCAGATCCTTTGTAGAGGCAACAGTGAGCAGCAAGTCATCTAGGTAAGCAAAGAGTTTTGTTACCAGTAGTTGCTAAGGAGCCGTTACTACAGACCTACACTTGGTGACCAAAGGGTAAAGTACAGAACTGACAATGAGTTGTAAGTACCTCCTGGACACCTTGGTGACTTTGATAAGGATGCAGGCATCTTAGACACCCAAAGAGCATATCCAGTCTACTACTGCCAAATAGGGAAGAAGTGAGTGCATCATGATAGCAAAAACAGGTTTCTTTTGAGACAATTTAGGAGTTTAGGTCACTAAATCCACTACTAAGCTGAAGTCTTTTTTGTGGCAGCAATACCAATTTGGAATAGTATTCTGAGCCTTTCTGTTTAGGTGGGACCACCTGCATGGCTCTATTTTGTAACAGGTTTAACATTTCCGTCCTTACCACTTTGTTTCTGACAAGACAGGTTACCTGGCAAGGTTTGAAAGTGGGACGGGACTGAGGCAAAGAAGGGGGAAAAAGTTATGGGCTCATCATAATGTTCCATCTGTGTTGTCCCTTTTCATTCTTCCTCAGCTGTTGGATTCAGATATGATCCTTGAATCCAGCTCAGCTGCTTCTTCCAGCTCATGGAACCCTGAAACTCTTGAGAGGAAGTTCACCCCGTGGATCACTTCAGTGCCCTTGCTTGACAGGGGCACTGGGAACTAACTTTGGGTGGCATGATGCCAGGGAATCTTCTTGGGCTAGGCCTATATAGGCTCCAGGGCTGTTAGCCTAGTATACATCTATGAACCTATCAGTTCCTCGTTTACCCATAATGCTCTAGTCACCTAATATACCTCATATCAGAGGAAATAAGAATACCCTGCTGGGTTGCCTGGTGACTTTGGGAAGGCTGTCCCTGTTGAGTTGAATGAATAGGCTCAAGGCACAGAGATGTGTGGGATCCAGAAGGGAGATCTGAGGGGGCTGAGGGGGGTGGAACCATCTCTCTACCACCTCAAAGGCAGAGCACTTTGGGGAGAAGGAGGCTGATAGAGTTCAGAAACCATGCTTCTGGCCCATCGGCTCCCTCTGACCTGAAGGCAGTCTACCCAAGGCAGAAGTCAGAGATAAGCTGGCCAATGCCGAGGCTCCGAGGGGCAGAACAGCTCTGATAACTTCAGAGTAGACTACAACCCCTCGGATCCAACAGCAATGCTTCAGCTCTGACACACTCGGAGCTGGTGCACTCACAGAAAGTATAGGAGCTGAAGATACAACAATCTTAGGATTTGACACACACAATCCCGGAAGACTCGGATCCAAGGGCTCCTAAACCATGGATCAGATTGGAGAAGGAGCCGAGATGTGCAGTGTAGTAAAAGTAAAGGCCTCAGGAAGACTCTGATCCAAGAGCTCCGAAACAATGGGTTAGATCAGCCATTGCTTCAAAACGATGATTGCCAAAACACCTAGTAGGTTATGTTTGGAATGTGAGCCACTGTATCCAAGCTTGTCCAAGCCATCTAAGTGGTGTCTTTACGGACATCCAACCAAGGGGGAACCAACCAGGATGCATGAGGGATGAACCTGGAGACCTTTTGCAGTTTACTCTGGAGGAGGTAGAACTTTATATAGTTTGTTTTTCTTAATAATATATTCATATTTTAACTTGGTGAATTAAGTGGTCTTTCACAGATTCTTTTTAACCATGGCCCACATCCCAAGGACAAGGGTAAATGTTACACACATTACAATTTTGTGTAGGCAAACAATCACCATATTTTGGAATGTGCGAGAAAGCAGGAGTACCCAGGGAAAAAACACACAGGCATGGACAGAACATGCAATCCACAAAGACAGTGATCAAGGGTCAGACCTGAACCCTGGAGCTGTGAGGCAAATATCCTACTAATACACCACTGTGTTGCTCAAATTATGGGGTCAGCAGACAGTACAGTTGTGCACACTTACCATAAATGTAGATGTTCGAGTGTATTCACTGTTGCAGTCATTACATTTGGGTTATCTGCTTGCAGGTAGCCCTCAGTCGGCCTGATTAACAAAGTCTTGGATCCTGCGTCGGTTGCTGTCCCTTCTTCCATAACGTCAGGTCGTCAGGGGTATAAAACATGCAGCCGATGCCATTACGTCAGTTTTTCTTGCCCCAGATGTCAGGTGCCCCCCCAGTGGGAAGCAATTAAACATAAAAGCACAAAGATATACCTCCAACAAAAAAGCAAATACACCAAAAAGGCTTTTAAGCATAGTATAGGAAAGTAGAGGTACAGTCAAAAGAAGTTAGGGGGCTGGAGGGAGGGTAACCAGGACTGCAACAGTGAATACACTCAAACATCTACATTTATGGTAAGTGTACACAACTGTACTATGTTCTTCGTGTTTCACTGTTGCAGTCATTACATTTGGGTAGATTCCCAAAGCTATGGTTTGGAGGAGGAATTTAGATAGCATTAGGGCCAGCTATAAGACCCTGCAAGACTGCAGTGGCAAAGCCAGCTCTGGATTTAGAGAAGATTGGCAAATGATAATGCTTGGTGAAAGTATGTACAGAACTCCAGGTAGCAGCTTCTAGGATGTCCCTGGTAAGGACGCCCCTGAGAAAGGCTGTAGGGGTAGATGCAGCCCTGGTGGAGTGAGGTCTGATCTCCTGGGGGATAGGTTTTCCATGGTGCTTATAGCAGAAATGAATGCAATGGCTTATCCATTTAGAAATGTTTTACTTTGAAATAGCCTTTCCCTCTGCCCCTGCAGCAAATGCCACCAGCAGTTGTTCAGATTTCCTTTGAGGTTTAGTCCTGTCCAAGTAGAATCCAAGTTGTCTGTGCACATCCAAGGAATGCAGTATCTATTCCCCTTTATTCTGTGGATTGGGAAAGAAGGTTGGCAAATGAATGGACTGATTAAGAGCCACACTGGATACCACTTTGGGCATGAAGGATGGATTGGTTCTGAGGGACACCCTGTCCGCAATGAAAGATGATGAAAGGTTCCACTGCCATAAGGGCCTGTAATTCAGATACCCTTCTAGCTGAAGTGATTGCTAAAAGGAAAGCTGTTTTCCAAGAAAGAAATTTTAAGTTTGCAGTAGCAGCTGGCTCAAAAGGAGGTAGAGTGAGTTTCTCCAAGACAAAGTTAAGGTCCCAGGCTGGGGTTGGAGCTCTCCTGGGTGGTCTCAAATTTTTTGCCCCTCTGAGGAACTGTTTGAGCAGTGGATGAGAGAAGAGGGGAGGTTCTGTGTTATAATGAGCTGAAATGGCTGAGGCATGGATTTTAATGGAGGAAAAAGACAGGCCCTTGTGAAGCATCTCAGTTAAGTATTGTAAAATCTGAGGTAAATTGGGCGCTGCTGTGCTCATATCTCGAGAGTGGTTATAGGCACAGAATCTTTTCCATTTTTCAGCATAAGATTTTCTAGTACTAGGCCTCCTTGCCCTTAAAATGATATCCATCACAGGTTTGCTGAGGGATGGTAAAGGAGAGATTAAGTGATTAGCCAAGCTGCAAGGTTCAGTGCTAGAAACTGAGGGTACAGAATGTGGTTCTCCTGCTGAGAGAGTAGGGAAGGAGTCTGAAGCAGGTGCCATGGAGATAACCATGACACACTGCGCAGGAGGGGGTATCAGTGTTGGCGCGGCCAGTCTGGAGCAATCAACATCATCCTTGGTTTCTCCTGCTTGATTTTTAGTAGTACTTTGGAAAGCAGAGGCAGAGGGGAGAAGGCATAGACTGATAGGCTTTTCCAGCTGAAGGACAGAGCATCCACTTTCCAGGCTTGTTTGTGGGGAGTCCTTGTGCAAAATGTGTCCAATTGGTAGTTCTGGGGAGAGGCAAACAGGTCTATATCTGGGCTCCCCCATTTGCTTATCAACATGTTGAAAATCCTTGGTTCCAGTTTCCACTTGTGTGGATCCATGAGGTTTCTTCTTAGTCCGTCTGCCAGTGTATTTAATTTTCCTTGCAGGAAATGAGCTTGTAGGTGCACTTGGTAGCTCAAGGCTGTGTTCCACAATGCCATTGCTAGTCTGCAGAGAGAGTAAGAATGTGTATCCCCCTGCTTGTTTATGTACCACATAACAGTGGTGTTATCCGTCTTTACCATTAGTTGTCCGGGAAAAAAAGTGGTCCTTGAAGGCTGTCAGAGCATTTTGTACAGCTAACATTTCTTTTTGAATAATATGCAGGTGCATTTGACTTGGGTTCCATTTGCCCTGAATGCACTTCCCTGCCAGGTGAGCCCCCCCATGCAAAGTCTGATGCATCTGTTGTTAGGGTTTTGGCAGCAGGGGGTGGTGTGAAAGGTAGTCCCTTGTTTTGATGGCAGGCCTCTGCCCACCAAAGGAACTCTAGGCATAGGCAATGTATGACAGGAATCATTGTTTCTAGGTCTTGAGAATGTTGACACCATAGGCTTTTTAGATACCACTGTATTTTCCTCATATGCAGTCTTGCATAAGGAATTAGAAGACTGCAGGAGGCCATGAACCCTATGGCTTGCAGTATTTGTCTTTCAGATAGCAGGGTTTTTGTGGCCATTTGTTTGAAGTAGGTTGTCAAATGAATTTGCTTTTCTGGTGTGAGGTAAGCCATCTGGGAAGTTGTATTCAAACTTGCTCCCATGAATATAATTTGGTGACAGGGTACCAGGAGTGATTTATTTTCGTTTATGGTGTACCCCAGACAAGTTAGAACCCTTTTTACAAAGGCCAGATGATTCACAAGTATGTCCTGGCTTTCTACCTGAATTAGACAATCGTCCAGGTATGGGTATATTTGAATATTTCTTTGCCTGCAAAATGCAATAATTGTAGTTAGGCACTTTGTGAATACCCTGGGTGCAGTAGATAAGCCAAAGGGCAGTGCAGAGAACTGATAGTGCGTGTAGCCTGCTTTGAAGCGTAGGTATCTTCTGCAAGATTCCCTGATTGGGATGTGCAGGTATGCTTCTTTTAAATCTAGTGTTGCCAACCAGGCATCTTTGCCTAGCATAGGAAGTAATTGGTGAAGAATCAGCATCTTGAATTTTGGAATCTCCAAAAAGGTGTTTAGAGTAGACAGGTCCAGGATAGGACACCATGAATCGTCTTTTCTGGGTACCAGGAAAAGTCTCAAGAAGAAACCGTGTCCCTTTTCCTCTTCTGGTACCAGTTGAATAACCCCCATGCTTAAGAGAGAAAGTACTTGTTTTGGGGCCTCTGCCCACTGATTTGGGGTTAGATCCGGCCACCCACTTGGTGTTGGCAGTGTGTGGAAGTGAAATCTGTATCCCTGTGACACTGTATTTAAAACCTATTTGTCCTGGGTAATAAGTTCCCAATTCTTTGCATGAAGAGCAATCTTTCCCCCCAAAGGGGCAGTCAGTTGATAAGTGCTTGGAAATTTTAAAAGGAAGTCACTGAGACAGTTTACCATAGGGGAGAGTCTTATTATTCCCAGACTTGGAAGTGGAGGCCCCCCACTGCTTAGTTCCGTCAGTCCCCTGGGACTGAAACCTGGGGTTTTTGCTGTGTCTGGGTGTGGCTTGAGAAGACCTGGAAGGGGCTGGAAAGGACAAATTCTTAGAGGGCCAGTGCCTACTAAATCTAGGAGGCTGAACTTGTAAAAAATCTTTAACAGTTTGCATAGATTTAGCTTTATCTTCCATCTTTTTAAGACCTTCCTCAGCCTTGTTGCCAAACAGGCGGTCCTGATTTAAAGGAGCATCCAATAATTTAGCTTTAACATGATCAGGCAAAGATTGCTCCTTAAGCCAAGCATGCCTTCGGAGCACAGACGCAGTAACAGCAGCCCTGCAAGAGGCCTCTAATGAATCAAAACCACATTGCAAAGTAGGTTTTCCAACTTGTTTGGCAGAATGCATTAAATCCTGTAATTCTTTATTTTCCACACAGTCAGGAATCAACATCATTTTCTGTTTAAGCAGTCAGATAACATGTTGCTGATATTTTAACATATGAAACTGGTAGTTTAAAGCTCTAATGGCCAAGGTTCCAGAAGTGTAAACCTTCTTACCCCATCTATCCAGCGTCCTGGAGTCTCTATCAGAAGGGGTAGGATTTTTAGCAGTAGAAGCCTTAATGCCCTTGGGCCCCTGTGAAATAGTCTCTGGATCTGCAATAGGATTTTTGAAAAGGAACTTGTGAGACTCAGGAACCCTGAAGTATCTGTCAGGTTTTCTGGGAGCAGGAGGCAGGGAATCAGGGGCCAAACTATATTCCGAGAAAGCATCATCAACAATGTCTAGTACAGGAGGAATAGCTAAAGGCCTATGGTGAGGTAGGAGAAGGAAATCCCTAAGCCTCTTTTTTGAATCAGAAAAATCCTGGCTTTCCCAGTGGAAATGCTCCCTTAGAGTATGCAAGGTTTCCCCAAAAGAAAAATCCTCAGGAGGGGAAGCAGAGGGAATAGAGTCCTCTGCATCAGAATCCTCATAAGTAGATAAGGGCAAATCCAGATCATCAGAAGAGTAGAAAAAACAGAATCCTGATCAGAAGATTCATAATCAACTTCAGTCCTAGGCCTCTTAGAAGGGGGGGGGGCTACCCCTGATTAGAGTTATTAGATCTTCAGCCATTCTTACCATTTGTTTTTTAGGTATAGAGGCCTGAGCATGTGGCCTGGGTGTCTGTTTTTTAGACATGGATCGAGATTTAGGCCTAAGTAATGAAGGAGGCGTCGATTTAATATGCAAGCCCGTAGGCCTGAATACACCCTCAGAAGCCAATGCCTGCACAGCGGCTCCGGACCCATCCAAGGTAGAGACATCCGAGGGTTCCATAGTTGAAGCATCTCGCGGCATACCGGACTCCGAATGGGTCTCAGTAGAGGCCTGCGAATCAGAAGTAGTGGGTATCAGGGGCTGCAAAAGCGCTTTATTGAGTATTGGCGAACTGGCAACTGGCTTAGAAGAAGCGTCGTCAGCAGTTTTGGACCTCGGTGGCCTGTCTCTGTCTTTATCTTTGCATTTTTTCGGAATCCCAGTAGTCGGATGGCTAACCGATGACATTTCTGGATAATTAAACCGAGAACTGAAATATTTAGAGGCAAAAATATACCGACGACGGACAGTGCGCTGATTAAAGCACAAAAATGACAGCAAGGTACGTCGTGGTCAGAGCCTAGGCAAGGAATACAGTATGAATGAAAATCTTTATGAGGTATTTGCTTTCCACAAGTAATGCAATTATTAACTTTTATTAACATCGGTAAGGAGCAAGAAAAAGTTTCCCCAACGGGGTACTTAGCTTTAGTTGAAGACTTCGGTTCTGAAACTCGAAAACGAAAATTTCAGGAGTCGGCCGACCGGCACTTGCAAACTGCTTCTGCTTTGGACATCGCACGGCAAGAAAGACTGATGTAAAGGCGCCGGCTACATGTTTTATTCCCGTGATGACCTGAAATCATGGAAGAAGGGACAGCAACTGACGCAGGACCCAAAACTTTGTTAATCAGGCCGACTGAGGGCTACCTGCAAACAGATAACCCAAAAGTAATGACTGCAACAGTGAAGCATGAAAAACATCAGCTCCTACATTGCTGCATTAGCAGCAACTATTCCCTGAATTTTCAGACTTCTGGGTTGAAGGTGAAGTGTTAGCCACCTCATTCTCATCCAGGTCTTTCACTGGGAAGTCCACAGGGAACTCAAGATAACTGACATTAACTAAGGAATTTTGCAGTTTCTTAGAGAGGAGTCCAGAGTCTGAAGATTACAGAAGAGATGGAAAGAGAAGGATGCAGAATACCAGAAGGACCTCCATTCAGCTGTAGGAACTGCCAGATTGGTCTGAATGCCCCAGTGTTAGAGGCAGAAGAAACATATATGGTCTTCTCTGGTTTGTAATGTCTAGCGCTGCTGTAGGAAACTATGTTATGAAGGACAAGTCCTCCATATTATAAAAGCTGCACTGGAAATATTAGTGATAAAAAAATCCTGGCACCAAAAAAACAGAAACTAGTGGAATAAACCTTAGCACCAAGACTGATGATGAGAAAATCCAAGCCAGTGGGGCCACATTCATCACAACTAATACCAACAGAACTGAGACCATTCAACTCTATCTGCACCAATGGTATCAATGCCATTCAAAGTGACACTGCAGGCTGTATCTGTGCCAAAGACTACAAATTGGTCTAGCACATAGGCAACCTAATGACCAATGTTCGTCTAAAAAAACAAGTAAGTGATTTCCGTCAGTTTGTCAGACTTTAAGGAAAGTAGAAATTGAGAGTGGACTATCTTCAATGCAGCTGTCCTGGGCATAAAGGGACGTAGAGAAATGGGGGAACCCTCAAAAGCTATAGAGTCCTGGACAAGTATGCTGTCAAGGGAAGAAGGGTGACCATTGTTATGCTAAAGAAATACGTATTGGACCTGATGTTATTTAATGCATTCATTTCAGACACAACTATAAGTTCATATGTTTTTACTAAGCTTATGACCAAGGAGACTATCAAGTAATTCAGTCAAATCATCTAATACTGATGGGAGACTTAGTGTCACCCATTAAGTAGATTTTCTCTAGATATCTCCGATGAAAATTTATGATCACCCTTGCAGTCATCACGACTGGTTTTAAAGGTTGCTAGGGAAGTACTCTGCTTGATAGACAGTATCAGACTATTCCAGAAATGGAGGATATGTTGGGTTAGGCAACTGTCAAGCTAGCTGGTATTGTTGATGTGGTACTATAGGTTTAAGTCTCTAAAATGGTTATTTTCTTTTATCACTGACTTTATTTAGATGAAGAAAGACGAGCTTGTTCATAACACAGAAGGCTAAGCAGTGAACACCCCTAATGTGTCTGTGTGATACTGAGTTTGGGGACAAAGCATTTAGCCATCTGAGACAACAGGGGTACTGTAACTTGAGATTTTAGGTTCATAGGTAGGTACTAGGCCATCTGCCCGAAGGCATTTATAAGCCTAGTCAGAATGTGTTGGCTTTCGCCACCCCCTTAGATTAGTTCCCTGTGCCTCTGTCCAGCACAGCCACTGAAGTGATCCCCGGGGTAAACTTTCTGTTTCCCATCCACTCATCAAGGTTTCTCTTGAAGAGTGTTCGCGAGGAGCTCTGCCTAATGTAGATTGGAATCTTGTTCCAAAGCATGGGAAGTCTCTGGGACAGCAATGTATCCCTCCAGCACGTCCGATTTATTGCTGTGGTGAGGTTTAGATCCCTAGAGCTTGTGGCTCGAGGGGATATGGTTTTCTTTAGGTGGAGCATGTCCATCAATTCTGGGTTGGACATGGCCTTGTATGTCAGGCAGAGATCACCTCTGAGCAGGCTGTATGCAACCGAGTATAGCTGGAGTTTCTTCAGTCGAGCTGCATAGGGCATCTGTTTGAGGCCAGTGATCCTCTTGGTGAGGTACTTCTGTGATCTTTCCAGGTATTGCAGGTGTCTTGTAAGGTACATCCTCACTCTATGATGGATTTGATGAGCGATGACTAGAGGGGCACAATGACCTCTTACAATCTGGATGCGAACCCTTTTGTGATTAGGCGGGCCACATAGAAGGATTTTCTAACCACTTTGGCAATGTGATTATCAAAGGAGAGATTACTATGTACTTGGGTCCCCAGAACACTTACTACGTCTTCTGTATTTAGGGGGCTACCACCTATGTGGTAGTTTGTGGGTACTTTGTTTTTTCCAAAGGGGATGACTATGCACTTTTTGACATTTAGCTTGAGGCCATGACTTTGACAGCAGGTATCTGTCTCAGTGAGACCCTTTTGGACGATGTCTGTGTCAGCCGGAGAGTCAATTATAGCCCCTAGTTTGCAGTCGTCTGTGAACGTGGTCAGCCATAGTTGTCCTGTGCTTGCCTGTAACTCTGAGAAGTATATGCTGAACAGGAGGTGTCCTAGGACTGAGCCCTGGGAACGCCACTTGTAACCGGTTTAGAGTCGGACCTAGCTCCCGCAACTCTCACCATGTGGGTTCTGTCCGTAAGAAAGTTGGCAACCCATCTTGAGACATAGGGGTTTATGTTCAGACTGGTGAGCTTGTCTATACTACCAGAATGGGGAATAGTGTCGAAAGCCTTTGCGAGGTCTAGGTAGGCTGTGTGTACCACATTTCTCTCGTCTATAGCCTTGGTAACTGTCTCAAAGAAGTCCACCAGGTGTAGGAGGCATGATCTGCCCTTAACAAAGCCGAACTGAGTAGGGTGCAGTGTTTGGAGGTTCCCAATGTCTCTGTTAACGAGTTCCATGATGATGCGCTCCATAGCCTTGAAGACCAAGCTAGTCAGGCTTATAGGGCGATAGTTCCCGGGGTCTGTTGTGGCTCCAGCTTTGAGGAGTGGAATAACCATTGCTGTGTGCCACTCTATGGGTACATAGCCTGTGGAAAGGCTAAGTTTGAACAGTGTGTGTAGGTGAGGGGTTAGTTCGTCTTTGAGCTCGTGTAGGACGCAGCCTGGGACACCGTCCAGTACCACTGATGCTGTGTTTTTGGCTTTGGAGAGGGCTGTTTTAACCAGAGTGTCTGTGATTTCAGGGGCTCTACATTCTTCTGGAATGGTTATGGGCCCTTTTGTGGGTGAGAGGGGGGTGAAGTTTGCACTGAACCTGTCTGCATGGATGTTGGCAATATCGGTCGGTTCAGTGTATTTTGTGCCATTCTGCAATAACTCTGAGCAGAGCCACTTAGATTCTTGACATAGCTAAAGAATGCCTTGTGGTTATCTTTGGAGTCCTTGGCAATTTTTCTTTTGAAGCTCACTTTGGCTGATTTTATGAGGGATCGTAGTTTCTTGCTGATACTGATCAGGGATGTCTTCCCTTCTTGGGATTTTACTCTTTTCTGTACTAGTTTCCTCCTTCTATTGTATAGCTTGTTTATGGCAGGGGTCCACCAGACTGGTTTCCTTTTCTTGGAGGAGTGAGTCTTGGTTTTGCTTGGGATAGCACAATCCATGCTATCCATGATTCTTGTAGGTGCCTGTGAATGCATTAGTAAAGGATTTTGCAGCTTGGACAGTGTTATCCTTTAGCATGGGGGCTTTGAATCTTTCCACCTCGGTCTTAAGTAACGTGAAGTTTGCTTTTGAAAAGTTTTTCACAGTGGTTTCCTTGACCGGGGGTGGGGGCAGAATGTGGATATTCAGAGTGATTAGTTTATGGTCAGATCTAACCAGTGAGGGGTTGACCTCCGGTGTGGAACACCGGTCACCCATGTTGGTGATGACCAGGTCCAATATGTTGTCACCTCTGGTGGGAGTGTTGACCAGCTGATCCAGGGCATTTGAGTTTATAAATTCTAGGAAATGTTGGGCAAGGGAGTTAGTACTTGAGTAGTTCTCCCAGTTAATGTTTGGGTAATTGAAATCACCCAATATTAGGGTGTTTAGTAGGACCTTTATGTTTCCCAGTGTTTCCAGAAACGCGGAATGGGGGTCCTGGGACATGGTGGAAGATCTGTAGCAAGCTACAATTTGAACTGCAGTTTTGCCCGTTGTTAGCTGCACGTGGATGATCTCTGAGGCATTGTGCTGTGCCTCTAACCTGGAGGTGTGGGTATCCTTGATGAATATGGATACTCCCCCGCCTTTTGTATTTCGGTCCAGGTTCTGTGGCCGAAATGCATGGTATGAGTTTCAGCCTGGTAGTGCTGGGGTGCTCTCTGGAGCCTTAAATCAGGTTTCTGTTACTGCACATATATCGATTTTCTCCATACTAAGGAGTGCCTCGAGTGCGTGCATTTTGAGGTTTAGACTTATGGCACTGAGTAGCATTACCCTCACTTTTTTGTTACTTGTGCTATTTACGGCAGTGGGTTTGTATTTTGAGCCTTGCCTAAAAAAGGCACTATGGGGATGGCAAGAGCCTTGGCCAGTATTCGAAAGCCTAAGGGTGACAGGTGCAAGCCATCTCTAGTGAAGCAGTGTGGCATGTCAAGCATGTCATCCCAGGTGGACAGACACTGGATCCCCTTTGAATGACACCAGAAACTTAGCCAATTGTTGAAATTGATAATTTTTTCTTCATACTGTGGTATCATTCTTTCGATGAGAAAGCAATGAAATCTGTCAAGCTGGTATAGGTGCTTAGGTGTGTTATGCTGGTATAGGTGCTTAGGTGTGTTATGCTCAATGATGAGTCTTAATAAGGGATGATGGATAGTTTATGAAAGGTAAAAGAATTTTTTAATCACCACGGATATGTGGCAGTCAAAGGAGAGTCTGCTGTCAACTTATGTGCCCAAGTCACTGGAAACTTTTTCAAATTTAAGTGTAATATAACTTATACGGTAAGCAGTAGTCAAGCCAGATTTACCAAAGGAAACTATATCAACAAGACAGACATGGAAATGACCAAATGGCAGTGATAACTGTACCACTACAATATTAAGTACACACTGACAAGGCCACAACCAAGGCCAACAGGATGGCTCGATAGAGTCGTAAGAAGAATGTATTCTAGGTATAAGGTTGTCATTCTGCCACTCTACTGGGCCCAGATGCAAATAAAAGGCACCTAAGAAAATTTAAATTAATGGAAAATGTAAGAGAGATGCAGAATAGGCTACTGGAGTGGGAGGTGACCACAGAATAAATAGAAGTTTTATTAAAGTATGGGACAAGGGGAATAGACAGAAAACCAGCTAGGAAATGCTAGTTAACAAACCACAGAACACTAAACAAATAACTGTATTCATCTGATCAGACGGTACCCTTCCTCATTAAACTGTGGTGAAATCAGTAATACAAAGTTTAGTGCATTTTTGGACTCCAGCATGCAACGATAAATATCCTCTGCATAAGCTTTGCAGGTGCAGCTCTCTCCTCCATTAACTGAAGACAGCAGCACAGACAGCATGCAGCACTATCACACAAACACACACACAGCTGCACTTTAGAATAGTGTGCATGTCTGACAACTGTCAAAATAAGCAATACAGACATAACTACACTTCTTACACTGTGTGTGTTCTCTTCTGCTGTACTTACAGTAAAGAAAATGATCCAGACAACTTCAAATATGTGTTACCCCGTAATATCAACATCTTATTCACAGTCACCCATTACATTCCTCCATTATCGCTAGCAACACCTAAAGATAATTATAGAGTGGGTGTTTGACTGTCCAGTATCATGTCTACTCCCTCCATATCTGCCATAGTGATGGGGGCACATAACCTTATAATCTGGATTCCATACAAACTGTCAAGTGTCATCATCACATTCAAGTTTAAATTAGTGCTTAAATCCTAAGTGATTTGCAAAACTGAATACAATACATAACACAAATCAAATAAAGTCAGACAAATTTCAGGGATATGTGTATATATCTATCTACATATTTATATAGAGCCATATATATGTGTGTGTGTGTGTGTGTGTGTGTGTATAAATACATACAAACATTCACACATAAATAGATGCATATCTATTTTTAAAACACATACACATGCACACACACACAAACATACAGACATATACACAGCCTGCCAAGAACAACATTTAAATATAATCATGCTGCATTGTTGAACTGAAACAGAAAGTGCAATAAACAGTCTGTTTATAACAGAAACAACACTTTCAGTTTGTCTGTAATACAGGAAGCTCCTGACAGCATTTATGTTCCAAAGAAAAGTCAGTTCACCAGACTCTATCATGGTGCACAACTTCAAGCATCTGTAGAGTACATATTTTTCTGCAAGAAATCTCATGCTTTCACGTCAGCTGAACAGCACAGAACTAACCGGCACAGACTAAAGCAGAGGACAATACGGTTAGAACTGTTAAAAGAAATCTTCAATGAGAAGACAGAATGCACCAGCTGTTGGAAAAATATTTCAATAAACCAAAAATAATGTTAATCAATAGGGACATCTCAAATATATCTTAATCTTGACTGAAATGTCTCCATATATTAATGGCTCTTAAAAAAAACTAATAAAAGTTCCATTAAAAAGTAGTTAAACCCATAAACTGAATGTAGAAGTCAAGACAGCCCATTACATTAAGTGAACCTTCCTGTAGATAATGTGTCACCAAGAAATACAGAAAGTTGCAAGAGGTGCAAAAATAACCAAGCAATCAGCAAGAAACACTTGCAAAATTAAAGTAACACAAATGGCCATTCAAAAAACCTGTCACATGACCACGATCAAATGTTCATAAGATTTACACAACTGGGCTTAAACATTAAACTTCAAAAAAAGTAATATAACTTTTCCATGCATAGAAAGTCTTACTTTCTAGGGTGCTTGGGCCATAAAGACACCAATCCATTTATGTTATCCATGTATGTTTTATTAGCTTAATGGAGCTTTTCTCCCCGGGCCTCTGCTGAAAATGGACATGTATCCAGTTAGACTAGCCTGGTTAACAACTGTAAAATAAAAATAAAATAAATAAATAAATCAGTAGCAGCACTGATAGAGTGCAACTGGTCAAACACTTAAGGGTCTCTACCTTGATCCTGCATTATCCTTTATTGATCATGTTACTACACATGCTAGCAGATACTGAAACTCCGTACTAAAGATGCCAAACTTATTTCAAAGGGAAGCAGTGCTGATTCCTAGTTTGGAAAATGCATTTCCAAGTATCCCTGCTGAATCGACTGCTAATTTAAAGCCTCAGATGTCACACACCAAGACTAACAGTCTCCCTTTGTTATTTGCTTTATATTTAGAGACAATGGCAAAAAAAAAAGCCTCAGAAATTCAATGATATAACTGGTATAGTAATCAAGAAAAGTTGGTTTTATTTGCAGATGATATTATTTTGTATTTGATAAATCCAAAAAAAGATATTTTGGTGTTGTGGAACATTTTGAGATAGTTCCAAGTCTTTTCGGGGTATAAAATTAATAAAGACAGTCAGATTAGTGGAATGACCTTTTGGTTTAACGAGCAATATTTTCTTATTGTAGGCATAAACAAATCCTGATACAATCAAACACCCATCAGGATAATGTTTGCGTAAAAATCTTGTTACCCATTCATTTAGGATCAAACAATATGAACTGAACACTCGTCCGGAATGGTTGTGGTTCTATGAATATAAAACTTAAGTTGTATGTAAACATTCAGTGTATGTAACAAATTTTCACCTTTGCTAGAAAAAAAAGACATAGTTATACGGGAAGACTCAGATTAACTTCTGATGTTACCTGTGGAATGAAGGCTGGGCTGGTTTTCAGGGTGACCCTATCCTTGTGAAAGACTAAGCACAGTGGAATACAAGACATGGTACGGAGTTCTGAGATTCGTCTGGCTGAGGTAATATAAGCCAAGAACAGGGCTTTTCATGACAAATTTTAGGTCCTTAAAAGATGTTGGCTTGAAAGGAGATTTTAAGACCTCTAGTATGAAAATTAGGTCCCATGGGGGGGGGGGCAGGATATTTTATTAGTGGACAAACAGACAGTCCTCTGAGGAAGGCCTTGCAGAGTTTTGGACACAAATGAGCTTATACTACTGCCACACACTTAGTAAACACCCAGGGAGCTGTGGTGAGGCTGAAGGGCAAGGCTCTGAACTAGTAGTGACGGGCTCCTATCCAAAACCGCAGGATCCTTCAGAACTCCACTGCAATCTTTATATGGAGGTAGACATCCTGAAGGTCTAAATAAATGGACTCACATGATTACGTGGTGGTGTCAGTTGAAGAGGCCACCCATGTTAGAGTAAGACTCAAGGGTTGATGCTGGGGTTTTCTAAACAAGGGAGACTTGGAACCCTTCTGATTAATGTTAAAGGATTGTTGAGGGTTCTCACATCTCTCGCCTATGGCAGACAGCATCCTTCCTTCACTCTATATCCAAAGAGTAGAACCCTGAAAGGGGGCATTGGTTAAGGACTCCTTGAAGTTGCCCACAAAATCGTACAAATGAAGCCAGGCAGGCATCTGAGTGTGATGCCCACACCTGCCCCTCTAGCCACTCCTTCAGCTGCATTACGTAGTAGACACATGGATAGACTACTGAGGTTCAACACTATATTCACAGATGCTTCCAATTGTTTTTTTTTTTTTAACTCTTGACATGAGTGGCATGTGCAAAGTATCAATGGCTGGTTCCACCAGGTCCCTCTGAAAAATATTCATGTGTGTCAAATAATTTAATGCTCTTAGAATAAAATTGCTTGAAGTATAAGCATGCTTTCCAATCTTATTCATCACTTTTGACACCTTGTCAAGAGGACAGACAGCAAAAGATTAATCTGGGATCCCTCTTTTGGTGGCTGCTGCAACAATCATACAGTCAACCAGAGGACTTTCAAACCAGTGTTGCTCATCTTTAGGTGGCTGTAGAACCTTATATGATTTGTAAGGTATTGCTTCGGTTGTGTCCGAGTCCTTCCATACCCTGCTGGTGAGCAAATTAATAAGATGCTCTGTAGGACAGACCACCCAAGAGGTAGAGGGCAGAGAGAAGTGGGCATCAAAAAGCACTTCCTCATCCTGACAGGGTAGGTCTGTTGGCCAAAATCCCCTTTGTCTCATCTATTCAAGAAGTTTGCCTATTGCTGCACACTCAAGAGAGGATTATAGGGAGCTCTCTCTCTCTTCCTAGTACGTCTGAGGTCAGAGACTCCAAAAGGTAGCCCAAGTGACTTCTTTTGTATATCCTCCTCCTGTTAATGTCCAGCTATAAAAAAGAAACAGTCCCCTGAGGAAGGCCTTTCAGAGTTTTAGCCACAAATGAGCTAACACTACTGCCACGTACTTGGTAAACATCGATGGAGCTATGATAAGGCCAAAGGGCAAGGCTCTGAGCTAGTAGTGATTGGCTCCTAGCCAAAAGTACAGGATCCTTCAGAACTCCATTGCAATCTTTATATAGAGGTAGACATCCTGAAGGTCTAAAGAGCTCATCTAGTTGTCTGCCTTCAGACAGGGCAAAATTGCTGACACCAAGACCATTCTGAGGGGGTCTTTACACAGAGATTTAGGCCCTCAAGTGCTCTGAGAGCTATGTTTGCACAGTCTGGAATTCTTTGAGGTTTCTGCTTTGTCCCTGGGAGCTATGATGAACAGACTGAAGAGATGACAGGAAGGTATCATGGGGTGGAGCTGGTACCAATGAAGACTCTGTCAAATGCCTTGGCAGGGAGGCTCACACACTCTCCATTGCCTCAAACGCAGATCTGGAATCCATCTGCAAAGCTCCCTGGCTCCAGAGCCATCACAGTCTCCCATCAAAACAAAGATGAATGGTACAGAAGAAAGAAGTCTCAAACTGTGGACCTGGATGGCCCTGAAATGGAGACCAGTGTCTACTGCTCAAAATGGCTCCAAGCAAGTTGTTCCCAAGGATGGTACTAAAGTCCCAGTATCGAACAATCAGTCCCAATATCCATTCAATGCTGCTGATCTTGGTGTAGAGTGTATCAGATGTGTTAATGTCAGCACTGACATAATAATACCCATTGAAGGCAAGCAGCTAGGCACCAGTTGGGTAGTTGGCTCTGAAGCCAACAGTAATAAGAGTGGCACTGGAGAAGGAGCTAAGAGAGGTAACCTGGAAACAGAGGGGGATGGGAAGATAACCAACTCTATCTGCTTCTTCAAAAAGTTCCTCATCATAGTCTCCCAATCTGCTTCAGTAGCTCTGCGAAAGGAATGCACATATTTCAAATATGCCATGGAGGATGGGCTGGAGGACAGGAAGCAAGAAGCTCGCTTTCAAAAGCTTAATGACTAGAAGACTTTACCAGAGATTTGTATTGGATAATGACAGTCTCAACAGGTGGGAACATGCATGATGGTATTGGTGCTGGGGAAGTCTCTCGTGCTGAAATCTTGGGACCAGGTAAAGGTCTGGCTTCCTCAAGGTTTCCTTCCTTAAGTTCCATTTCTCTTTCCTCATCTTTTGTTTTCTCAGATTTGTCCACAGTGATGGGGGTTAGGGTCTGGGAGATGCAGCCCCTTTAATATTAGCTTGTACTGTCTCTCTGCAAAAGATCTGAGCCCAAAGCCCTTACAAATGTTGCATAAATTGTGAGTGTACTAGGCAGAATTTTATGACCACATTTTGAATATTTAAGTGTTTTGTCCTGGTTAAAACAGAGGAACACATTACATCCTAAATTTCTGAACAATACCAACAAACTACTGCTATAAAGATACACACACACACACACACATATATATATATATATATATATATATATATATATATATATATATATATATATGTATATGGGTTCCCTTTATAATTTCGAAATACTGAAATCCCGACTTTCAGTATTTCGAAATTATAATACTGAAGCCTTGACATTCTGAAACACCAGAAGTGTGAAATTCAAAATACTAAAGTTCGGAGCTTCTGGTGTTGCGGTGTGTGAATGCATAGGTGTAAGTGTAGGTAAGTACGTATGAGTGTGTTGGTTAGGGGCTTTTGTGTATGCTAGTGTGTGTTTTGGCTGTGATGTGTGTGTGTGCAAGGGGTTGTGAAATGTGTGTGTGTGAGTTACCTTTGTGTGTGTGATTGTGCGATCTCGGAGTTAGTATATATAAGTTGGGGGGTGCTGCAGTGTGTGAATGCATAGGTGTAAGTGTAGGTAAGTATGTATGAGTGTGTTGATTAGGGGCTTTTGTGTATGCTAGTGTGTGTTTTGGCTGTGATGTGTGTGTGCAAGGGGCTGTGAAATGTGCGTGAGTTACCTTTGTGTGTGTGACTGTGCGATTTCAGAGTTAGTATATATAAGTAAGGGGGTGTGGGGGTGCAGTAGTGTAGGATTGTTTGTTTGATTGTGGGGGGAGACTGTGTGTATGTGTGTGGGGTGTATTTGCACTGTAGGTTCGCAATTTTAAATTTCTCGGTTATGTGGTTTCGGTATTTAAAGGTTTCAGCTACTTCTGTGGTGAACCCATATATATATATATATATATATATATATATATATATATATATATATATATATGAAACACGTTTGTATGTATATGTTTAGATGCATATGTGTGTGTGTGTGTGTGTGTGTGTGTGTGTGTGTGTGTGTGTGTGTGTGTGTGTGTGTGTATATATATATATATATATATATACATATATATATATATAATATATATATATATATATATATATATATATATATATATATATATACATATATACATATATATAAAAAACACGCACAACATATATAATTATAATATGTTATATATCCCTATACACACACGCACATAATTTTTTTTTTTTTTTTGAAGTAACAAAAGTCGACTGAGGGACACTAAACCTTTTTCTAAATGTCATGAAGGAGTCAAGGCAAGGGAAACAGCAATCCTATAAAATATTATTTTGAAGACAGAATACCTGAAGAAATAGAATAAGAAAAACAATATGAAGGAGCATATGGCTGCAATGTGGAGATTTTTAGTACACAATGGTGGCAAATGAGATCTAAGGTTAGGAAGAGCACAGGGGAACCACGGGGGGGGGGGGGGGGGGATAAAGTAGATTGAGGGTAGTAGAACTACCAGATGGCTTGATCGCTCAGGAAACAGTAGGCTCAGACAGATAGATGAAATACATCCAACAGCTTCCTTATTTTCTCTTTGGCACTTTGCAGTTGCTCCTCTTGCTGTTCTGTGAGATCCTCCTTTTTCTCTGATACATTAACTTTTGTCAACCCTTTTAAAGAATTTCTATTACTTCCTTTTAATATGTTTTTTCTCATTTTTACCATGTTTTTAAACTCCTATTTCATTTTCTCCCACTCACCAGCTAACCATTCTGAAGAAATTTCCAACTTCCTTTATAAATCTTGAATCATTCCACTTTTAGTTCCTTAAATTGCTTTCCTTTTAACAGGCAAGTAGGAAGGTGCCAGCATTTCATTTTTTGCATCCTTATCTTAGTTGCTGCATGATCTGTTATAGCTACTGGATGGGTCTCAATGAAATACACATGCTTCTCTGAAATATAATTTCTATACAGTCAGAAGGTATATGCTCTTGTCCTTGACATGCATGGACTTCACTGAATGTCATATTAAAAAGTAGGGATAAATGAAGCACAGACTCCTTAAAACGTGTGTGTGTGTGTGTGTTCGTTCACATGCACGGGCTTGTACGTAAAAAAAATTTATTCACACTCTGCATGTGCTACATTTGGTAATCACCAGTCCTTTTAGGGCCATATTCCAGAAGATCTTCATTTGGGATATGTGAATGTGAGATCTAACAGAGCTTACAAACACACAACATGATGCAAAGCAAAAAATCTTGAATTTCTGACCCTCGAAAAGACATAGGATCCTCTTATTAAAAAAAAAAGATGCATTAAGCAGCAAGAAAAATGGAGGTTAAATAAAGCGTTGCCATTTTAGAGATCTTTCTGTTCCATCTGAGGTGTTGCTGTTGAAGCAAATTAGAACACCTGTTGTTGGTCATCACTTTCCGCGCCCACTGTCAAGTGACTATTGGTATGTCAGATAGCAACAACAGATGGTGGCACATAAGAAAAGCTACAAAGAATTCAAAGACCTAGTGATCCCTCCAGCAAATATTAAGCTCTTCAAATGCTCTCAATTTAACATACTTTTTGTTGTGTCTTTCGGCTTATTCCAGTTAGGAGTCGCCACAGCGGAACTCTGGTCCGCTAATGTTTTGTAGTGGATTTTTACGTGCCGAGTTACCAGCCCTGACGCACAACCTTCAACGAAGGCACGCCCATTCACGCATGCCTCCACACAGAAGACGCTCTAGCTGAGAATCGAACGCGACAACATCTTGCTGTGAGGCGACAACTCTACCGCAGCACCACTACCGCGGGTGGTCTCAATTTAACATACTAATTCTACATATTTTCTTTTAAATGCAGCTATAGAAAAGGGACAGACAGTAAAATAAGTCTTTAAGGCTGTGACAGAAACTATCCTGAAAGAAATTGTACAGATAGTTTTACTTAATGATTAAGCAGAAAAGACCCAAATACTTGTAGGCCAAAAAATGACAAAAAAGAATCTCAGCCATGAAGACCTAGCTGCATAGTGCAAGCAGTGATGCCACTAAAAATTATCTTTTGCATACAGATGAATGCAGTGACAAGCAATCTTTCCTCCAGTGAAACCAAATTTTAAAACTTATCAGGATGTGCAGGAAAATAAAATGACAGGCCACTTTCACAGATACTGACATTCTATGTAATGACATCTCAAAACATATTTAATATAAAGAGCACTCTTTAAGATATCTTTTTGTTTCTTATCATTTTGTACAACTTCATCCAATAACACTCAGCTTTATGCTCCACAGGCTTGATTCATTATATCAACTACATTTAAAGTAAAAGCCCTTTCTCTGAGCCCTGCGCAAAACATTTTGTAAAAATACCATGACACAATCTGTTTTCATGCATTTTGATGTTCTAAACCTTTTTCAATACTATCCCAAGCCATTAAATACTTCCTTTCATATACAGAAACTTTTCCATTCAAATTAGCAATTTTTTATTAAAGTTTTAAAAGCATAAAACACACACCTCAATAACAAAATACCCCTGTCTGTAGACTCAACTTTAAAATAGTCAAACTTTCTTGTCAAATTATCATTTTCCACCTATACCTTAATACTAATTCCAAAACAATCCATTGACAGATCTACCTACACAACTACTCAGTTAACCCACTTAGGAACCTCCACCCATCTTGATGAAATTAACACGATTGATTTGTAAGTTTAGCCTCTATAATGGGTAAATCTGATAATGGCACAGGCATTTCAATGAATCAGCAAGTAAAAGTTACCCAGACTGCCCGGTCTACTCCTTTTTCTATCACACAACATGCATAACTACCTCTTCAGGAGTACAGAAGCTGAAATGACTGGGGAGAATGTATGTCACAAATGACAGGCCCTCTTCTTATAAACCTATCATTACGACAGATTCATAATGTTGGTATCTGACAAAAAGAGGTATGGCCCTTGTAACAAGTAGGGCAGAATTCCATGCTAATCTTCCAAATATGTCATCCATGCGGGAATATATCTCAGATAATGGAATCCCAAAACATAGAACTGGACCTTGTAGTGCCTAGCAAAGGTGCTAACCGAAGACAAGGTTGCAGCTGACTACCTTGTCATTCACCTTGAGTGAAAGATGTCTTTGAAGACAAATGAGGCAGTGATTAAGATTTTTTGTTATTTAACCTTATCCCCTTATCCTTTAGCTAGTGTGTGCCCCTGCAATGCTGGCCCAGTGCAGCAAGTATGCTTCGATGCATGTGTCAGTTTTGGCTACAACACATTCATGATGTCTGGCAGGCTGTGTGTCTGGCCCTTGCACCAGGTCCTATGCCTCAGCCACTGTCAGGGAAGGTGTCTTGATAAGCCAGAGCTACCACACCACACTTCCATACATCAGTTTTAAGTTCTGATGTACAAACTCCTCAGGCACACAACCCCCCCCCAATGATGAGGACCAGACTAAACTATAGCTTTTACACTTTCAAACTACTATTCACCCAGATGATGCATAAAAACTACATAACACTGGGAGGCAATCAGTTCCACCTAATACATTCCCTCATTTTTAGTACCAAATTTTGTTTGTCTTTTTCGGCTTTTCCCGGTTAGGGGTCGCCACAGCGGAACTCTGGTCTGCTAATGATTGGCAGTAGATTTTTATGGTGCCGAGTTGCCAGTCCGATGCCCAACCTTCAGCAAAGGCACCCCCATTCACACATGTCTTTCGAAAGCCACTCAATCGCAGGGAGGACATGCAGACTCCACACAGAAGGCACTCCAGCCGAGAATTGAACAGAAGAACCTCTTGCTGTGAGGCAACAACACTACCGCTGCACCACCGTGGCTACAATAGCAACCCTTTAGTTTCAAGATAAATGCAAGATGACAAAATCATTTTTAATGAATGCCACCAACTGACATGTTCTGACAAGTACCCTAACACATGCATCTGTACACAAGCATTCTAAGAATAAATAAAGGTATAAAACCTTCTTAGTATGAATGACTAGGAGGCTGCATTCACTATGCTATGATGTAGTACTTAAAATATCTGATATGCCAGTATAGCAGCCGGCCCAGAATTAAAAAAAAAACAATGTTTGCAAAACTTAAAATGGTCTGAAAATATGATAAAGAAAAAATAAATATTTAAACACTGGCAATAACACTAGAAAAAGAAAGCATGGAAAGAATCAATGGTATCAACTGCCAACAGATACACTATAAGCAAGACAGACTATTATGCTTCTTCACTGAAAGATAATGCAGTGCAGTTTAATACCATCTTTACTTGCAAGTCTTTATATCATGGTCAACACACAGTTTAAGACAAATGTTAACCAAGTCAGCTCCATGGCATACAGTTATAAAGCCTGGACTATGGTACAGGTGACCCTAGTTCGATTAGAGTCTTGGGTACCTTTAGGAGTTGCTGGAGAGGACGTAAGTGAGCGGCACTGCTCACTATAAATCCAGGGTGGGGGGGGGTCATTGCTGGCTCACCACAGGGGTGACACCTAGCGGGAGCTCTAAACTTTATTCCCACTGGATTCTAGACCCACTGAGCCTGCACTTAAGCTGAGGGGGAACTTAGTGTGCAGAGGTACATTCTCCCCCAAGACAGCAGCACTGGAGCTCAGAAGAGTTGCGGAGCTGGGATGGGGAGTGCTTCTTGGAAGATGATGGTAGGTCACCCTACAAGACCAGCAAGCTGGTCCACTCCCTACCACCCTGCTTTCACTGGGGATTAGAGGGCCAAGTGGGATTCTTAGGGGAAAAAAATAAGCCAAAGGAGTTTTGCCCAGTCTAAGAATGTTCCCACAGAATGAAATGGCCAAATGGATGCCTGTAGATGGAGCCATCTGTGACAGCCTGCAGGGAGCAAAAAATGACTCACAGCAGTTGCTCACTTTTAGCATACACCTAACCAAATCATCATAAGTACAGCTATTCTATGTGAAAGATTCTCAAATCACTGTCAATCATCAAGGTTGTTAATTGGTGAATTTGTCTCCAGCAATTTGAATAGGAGGGTGGAAATGCACTACACGACGTACTTTTTTCACAATTCTGTGATGGTCTACTGTACAAAACAGAACTCCACTTCATAGCACATGGAAACAACAGCTAACAAAGCAACCCAAAAATTTATAAAATTATAAAGCTGCCACAACCATTTGCCTCTTCACATAGGTTTGCACCCTTCTAGACAGCAACAGCAATGTTTCATATCTGGAACTGTAGGCAGCAACAGCACTGCTTTGCATCCAGAACTGTACAAGGGACACAGGAAAATAAAGGGACATTTCCATTTGTCATTTCCAGCAAGAAATATTCAAGGAGAATAAATGAATATAGTCTAAGAATTGCCTTTGAAGTCAGCTCCCCAAAATACCAATTCCCACAATTAATGCAATTACAGAGGTGATGACAAACATCCTGAACATTTAACAGACTTAAATAATGCACATAATGTACTTAACTTGCAAGCTAATATTCCAACTAATTTTTCACATGAAATACATTAGTATGACAGACCTCACAACGTGTACATGCCCAGTCTTGTGAAGATAAACAAGTACTGGCTGCAAGAGTTAAAGTAAACTGATTCTTCAATGTTACCCCAATACACACAGCAGATATGCAAATCAACTTGCTCAAGTCCCAACCTTGGGCTTGAGAGCAACCAAACATGCATAAAACCTACCCCTTATTGCACATCCTTTGTTAGACTACAAGGTGAAACCCTCCACACAAGTCAGCTCTCATATAGTTAACTGGTACAGTCTGCTGCTACATTCTTGGATGGTATTGGGTAAAACTGTTGACAACTTTTGCGGAAAGAAACAAGCACTTTGAGCTATACATCAAGTTAGGGACTGGAGCTTTAACAGAACAGCAGCAGAAGGGCTTAGAAACTGTTTGAGATCCAGGAAGCCCCCCCCCCCCCCCCCTCTCTCTTACTGTCTGTGCCTTCAGGCCAATGAAAGAGAGAGAGCAGTTGCTAGAAGCAGTCCAAGCCACAAAGACAAACATTCATTAATGTGCTTTGGATCATAAACTGGAATTTTTTTTAATTTTTTTTTTTTTAAATAACCGTAAGTAGGCCGGATTTAAAGTATTTACAGGCAATGCTTTGCAGGCCTGATTAAAAGTGCTCACAGAATACATCTGATTCATGGGATGGGATTTTGAGAACATTGCTCTATACAATACAGCCAAAAGACCAATTTGGTTTTAGCAACGGAAATTAATCAATCCTTCTACAGAAATATTTAGTCTTATCATTATACAATCTGAGTTCCCTGTGGACATCCATACATTACCACTTCTTGCACAATGAGGAAAAACAAGATTTATGGCTTGGCTTAAATTTGTTTCTGTGGCCGTCTTTGTCATAAGAAAGGGATATGTTCTAAGAATCACTCTGTATTCATGGAATAATAAGAAAGGCACTCTTAGTGACAAAGCCTGCAACTCAAAATTTTTTTCTGGTCAAACTAACAGACAGTAGAAATAAGAGTCTTTTAAGAGAGGTACTTAAATTCTGCTGAGGCAGCAGGTTCACAGGGAGGAAGGGTAAGCTTTTCTGACATAAACTAAATGTCCTAAGGTGGAATTGGTACAAAAGTAGCTCAAAATAAAAGAAACAGGAACTGAAAGGGATCTAAACCCTTGCTGGATGACCATATTGTTTAAAGAATGTCCACATATTTTTACAAGTCTTCTGCATGGAAAATTTACATTGTCCAAAAAAGCAGGACTACTTTCCATCAGAATTAGGGAAATCATGCTGTCAGTTTTACATACTGCAGATCTGGGATGGGTTTTCCAAAAGGGTTAGTCAGCAACATCTTGAATGGACACAATCTCAATGGTTTCTCCAGCAGGAAAGGATGGAGTAGGGAGAAACACATCTGGTAAGGCCAGAAAAGAACTATGAAGATGACTGTCCTTGAGAAGACTGGCTTGCTGAAGAAACATCATTATCAGAAGAAAGTGGGGAAATTCACAAAGGAGGCTAGGAGATCATTTGTGTAAAAGGGCATCCATGAGTTGACCTATCCAGAGAGGGGATCAGGGAAAAGTAACAGGGACAGTTCTTGTTCAATAGGGATACAAAGAAGTTACAATGAGTCTTATCAGACTAATGACCAAATTACTTGGTTATTGATTTGTTCTGACACCATTCATGAAACACAAGTAGACAATATCTTAGCTTGTCTACCAGGAAACAAGTCTTCCTGGGAATGTGGTAAGCAATCAAAAAGCAGAGAGAGTCGCACAGCCAGCATCACTGCCTCCCAATACAGTGGTCAAGAATGGGCTTCTCCTTGTGTGCTGATGCACCAAATAATTCCCCTGTTGCCCACATGTACCTCTATGACCATACAAGGGAGAAGCTTACCTCTAGTAAGTTTATGTGGAGATTTGACTCCTGAAATAAACAGACATGCTGAACTGTTTTTCTGTTGTAGTGTTCCCAGACCCTAAGCAGACATACCATGGTGAGGTGACCAATACCGAAGACATCTTCTAATGGAATCAATTCCTTGCTGTCAAATGGGTTGTGCATAACAACCTCTGAAGATAAAACTTGTGAGGTTTGAATATTTTGACTAGACTGGACAAACAGCTGAAATTTTTTAATGAATGATGTTAACAGTCCACTGTAAAACTCCCACGTAGAGTCCTGTGTGGGGTACTATAACTGCTGCAACCATGAGTCCTAGTGTTTTCAGACAAAGGTCTGCCAACTCCAGCCAAAGTCAACGAGCAAGAGCAACAGCAACAGGACTAAACAAAGGATGGTGTCTACAGCATTTACAATAAAAAGTACCATTTGGGTTGGTTCCAGGAGAGACTGTAAGTTAAAATGTTATTCCCAGACTGACTATGATAGACCAAGTCCTTCATGTCAGCAGCAAGAAGCAACTCATCTAAGTACATGAAGGACTTGGCTCACTGTAGTTTATGAAGTGTCACAGCAGACTATGATTTAGTGAACACCATGGCACATAGATGGGATTGTATAGTAAAATACAGAACTGATACTGACTGGCACTGACTGAACTATGAAGTACCTCCTTGGCTCTTTGTCAATTTTTATGGAGAAAAAGTTGTCCTGGATGTTTAAATTACACATTCAGTTTCCCTCTGTCTGGCAAGCATGGCAAGACTGACTGTACCATGACTATGCAAAGGTCTCCTTTGGGATAAAGGAATTTAGGCTACTGAGATACAGTTCTAGTGGAGGTATTTTGTGTTATCTGCTACCAAAAAGAATTTGGAATACCTATGTCTTCTAGTTAGATTGGACTTTCTCGAATGGCTCTTTTTTTTGTAACAGCTTTAACATCCTTCCTTGCTTCCTTGTTTTTTGATAGGATGGGATTTTGGCTGAAGCAGAGAAGGCAGCAAGGGTAAGGCTATAATGGGAATTGAGAATTTCTTGACACTATTTTCCTTGCTGTTTTCATTGGTTACCCGTTTCATCTGAATGAGTGGTGGCAAACAGAACTCCAAACTGTTTCCAAAGGGACAGGGGCTAGCTAACAAGACTACTGTTATCTGTCCATAGATGGACCACAGCCTTCTACTAAATCCCTAGGACCTTTACCCTTGGGAGCATGACTTTGTATGGTGGGATTGCTTCTTATCAACTGCCTCCTGCTGTGGTGTCTACTGTGTGCATTGGCTAAGACACATCTGACACACTGGTTCCTCTGTGTTTGAGAAAAAAGAATACCGTGGAAAGTGGAATTTCACACCCACAGCTGTCAAAGTCTTGCTCTGTTTTCCCACAGTCTACAGGTGCTGTTAGAGCAGTGAGTTGCTTAGTTACTATCTTGACAAAAGACACATTTAAACACATTATGGGACTTACCCAAACAATACAGACTGTGTGTGTGTGCACCTACTGTCAGGTGGAATGGCCCTACCACAGGAACACTTGTGGAATGCTACCAGACAGGTCACAAGGACCAAATCCTCCAAAAGAAGAAAGGAAGTTTCTGACAGAAAAAATGGTCAGGTAGGCAGAAAGTTGCAAAAATGTCACACAGAAAAGAAAGGAGACAAAGAAAATGCTCAACTCTCACACTAGAAAAAAATTGCCAATAAAGGTAAAGATGAAACCTGACTTGGACCATTTTCTTCAAACTAATCAAGAAGTATTGCAAAGAAGATATGGTGAGACAAGCATACATGGTGCCTGATGGGAAGGAACATACTTTCTGGCAGCCTGGGAAATGTTTAACTTCTAAGCAATCCTAATAACTACAGCATCAGTCTTGCTGTTTACACATAATGGGCCTCTTCTTATCAGATCAAACTTTACTTTCCCTCCATTGAAACTAACAGCATTACTCCAAACACACTAAAATATCTCCCCAACTAAAGTCATATATTCCTCATAAAGACATATTTATACACATAAATTCTTTCCTAAATTCAAACATTAAAAACTCCACACGAATCAGCAAAAGAACGAAACACTGCAGCACTACTAGGTAAATTCAAGAACACCAACAGACCTACCTTTGACCATACAGTTTCTCATACTGTATGGAGATGCTGAACTTCAACCAAAGATCATAACCACATGAAAACTCAAACATTCATTTAAATCCAGAGCATAACCTCTTGCCTAATGACTGCTGGAAGCATAGCCAGCAAGCACGTAATTAGACAGCTGTCTATTCATACAGTTTCCAGATAAAAATACCATTGAAAAATCCAAGCTGACAAGTTAGTTAGTCCAGGTAAATCAGTGGGAAGAGAAACACTTATTTTCGGCAACCACCACCTTAAAGTGATACTGGCAGCAAAATTTACAACTTCAAATAACACAACAAAAGGACTGTTGCTGAAAATTGCATTGATTACTTGAGTTTTCAACTACAAATAATCTCCATCATAAATAAATGGCAACTGAAACTGTTCAAAATAACACATCAATAATCACAATTGTGCTTTCCTATCTTCCACTTCCAACATTGTAAATACATTGTGCTCTCTCCTAAATTGCCTACTTAAGATATTGCATTCAAAAAAGAACCCAATCATCTTTGATAATTTTAACTTCAACCTTTTATGCCCAAAGAGAAATCAGTTATACGATCCCCTGCAGCTCTGGGAGTTGAGCTGTCCAAATATTTAATAAATCTTTTCCCCCATTCAAACACACTCCAAACATCTACTGGACTGGCCTTTGCATATGGCTTCCATACGGAGTTTCCAAATTGCTACTTAATGTTTCTTCCTCCATTCCCCAGCAGTCCTCATCAATAACTCAGTCAAACTCTTTCCACTATTCCACTTTACAGGAATTATTTCATTCAAGGTCTTAGTTCTAAATGAAATAATCTCATGCAGAAGACACAACGATCTGATGGATATCTTTTGTGGTATATCAATGGGTACAAAACACAATACTACCCTTGCCCCACACATTTAGCCTGTTCCCTAAAACTATCTTGAAAAAATGGTTATTATCCATCCTTAGTCTAAATCCTTGGAGCCTAACGTAACTGAAGATTTTAGACCCATACTTACTTCTTTAATTAAACAAATCCTCAAGAAAACTTGATCATGCCCAAGCCTGCACCAGCATACAAAAACAGAACACCCTGCTACACATCAACATGTTTTTTGACAGAAAAAGAAGTTATGTCTTACATTCTTAACATTCCATCTGTGTTGTCCATCTTCATTTTCATTAACCATCCCTCCCCCCCCTTCCCCATTCCAGTCTTCAGACCACCTGGTAGAGAACCTTTTCCATTTACTTTTATAAATCCTGCAGGTTGAAGACCTAAGGTCTGAAATTGGAATTTTTTGGACAGGGGAAGAAAGCTTGGGACATCTTGCCATGACTGGAATTGCAGAAACCATGTGGTTAGCTTCAAACCCTGAAGGTCTGGGTGGGGATGCCCTGACGGTTGGGAAAGAATTCCGGAATCGGCTTCAACCTCAAAGGAAGGCATATCAGGTGACAGCAAAGAAAGGTGAACCAGATTTGTCAGGCCAGAAGGGAGTAATGAGGATTGCCTTGTTTTTCAACCTGAGAGCCTTCTGTAAAAACTAGGGAATTAATGGTAGAGGAGGGAAGGTGTAGAGAAGACCGGAAGAACAAGCATGGACAAGAGCATCTCTGGGTGACTGTCCCTGAGGAGGAATCAAGGCAAAATACCTGCTAAATTTGTTGTTGAAGGGACACAAACAGATTGCACCAAGGTTGACTCCATTTCTGAAAGATCAATTTTGCCATGGATGAATTTAAAGACCACCGGTGAGGCATGAGTAACACTTGGCTGAGCCTGTCCAATAATATGTTAAAATCTCCTAGAATGTGCATTGCTTTCAGAAAGGGGTTGGTAGAGATCACCCACTGCCACACCCTCACTGATACCCGACATAGGGGTAGGACCTGGTTCCTCCCGTTTGTTGATGTACCCCACCACGGACATATCGTCTGTGTGTATCGCTATAGTCCCTGGAGGTAGAAAGCTGTAAAGATGTTGCAATACTAGAAGAACTGCCCTCATCTCCAGTACGCTGATATGCAAGTTGGTCTCCTGGGGTGTCCACGTGCCTTGAACCGTTTTACCAAGATAATGCCCACCCACCCCATCTGGGAGGCATCTGTGGTCACAGTGGTGTTTGCAGGAGCAAGGATAAATGGCCGACTTTGAGAAATGTCTGTGGAGTGAAGCCACCAAAGCAGAGAATCTTTGCATAGTTGGGAGAGTTTGATGGGGAAACTCAAGGGATTCCTGTGAAGAGACCACTGGACCACTAACATCTATCGCAGGATATGCATGTGTAGGCATGCAGTAGGTAGAAGAGTTATAGTGGCCGCCATACAGCCCAGCTCTCTGAGAATCAAGCTGGCTGGAGGAGTCAGGATGGCCAGAGTCTGTCTGAACTGACATCTTAAATTCGTAATCCTCACATAGTTAGAATGACTTGTGATACTCTTGCATCCAGAAGCATCCCAATAACATCTATAATCTGAACTGGTTGCAGCTGAAATTTCTGAATGTTGATTGTGATTCCTAGGAGAGGGGTCAGATGTAAAAGATAATCACTGGGCTGGATCAGTAGATGCTTGGTTGACCCAGGCAGAAGCCAGTTGTTCAGATAAGGGAAAGTCTGGAAACCGTTGAGCCTGAGGTGCATGCCATCACTGCCAAACATTTGGTGAATACCCTGGGGGCTGTGGTGAGGCCAAACGGGAGTGATCTGAACTAGCAGTGACTGGCTCCCAGTCTGAAACGTAGATACTGCCTGGAGCATTTGTCCATCTTTATGTGGTAGCACATATCCTTCAGGTAGCGTATCCAATTGTTCATCTTCATAAGAGGTAAGATGGACTGACTATAATGAACTTCGCTTGCTTCACAGACTTATTCAAGGTGGTCAAGTTCAGAATCAGCCATAGTCCCCTGTTTTTTTGGGCACTAAAAAGAACCTGGAGTAAACACTTGCTCTGACTTGATTGGGGGGGATTTTCGATGACTCTTTTGCTTAGTAGTTTTTCGATTTCTAAGACCACATCCTCCCTCTGACTGGGTGGAACATCTGAGAGGCATTTTCTTTGTTTGGAAGTTGCTAAAAGGGGAATGTAGTATCCTCTGGATATGATCCTTAGCACCCAGTGATCATTTGTGATGACCTCCCAAGGTAGCTAGGTGCAGGGAGAAGTGCCCCCAACTGCCTCCAGAGGAAGGTAGCCAGGCAACCATTGAGGAGCGCTGAAAGGATCGGTCTGAGAAAGTTTCTCATGACCCTTTGTTTTGTGGACTCCCTCGACCATATATGCAGCGTCTTCCATTCTGGTTGTTCTCCCCTCTGCCCCTGGGGGAAAATCTCCTGGAGTGTCTTGAAAAGGACCCTGCAACTTACGAAACCACATCTTTTTACTCCCACACTGGCTCTCAGAAAAAGACCTTTGTGGGGTAGACAAAATGGATCCAGACGGCAGACAGGGTCTTTCCTTCCTTTTCGCTGTGGGAGAGTATGTCAAAAACTTCAGGCTCAAACAAGGTGGAGCCATCAAAGGGGGCGCTGATAATTGTCTGTTTGAAGGGCTCCACAAAATCATACAGCCTCAGCCAAGCATGGTGCCTTATGGCAATGGTGGAACTGGCTGCCCTTGAAGTACCCTCTGCAGCGTCAGATATCAGCCTCATGGATGCATTAACCAGTGACTGGAAGGTGGCCAGTCTGGAGGAAAAGGTCTTCTGCTCCTCTCCAGACATGCACCCAGAGGACGAGGAAGAAAGTTCCTTCACCAGATCCTTTTGTAGCCTCATGAAAAGCAATAGCTAGTTTAATACCCTCAAAGTAAACGTGGAAGAGGCATAAACTCTTTTCCCAAATCTGTCTAGCGCTCGCTACTCTCTGTTGAGATGGTGGACAGAAGAGCTCTCTTGTGTGAGCTCCTTCTTGGTAGCTGCCGTGACAATAACATCTACCAAGATACCCTTGGTCTAAAAAAGCCTTCAACAAAGGGGCACTCAGAATCTTGTCTGCCCACCTGGGGATCGGATCTACTGTATCAGTCTCCTTCCAAGCCCTAGTCAACACTACCTCAATTAGTGGGTCTGGACGGGGAGACACCCAGGTAGTAGATGGGCTGGACCCGAAAGCCTCCCACAGAAACGATTCTTCCAGGGAAGGGTTTTGGGTAGACAAGCCAATGCTCTGGCTCAGAATCTCTAAAATGTCTCCAAAGGAGACTTTGTTGGGTGGTGAACTGGGAGACACTTCTCCTTCCTTGAAATTGGTGTCAGTGGTGAAGGATTCCTCAGGGGAATCCATGTTCCTCCTCTTACAAACCTCTTCCAGGGAGACCTCCTTGGTGAGACACTCCAGGGTGGTGTTGGAAGACTCTCAGGGATCTGCAGAATAGAGGTTTTGGAGGCTTTCTGGGCCCAGCTGTCCATGCAGCAGACTTGAAGCCTCAGGCACCAGAACAGGGATGGAGAGGTTCTGAGGCGGTGCACCAAGGCTCTCCTAGGGTGGGAGAGAACCCTCTCCACCACCGCAAAAGCAGAAGGGCTCTAACCCTCCGAAAGCAGTCCCTTCGGGGTCAAAGCCATTGAAGCAGACACCTCCCGGGGAGGCCTGAGCCTCTCACTCTGAAGGTGAAGTCAGGACAGAACTGTCAAAGGCCGATGTCCAGAGGGGAGTGACAGCTCCGAAACCTTCAGAGTAGATGTCAACCCCCCCCCCCAGAAGAAACCTCAAAGCAGCGTGTCTGAGACACACTCAGAACTGACGTGGTTGGGGCCAAGCTCATTGAGGAAAGAGTCAGAGGAGACAAAGGAATCTCAATCAGCTCTGACACCAAAGGACAGGTCAGAGAAGGAACGACTGGTCAGAAAAGGGAAACCCTCATGGATCCAAATGTGGACTGAGCAGACACAAGCCCCATCTGGATCTGGGCCTCGAGGAACTGGCTTATCAGTCTGCCCATGTTCTTGGAGGAAATGTGTCGGGAAGACCTGGAGGAAGCGGAAGAGGGGGGGGTCTCAGAGATCTCCTGGGCAAATGGGAGGGAGACCTCCTAGACAGTCTGGTTAGCACCTAACTTGGGGCTGAAACAGATGTTAGGACAGCTGCAGAAGTAGCACTCAGCCCTGAAGCCATGGAGGAAGATTGGGATGGAGGTGAGAAAATAGGAGCCGAAAACCCTGAGTCAGAGTCAGTTGGTGTCGAGACTCTCATAGTCTTCTTGGTTGGCTCAGATGAGGACCTTGTGAGAGAGCACTTCCTTCTCTCTCAGGACTTTTTGGAGGGGGGTTGAGCCCCCGAAGTGGAGGGGATGCCAGAACAGGAGGATGGATGGAGCAAGCCCTTAAGGATAAGCTTGCTCCTCCTATCCACCAAGGGTCTATATTAAATAATCGAAATGTACTAAACTCGAACACCTATTCATTAACACCAGAACAGCAAAACACACTTCAGCAAACATCAAAAATTTTGCTAGGGTAAGTCACCTGTCCACCATAACATCACAACACACATTGCACTAAATCAAACCAACGAAGTGGGGGGCTTCATCCCTCCACCCCCCCCCCAATTATATATACCAACTCCGAGATCACACTACAGTGGGGAAAGGGGCAAAGTTGTGGTGTTGGCCAATTACTTCCTTACCCTAGGAAAGTTTTCATCATTTGCAGAAGTGAATTTCACCATTTTCGTGTCAATGAACAGGTGTTCGAGGTAAGTACATTTTGTTTATTTAATACAGACCTATCCACCACGGCCCTAGGGTGGAATCCTTTGCACACCTCACAGTGGGTCTCCAGGTGTGCAGGCCCAAGGCAGTAAACACACTCCCAGTGGGCATCAGACAGTGGGATGTTATACACACAGGAAGTGCATTTCTTGAAACCAAGCGGTTTCTGGTCAACCATAAGAAAACCAAAGAGGAGAAGATAGGCAAAGGAAGAGAGTTTTTTTTTTTTTACAAGAAAGATAGAAAGAAAATTATGGCACAAGAAAATCCTGTTTAAAAACAGGAACGAAAGGCAAAAGAAACTGCTTGCAGGTCAGGAAAGACAGAGTAGGGACGTGGAAGAAGAGGATAGTAAAAAAAAATTTGAATTTAACAATCACAACTTGAAAAAATTGTGGAGGAACTCAGAGCCCAGGAACCTCGCTGCTGAACAAATGCATAGCAAACGAGATCTGAGGTAGTGTGGGGCAGTGGGCTATTATGGGTGGAATGGAGGAGCTCAAGTCTGGAATCTCAAGCTTGGAGAGCAGCTGGTCGGTTTTCAGGGTCAGAACCAAGACCCACAAATTAATGAAAATGAAGATGACAACATCAAATCAAGCACCATCATGGCATGCCAAACCTTCAAAGATGATATTCTTATCAATAAGGGCAAACAACCCAGGGCTGTTTTTCAAACCCCAATAAGGCTTTCAACTGGTCAACCATATATATGCTCCTCATTAAAGCCAAAGAAAGGCTCTCCAACTTCCTTCTTTACAGATGCATTTTCATTAAAAAATAGGGATTCCAGTCTCATCTCTCAACTCCTCTATCCCAAACATACCACAAAGGCTGATTCTGGTCCTCTGTCCTCCTTCATTAATGAAAACTCCCCTGCTCTTCCTTCCTCTACCACTGCTCTCCATTCCTCTTTCCCAACAAAACATCAGTCATCTTTCAACCTGCATTTTCAATAAAAGACTAATTTTGAACTCTAGTAAGACCAAAACAATGATCTTTTGAGGAAAAACAGAACTACTCAAATCAGTTCTTCACAACCAGTACATCAAAGAATATGGAGGCCATCTTCTTACAAACCACCTTATTCTTAAAACATCTGGAAAATTTGCCATACTAATCTCCTACATAAGAGTAACATACTACATAAATTAAAAGCAAAATCAATAAATAAGATGTTTTTGAGCCTGCATGATCTCACACTTTCCTCCTTCAGAAGGTCTAAGACACAAACAAAGAGGTAGCTACTAGCCCAATATGAATTTTGCCTTCATCTGTTGTTTTCTTTAAAAAAAAAAAAAAAAAAATAGAAGTTATGTTCTTACCATAACGTTCCATGTTAGTTGTCTTCTTCTCGCCTTCTTTCTTGCTGGATGGGTTCGAAGCCGACCTCGGCTCCGACTCGGCCACTCTAAAGCTCGAGAGTTGGTTCCACCGGCTCGAGGCTCCCCTTATATCCCACAATGCTAGGCGTGAATTACCTCAGATCTCGTTTGTGAGCTAGGCCCAGCTAATAATATAACCAGAAAAACTGGAAAAAGAGAATCCACCTCTATAAACAAAGGGGAAGAGGAAAGGTGACCTAAAGCCTGATCTAGGAAAATATGCACAGCAGAGCATATACCTATAGCAAAGAGGTGGTAGAAAGAGAGGTCACAATCAAACTCCTCTAGGTCTGTCCAGGCCAGGGGGAAGGAGGGGGGGGGACGCAAGAAAGAAGGCGAGAAGAAGACAACTAACATGGAACGTTATGGTAAGAACATAACTTCTATATGTTAAGTTGTCTATCTCGCCTTCATTCTTGCTGGATGGGACCACGTCCCTAGCACCTTGTCCCGGGTGGCCTAACGGAACAGACTCTTGAGAACAGTGGAACCAAAGTTAGCTCTATGCCTAGAAGCTAAATCCAACTTATAATGAGAAATGAAAGTGTGAGGAGTAGCCCAAGTAGCCGCTGCACAAATGGTGTCAATAGGCAGTCTGTCTTGGAAGGCTATAGAAGTAGCCAAAGCTCTGGTAGAATGGGCTTTAGGTTTGTTAGGCAGCTTTTGGTGTCTAATTTCATAAACAAGGGAAATCAGGGATGTTAGCCATCTAGATAATGATACCTTTGAAACTGAAAGTCCCTTTCTGCCTTCTGCATAAGAGACAAACAGCTGGTCAGATTTTCTGAATTGTTTGGTTCTATCCAAGTAGTACCTTAACAGACGATAAACATCTAGCCAATGCAATTTTTGTTCAGACCTGTTAGAATATTCTGGAAAAAACACAGGAAGGTCAATGCTTTGATTTAGGTTAGACGCCGAGGCTATCTTAGGTAAAAAGACGGGTTGGTTCAGAAGATACCCTGTCCTTATGGAATAACAGATAAGGAGGTCGACAGCTGAGTGCATGAAGTTCTGAAACTCTTCTAGCTGAGGTAATAGCTACCAGAAAGAGTGTCTTCCATGATAGCAATTTTAAAGAACAGGAGGCTGCAGGTTCGAAAGGGGAAAGAATCAAAGAACTAAGAACTAAATTTAGGTCCCAAGGAGGAGGAGGATTTCTTATAGGAGGTCTGAGTAGAAAAACTCCTTTCAAAAAGGCTTTGCAAAGCTTGTGGGACATTAGGGCAGACTCTGAAATGCCCACATGAAAGTTAGAAATAGCTGCCAATTGAACTTTAAGAGTAGAAGGAGATGAACCTGCATGGAAGAGTTCAGCTAGAAAATCAAGGACCATTTGGATGGAAGCAGTGAAAGGATCTATGTCCCTTCCTTGAGCCCAATAGGCGAAACGTTTCCACTTACTCAAATAAATCCTTCGAGTGGAAGATTATGGGAAGCTATCAAAATATCTCGGACAGAGTGAGATATTTGAGGAAGCCTGGCTAAAGTTGGAATTGGAGGAAAGTACAGTTTTGTACCTACCATAAATGTAGATGTTCGAAGATCCACATTGCTGCAGTCCTTACACTTGGGTAGTCCGCTGTCCTCGGTCGGCCCGAATATCAAAGTATAAGGCTGGCGTCGGTCAAGGCGCATTTGACTCACAACAGGACGTCAGGGTAAAAATGCGCATGACCCACGTCATATCCTCAGTCTTTTCTTGCCCCAGATGTCAGAAGACCCTAAAAATAAAGGTCAAAACCAAAAGACAGCAAACAACCAACCAACCACCCGTGCACTAACTATATGTACAATATATACAATATACACAATATGTACAACCCAACCCACACAACCGCCTCTAACTACAGAGGGAAGGAGGGAGGAGAATTGGACTGCAGCAATGTGGATCTTGAACATCTACATTTATGGTAGGTACAAAACTGTACTATGTTCTTCATCTCACATTGCTGCAGTCCTTACACTTGGGTAGAATCCCAAAGCAGAGGAAAGGGAGGATGGCTAACTACAAGGAAGCAGGAGCTGCCAAAATGCCCTGCAAAACAGCAGTGGCAAAACCAGCCCTGGATTTAGAGTAAAGTGGCAGGTGATAATGCCTAGAGAAAGTATGCACTGAACTCCAAGTAGCAGCCTCCAAAATATCCTTGGTTGCCACTCCCTCAAAAAGCTGTTGATGTGGCAGTAGCCCTAGTGGAATGAGGCCTAATCCCAGCTGGAATCTCCTTGCCATGATGGGAATAACAGAAAGCAATGCAAAACCCAATCCACTTAGAAATAGTTTGTTTTGACACAGGCTTGCCCTGAGAACTCAAAGCAAAAGAAACAAACAACTGCTGAGACTGCCTGAACCCTTTAGTTCTGTCCAAATAATAACGCAACTGCCTGTGTACATCTAAAGTGTGCAAAATCTTTTCCCCTTTATTTTGGGGATTTGCATAAAAAGTAGGCAAATGAATAGTTTGGTTTAAAGCCACACTAGAAACCACCTTAGGCATAAAGGAAGGATTAGTAAGTAATGATACCCTATCCTTATGGAAAATCAAGAAAGGCTCAACCGCCATAAGGGCCTGCAATTCAGAAACCCTTCTTGCAGAGGTAATTGCCAACAAAAAGCAGTCTTCCATGATAAATATTTCAACTCAGAAGTAGCTGCAGGCTCAAAAGGTTGTAGAGTGAGTTTCTCCAACACAAAATTGAGATCCCAAGCAGGAGTAGGAGCTCTTCGTGGGGTCTTATATTCTTTGCCCCTCTAAGAAATTGCTTGAACAAAGGATGAGAAAACAATGGTGGGACACAATCATAGTGAGCGAAATTGCTGCAGCATGAACCTTAATAGAAGAGAAAGACAAACCTTTGTCCAGTAACTCAGTAAGATATTGAAGAGCCACACTCAAATTAGGCTCAGAAACATCAAAATCTTTTGCTGCACTCCAAAATAAAAATCTCTTCCATTTATCTGCATACACTTTCCTTGTACTAGGCCGTCTAGCTTCCAAAATCACATTCAAAACTTGTTGTGGAAGTTGAGACCCTCTATGGTTCAAAACAGAATATGCCAGGCCGTTAGGTGAAGAGAGTGAAGTTTGACATTCAGCAAATGGCTGTCCTCCTGTGACAACAGGTGTGGAATCAAGGCAAAGGCCATGGAGGCTTCCGTACCAGACTTCTCAGTAATGGGTACCAGTGCTGTCGAGGCCAATCTGGAGCTATTAAAATCATCCTTGGCTTGTCCTGTCTGGCCTTTAGAAGTACCTTTGGGAGGAGAGGCAGAGGAGGAAAGGCATACACATGAAGATTGCTCCAATTGAAAGAAAGAGCGTCCACTTTCCAAGCTGTGGGATGAAACCTTTTTGTGCAAAACTTTGGCAGCTGATGGTTTAGTGGAGAAGCGAACAGATCTATGTCTGGAGTTCCCCATGACACTGTCAATTTCTGAAATACATGAGGATCCAATTTCTACTCGTGGGGATCCATAATTCGTCTGCTCAACACATCTGCTAAGGAGTTCTGTGCTCCTGGCAGAAACCTTGCCTGAAGATTGAGCTGTAAACTGAGAGCAGTCTCCCACAAAATCATTGCTTGCCTGCATAGAGGATAAGAATGCGTTCCCCCTTGCTTGTACCACATGACAGTTGTGTTGTCTGTTAGAATCAACACCTGCCCTGGAAGAAGTAAATCCTTGAAAGCTATTAATGCAAACTGGACTGCTAACATCTCCTTCAGGTTGATATGTAGATGTTGTAGTCTGGCAGGCCACTTGTCTTGCATCCACTTTCTATTTAGATGAGCTCCCCAAGCTTTGTCTGAGGCATCTGTCGTTAAAATCTGACTCCCATCTGGCCGGGTCACAGAGAGTCCCTTGTTTAGGTGACATTCCTGAGCCCACCACAAAAATTCCTTTTGAATGCAAGGTATTATTTGAATGACAGTGTCTAGATCCTGGCAGTGCTGTGTCCATACATTTTTGAGATACCATTGCAGCTTCCTCATATGCAGTTTGGCATTGGGAAGCACCAGAATACAAGATGCCATGAACCCTAAGGCTTGAAGGACTGTCCTTGCAGTCAGCCCGGACTGATGAGATAGCTGATGGAAGTAAAGGGATAGACTCTTTTGTTTGTCCGGGGTTAAAAAGGCCATCTGGGATGCTGTATTCAGTCTCACACCCAGAAAGCACATGTCCTGAGAGGGTACTAGACTGGACTTTATTTCGTTCACAGAATACCCCAGGCATCTTAGCACTGCTATCACATATTCCAAATGATGAAGAAGCTCTTCCTTCCTTGAGCCAGAATCAGGCAGTCGTCCAAATAAGGATAGATCTGTATTCCTTTTAGCCTGAAGAAAGCTATCACTGGAGCCAGAACTTTCGTGAACACTCTGGGCAGTAGATAAGCCAAAGGGCAATGCAGAGAACTGATAGTGAGAAGTCCCAGCTCGAAAACGCAGATACTTCCTGCAACTTAGTCTGATAGGAACATGAAGGTAAGCCTCCTTGAGATCCAAAGTTACCATCCAATGATCTTTGCCCAGCAGAGGTAAAAGCTGCTGTAACGTCAACATTTTGAACTTGGGAATGTCCAGATAAGTGTTGAGGGTAGATAAATCCAAAATTGGTCTCCACGTGTTCCCCTTCTTTGGTACTAGGAACAGGTGAGAATAAAATCCTAGGCCCACTTCTGGCATAGGAACCGGCTGTATGGCCCCTATTTGGAGTAACAGAGAAACTTGCTTGTGAGCCTCTATTCTTTGTTGAGGAGGAATGTCTGGCATGCCTTTGAAAGGAGGCAAGGTATGGAAATAAAACCTGTAACCGTGGTGTATGATATCCAATACCCATCTGTCTTGGGTAATTAAACTCCAATTTTCTTTGAAAAGTGCCAACCTTCCTCCCAAAGGTGCTGCCAGACGAGAAGGCTCTGGCAGCTGAAAAGGTAGGTCATTGGGTCTGTTTACGAAAGGACTGACCCCTGCCCTCACCCGAAGACTGTGCAGGAGAACTCCCTGTTCTAGGCCTGAAAGAGCCTTGAGCTCTGCCCCTACCACCTCTAGATCTACCCCTAGACTGGGAATCATAAGAAGGATACGTCCACCCCTTAGTAGGCCAATTTCTACTAAACTTTGGAGGCTGGAGCTGCAAAAAATCTTTAACAGTCTGCATAGACTTAGCCTTGTCTTCCATTTTCTTTAAAACTGCCTCAACAGGAGGACCAAACAACACGTCAGATTGTAAAGGAGCATCTAAAATCCTTGTTTTAACATGTTCAGACAAATTTTGATCCCTTAGCCAGGCGTGCCTGCGAAGAACTGACCCAGTGGCAGCCACCCTAGACGAGGCCTGTACAGCATCAAAACCACATTGCAAAGAATGCTTACCCACCTGTTCAGAAACATGTACTAAATCTTGCAACTCTTTACAATCAATACCTACTGCCAGAGCATCAACCTTAGACTTCAATTGTGAAAGGAGATAGTTTTGGTATTTCAACATGTGAAACTGGCAATTCAAAGCCCTCATAGCAAGAGTGGAAGAAGTATAAACTTTCTTTCCCCATCTATCCAAGGCCCTAGCCTCTTTGTCTGCAGGAACCGGATTCTTTACAACAGAAGCCTTAACACCTTTAGGCCCCTGGCTAACAGTTTCTGGGTCTGCCCTAGGACTCTTAAAAAGATACTTATGAGCTTCAGGCACCTTGTAATACCTATCCGGCTTAACAGGAGCAGGAGGCAAAGAATCAGGATTAAGAGAAGCCTCTGAAAAAACATCTTCCACCACATCCAAAACAGGAGGTATAGCCAAAGGCCTATGCTGGGGTAAAACAAAATTCCCTAAGCCTTTTCCTGGAATCAGAGAAGTCTTGACCTTCCCACTTAAAATGCTCCCTCATGGAATGAAGAGTTTCTGAAAAAGAAAAATCCTCAGGAGGAGAAGCAGAAGGAGTAGAATCATCCACATCAGAATCAGAATAAGGAGAGTACTCCTGCAAGTCTTCAGCCAAGACTCTGAAACATCTGAAGCCTGCTCAAAACCCCCAGCTCAGGCTCCATCCTAGGTCTCTTATCAGGAGGGCATAGAACCCTAATCAAAGTAATCAAATCTTCTGCCATTTTTAGCATATGCTTCTTGGGCACAGTTCCCGAAGAGCTAGGGTAACACCAACTGAAGCTAAACCTGGCCTGCCCCTGGGAGAAGCCCTTGAAACAGAAGGAGAGGGCCTAGCCACCCTAGGAAGGGAGGGAGTATAGTAACCTGAGAAGCCCCTCAGCCTGACTTGCCTCCTGAGAGGCCACATCTTGCAATAATAAAGTCTCACCCTGGGAACACAAAGAAACCTCCGGTGGAGCCACTGGCTCCACCGACACCTCTAAAGAACCGGCGTCCGTACAGACGGTTCTTCTAGCCTAGGCTTAACTGCTTTGTCCTTGCGCTTCTTTGAAGAAGCGGGCGGAGCATCCGGCGGCATTTTATAATTGCACCGCTTCCCAAAGACTAACCTTGCACAATCCAACCTTCTCTTTATAGTGCGTTTATTAAATCTAGCACAAGGCGACAGCCAACAACGTCGTGCTCAGGCCCTAAGCAAGGAATACACAAAGTATGATAATCTCTATGCGTATCTGTTTCCCACAAGAAATGCAATTATTGACTTTTTCTGACATCCGTAAATCACTGAAGCAAGAAAAACTAAAATATTCCCAACGGGTACTTAGCCAACTTTGAACTCGGTCTGAAACTCAAATCGAAAAATCTCAGAACGCCAACCGGCACTTGCAATGCTGCTTCTGCATCGGACCATGCGGCAAAAAAGACTGAGGATATGACGTCGGTCATGCGCATTTGTACCCTGACGTCCTGATGTCAGTCAAATGCGCCTTGACCAACGTCAGCCTTATACTTTGATATTCGGGCCGACCGAGGACAGCGGACTACCCAAGTGTAAGGACTGCAGCAATGTGAGATGAAGAACATCCAAGCAGTGAGGTTCAGAGAGGGAAGGGAGCGATGAAATTGACCCGACTGATGGATCAAAAGATCTGGAACTAGGTCCAGATGCCAAGGTCGCTCCAACAGAAAATGATGTAGAAAGGGGAACCAAACCTGTCGAGGCCAGTAAGCAGCAATGAGGATCAACGAGGCCTTCTGAGCGATAGCTTTCTGTATCACTTGAGAGATTAGTGGGAAGGGAGGAAATGCATACAGAAGTCCCCGGGGCCAAACTTGGACTAGAGCGTCTCTGCTGGGCTGGCCTGGTAAAGGGAATAGGGTGAAAAAATCTCTGCACTTGCTGTTTTGGGGAGTAGCAAAAAGGTCGCAGCAAGGCTGACCCCACTTGAGAAAAATTTCTCTCACAACAGTCTTTCAGAGACCACTCGTGAGGCATGAGGATAGCTCTGCTCAACTTGTCCGCGATTTGATTGGACTTCCCGGGGATGTGCGTTGCTATCAGAAACCGCTGAGAAGAAATCGCCCATTGCCACAGTCTGAGTGCTTCTCGACACAGGGGGTAGGACCTGGTTCCGCCTTGTTTGTTGATATACCACACTACAGACATATTGTCCGTCTTAATTGCTATCGTTCCCAAGGGAAGAGAGTCTTGAAGGGCTTGCAACGCTAAAAGCACTGCTCTCATCTCTAGAACATTTATGTGCAAGTGGCATTCGTCTGGTTGCCATGTGCCCTGGACAGTTCTGCCCTGATAATGCCCCCCCCCGATCAGGGAGGCGTCCGTTGTCAGAGTAGCAACGGAGGAAGGGACAAAGGGCCTTCCCAATAAGAGCTGAGGGGAAGACATCCACCACAGAAGATGATTTCTGCATGTTTGCGTAATCATGATGGTGTGGGACATCGGAAGTTGCTGGTATGATCATTGCGTGAAGAGCATCCATTGAAGGATTCTCATGTGGAATCTGGCTAATGGAAGTAGAGGTATGGCAGCCGCCATAATCCCCAACACTTTCAGAACTAACCTGGCTTTGATTCTGTTGCTGCTGAAGAGGAGCGAGACCAGTTTGTGTATGTCTGTTATTCTCTGATCTGTTAGTCTCGCAGACATGTTGACTGTGTCTAGATTTGCGCCTATGAAGGTAATAGTACGACAAGGCGACAAAACAGACTTTTCGCAATTTATTGAAATGCCTAAATTTTGACAAATGCTAAAGGTGTAGTCCCTGGCCAATAGAAGAAGATGCTTGGTGGGAGCTGTGAGGAGCCAGTCGTCCAAATATGGAAACACCTGGAATCCTTGACGTCTCAGGTGAGAAGCTACCACTGCCATGCATTTGGTAAACACCGGGGGCAGTGGTGAGACCAAAGGGCAGGGCCCTGAATTGAAAATGACTGGTTCCCAGCCTGAAGCGGAGGAATCTTCTGGAGCGTCTGTTCATTTTTATGTGATAGTACGCATCCTGAAGGTCTGTAGAGCACATCCAGTTTCCTTTTCCCAATAGGGGAAGGATGGATTGCAGCGTGACCATCCGAAATCTTGTTTTCTTGACTGACTTGTTCAAGATACTGAGATCCAAAATTGGTCTCCAGTCCCCTGTTTTCTTTGGAACTAAAAAGAACCTTGAGTAGATTCCGGATCCTTGCTGGTCTGCTGGAACTGGCTGAATTGCTCTTTTTGCAAGCAGCTTTGAAATTTCCAAAGCTGCAAGATCCCTTTGAGCGGGTGGAACATCTGGAAGGGATTTTTTTGATTGGTTTGGAATGCAAAGAAAGGGAATGGAATAGCCTTCGGAAATGATGGACTGTACCCATTTGTCTTGAGTCAGGGATAGCCAGGCTTCTGCGTACAGTGACAATCTTCCCTCGACTGCCTCCGAAGGTGGGCAGTCGGGCAACACCTCAGGGATGCTGAAAGGGCTTATCAGAGAAGGCTTCTCGATTGCCCTGGTTCTGCGGACCCCCCCTGCCTCTAGGGCGACGTCTACCATTGTTGTTCCCCTCTGCCTCTGGCGGGAACCGACTCTGTCGCCAGGCGAAGTCCCTTGAGATTGTTTGCGGAACCACATTTTCCCACTTTTCTGGCCTTTGGGGTAAGGCCTAGAAGGAGTAGAAATACGGACTCCGACGGCAGAAAGAGTCTTGCCATCTGTCTCGCACCTAGTCAAGGTTTCTTTCACTTGAGGACCAAAAAGAGATGATCCATCAAATGGGGAATTAGTGAATGACGTTTTAAAGGGGTCCGCAAAGTTGCATAGCCGCATCCAGGCATGCCTACGTAAGGCCACACCTGTCCCTGCGGCCCTGCTCGCTCCATCAGCCACATAAGAGAGGAGGCGCATGGAGGAGTTAGCTATGGAGTTCAGGGTAGCCAGCTGAGTGTTCATCTTGTCTTGAAAACCCGCAGCCGTAGGATCCTTCAACATGTCACTCGCTTCTTTGATCAAGTCCCTTTGAAGACGAGTAAAATGGCATAGGTAGTTCAGCGAATGCATTGCAAAGGTCGCTGACGAGAACATCCACTTCCCGTACCTGTCCATGGACCTAGATTCCTTGTTAGGTGGATGGACAGGCACTGAAGGATCAGCTAGTTCCTTCTTAGTGGCAGCAGCAACCACCATAGCATCCACAGAAACTCCTTTTGTCAGAAACTGTTTATCTGCTGGTGCTGTAATGAATTTTGAGGGTCTCCTGGGAGTGGGGTCCACTGAATCAGGAGCCGTCCATGCCTTTTTTGCTACCACCTGCATGAGGGGGTCAAAGGGGGGAGACACCCAGGAGGTGGAAGGGCGAGAGCCAAACGCCTCAAGGTACACAGATTCATCCTCCGAAGGGTTGAGGGCTGGCCAATTTCCCCTCTGCTTAAGGATTTCTAGAATGTCTGCAAATGAGACATCTTCAGAAGGGGAACGGGGGAACCCTCGGAATCCTCTAAATCTGTGTCAGAGGTGACGGACTCAGGTGAGTCTATGTGTTTCCTCTTACACTTTCTCTTCCGAGGGGGCTCTTCTGCCAAATCAGGAGAGGCCTCGAAGAGGATGAGATCCGCACAGGGGATCCCTGAGGAGCTGGCCCTCTGCGGTCCGGGATGAGGGAGTGAGTCGACTTGACCTGAGGCACCGAAGAGGGAGGGGCAGACGGAGCCGACTGTGGAGTAGAACCAGGTTCTAACACACTCCACATGACCTCAAACGCACCCCTGTCAGGCAGAGCCAGAGGTTCCCGCTCCGAAAAGCTAAAAACCTCCCTCGGCACCGACAGTGATGACTCCGCGGCCGATGTCAGAGCCGAACTCACCAGCGCCGAAGCCCGAGGGAGAGCGGGTCGGACAAGGGTCGATGCCACTCACCCTCGGGGCCGACGATGGAAGTCCGGCGCCGAGATTCTTCTAAGGAAGAAATCGGAGCCGACGATGGAGCCGAAGACAATTGTATCGGCTCCGACGCTACCACAGTCTCGGTTCCGAAACGCCCCGGCTCCGAGCTCAACGGAGTCAGAGGAGGAACATAATGAGGGACAGGGGCAGGCATCGACTGATGAGTCGGGCTCTGAAGCATTTGGGCCAGTGCCTCGGACTTAAGAAGTCGACTCACTACCCTCTGAAGGTCATGGTCCGACAGCCTCGATGACCTAGAGGAGTGAGATCTATGGCTCCGTTCAGACAGCAGAGGAGATGCTGGAGCCGAATGAACGGAGCCAAGGGATGGTGACCTAGACCTCTTTCTAGATGTCGGTTCCGAAGGTCTGGTCGGAACCGACACAGGAATTTGTAATACCTCGGCTCCAGCCGGAGCCGAGGAAACCACAGAAACTGTAGACTGAGACTCATCGGCTCCAGCCGGAGCCGATGTAGACGGAGGTTTCGTAGCCTTAGGTCTCGGCTCAGTAGCTGGAGCCGAGGACCTAGAAGCCTTGGAGGGCTTTCCCGAAGAGACAGTAAGGGAACCCTCAGGCTTGAGTAAACCTCTCAGAATCAGTTTGTTTTTTCTTTCCTGCAGGACCCTGGGGCTGAAGCCGTGGCATACAGCACAGGAGTCCTGCAGGTGCAAAGGCTCCAGGCAGTAGACACAAGAAGTGTGTAGTACAAACTGGAGGGCACCACCACGTAACAAAATCTTCTTTATTTAAAATAACAGAATGAGCGCTTTCGCGTGCATCCACAAAGGCACGCTTCTTCAGATTCAATGAACAATAGTAAAAACACATTCTTTATATCTACAAGCATTATTGAAATTAGGAATTAATTAACCTATACTGATGGTTATTCACTCTTTCAATTAATTATGGCAGGGTGTAGCCTGAAAACAATTAGCTACATATTTTTTGGAAAATTCAAGTTAAAGTGCCAGGCTTATAAAAAAGAGAGTGTTTGCTATTTATACGGCCATTAAATACATCATTCTAGTAATTAATACAGCTATCTCTAAAATCTAATAAATAAATAAGCTCCATATTATGTAAAACCTATATATACACACAAAACTTAAAAAGAGTTTAGTAAATGCATATAACTGCCCCCTATAAATTACTAATCTAAGAATATATATATATGTTATATTGTAGCCTATATACATATCAATAGAAAGAAATGTAAATAATTAAATATTAAACGCCATCATTCCATTCACAGCCTCTATACTGAAATAACTCATAACAATTCTATATAAAGATGCATTTTTATATAAATATGTGCTAAACTATAATCTGTAAAAATATAATAATAAAAATGAATAAATAAATAAATAAATAAATAAATACATATTCTCATAAATTCATGCAAAAGAGTTCTTCATACAATATGAAATGTGATGTTGAATACAGGAATAAAAGCTGAATAATAAAAAAGGGGGACCATATACAATAGACAAATATTTCATTTTGTATTAATACTTTCGTCTTTTCAAGTGTGATCTAATACTCACATATATATTCAAACCTGGAGGACTTTGAGCTCTAAATTTAAAGATCGAATTTAATTCTAAGTTCTCAAGGTCATTAAAGTTATCACCTTTTCTAGTATTCATTTCTTTCTTTTGTAGTACTCTAAACAGAAACTTGTGTTCTGGGTAGTCTATAATATGTTTGGCCAAAGCATTCTTTTTGTCAGCTTTTTTAATAGCATAAATATGTTCTTGTATCCTATCCCTGAGCCTCCTTGTGGTCATGCCTATATAAAAGGCCGGGCATGACTCACAGGTGGCCAGGTAAATAATATTGCTATCCTCACAATTTGCAGTACACTTAAATTCAAAGTTGAATAATAACTCAGAGTGGAAGAATGTCTTTTCCTTAGATATCCACTCACATGAACTACACTTCCCACAAGAGTGGGTTCCTCTAGTGTTATTCATGGATGGATTATAGGATGTCAATGATCTGTGCAGTTTTTCATCACATAGTATCCGTTTCAAATTCTTTGAATTCTTGTATACAAAATTCGGTCTTACTCCAACCAATTGTTTAATATCTTCATTTGTTGTCAGAATGGGCCAATTCTTTGAAATAACATCTGTTATATATTTATTATCACTTGTATATGTAATAATACATCTAACATGGTCTGAATTTATTTTTGAAGAGTTTATATAATTACTTCTAGATGAAAAATTCCAGTCCTTCCTATATCAGAATGACTAGAGTGCTTTTGACCCCTACATATATCTTTCTCTTGTAAGAACGAATCTTTAATATTTCTGACCATATCTGGGTTATATTTCCTCTCCTGAAACATTTTTTCTAATATGTCAAATTCATGATTCCTAACATTAAAATCTTGACATATTCTATCTACCCTTACATATTGACTCTTTACTATATTTTTTTTAAAATGAATCTTGGGTGCATGCTGTCATATTGCAGCAAGTTATTTTTCCAGCATGCTTTCCTGAATAAAGATGTCTCTAATCCCCCTTGTCCATCCTTCTTAACAGGCAGTAGACACAAGAAGTGTGACCGTCTGTCAGAGACATTTTCTGACAGCACGAGTCACACTTCTTGAAGCCTGAGACCTTTGAGTCTTTAGACATTTTAGAAAAAGTGTAATCACACACACCCAGTCAAACACACTGATTACACCCTATCCTATTTTAAACTCAAAAATAAAACAAACTACCAAGTTTTAAATTATGAGAAAAAACACACACACACCACTAGGGGATGGAAGAAAGAAGGCCTAAAGGCCCGAGGGAAGAACTTATAAGTTCTTGTGGAAAAAATGGGATTTTAGAGAGAAAGGGGGGGAAATTCCACTAAACTAAGGGAAACAAGTGTTAAAATTAAAATTAAAGGGGTTTAAGTATACTAACTTTAATCCAAAGTTACTCACCAAGAAGCCGGTAGAAACCAAACACATCGATCGCTGTAGCGGCAAACGACATCTGAGGTAATTCATGCCTAGTATTGTGGGATATAAGGGGAGCCTCGAGCCGGTGGAACCAACTCTCGAGCTTTAGAGTGGCCGAGTTGGAGCCGAGGTCGGCTCCGAACCCATCCAGCAAGAATGAAGGCGAGATAGACAACTTAACATCATTCATTTCAAGCATCTTCTAAAAAATCTGTACACTAACTTTTTATTGACCCTCCTCCTCATACTACTGTGTAATCTTATAGAAAGTACAATGGCTGCCAGTTAAAGAAAAGAAAAATCTTTTAATGGCATCCTTCCTATTCAAACTCCTAAAACATAAAATTGCTCTTTCTTACTGGCAGACTAACCGAAAGCCTTGGCTGCAATTTTAAAAAGCAAGCCAAAAAGGACATCACTCTTAGATGACACATTGCATAATATGGAAGAATCCTTTTCCATATTGGTCCTAAATGTTAGGAATCATTCTCACTCAGGAGCCTTCCTGAGCTTGTGCAACATTACAGCAGACTGGCAACTAGCACTGTAAGACAGCTGATTAAAGCTGTATTTGTTTGACGAGCTTTTTATATTCTTGCTTATCAAATGCCACATATTTGCTTACCAGATGACTGTGATAGTGTGCTTTAGATGTAGTTCAGTTGGGAGGGGGTTAGTAATGGTGGAAGTACTACTGGTTCTAGCAGTAACAGTATTACTGTTGTTTTTTGTTATCCTCCAATACTGTGATTTCTGCTTTTATCTTTGTCAGGTGTGTTATCCATTTTTCCAGCTACATATTTTGTACAATCGTAAGACTTAACATTTGCTAGTATAACACTGTTTGCTTAACTTCAGCAGCATTCAAGTTTTTTTCATCTACTGATACTATTCTGAAGCATTTCACAGGAGAAAAAAAATTAAGTCTCCTTCCGTTGATGTTGTGATACAGCAGTATCTAGACCAGATTGCTACTATACCCATCTTTAAGCATTCTGCCAACTGAAGGGTACATCCAAAGGTGCTCATTCTACTAGTCTTGTTTTGACTTCTCTAGAGGTTTTGGGCCCAGTCCTTTACCTGATCAGCCTTCTCCTTGTCAGGAATGGAGTCCTCAAAGATGGGTTTTGATCATGATGACTTGCGTAAAGTCAACCTTTCTCCTTGTGATTACAGTTCTTGAGAAAGTAGAGTATCACATACTATTAATATGAAACATTGGCAGAATAAGAGAAATAATATTTTAGAACATACCCCGGATTGTTACTTGAAAGATTACATCAAAATACCTTTTCAACCTGGGTGTCATGCCAGACACACTGCTAAGATGGCTTTGATTAGAGTCTTAACAACCTCCTTTTAGTCAGGGATCGATGCCACTACTATGTTCTTGTCCTTTCTGATCTCTCATCAATATTTGATACACTGGACTATTCAGTCTTGTTGGATCATCTTAAACATTACTGTGGAAAATCTGGTGTTGTTTAGGACTGCTTTGTTTCCCACCTATTCAAGTGAACATAAGAGAGTGGTCTCAGGGTTTAATTCCTCTGTCCCCTAATGTCTTGATTATGGGGTCCCTCCGGGTTCATCACTTGGCCCTTTAGTGTTGAGATGCTTCCTTTGGGAAATGATATGTGACTGAAAGATCTGCATTACCACTGTCAACCTGATAACATGCAACTGTACAGTAATTTTGATAGTCCCTTTTGTGGATTAATTTGAACTTTTATTTAACCATTTAACTGGTGCATGCTCTGGTCATTCTCCCAGGAACCTGTGTCAGTTCTTAAACAAATTTCTAAGGATTTGGAATGCATCCATTTTTGGATGGTTGAAAATCAGCTTAAAGTTTTCACCATTATATGCACTGCTCCCATGGTTATTCGTTCCATCCTCAGGGACACATTAGCTCTTGTTTTTTTTCCCAGTACTATTTAATAAAGAAAAAAAACTACCGGTCCTGTTAAAGGGGTGTGATTTGTGGGTGACCACTGACAACAAGCTGACACTTGAGGACCAGATTTCCAAGGTTGTCAAATCTTCCTGATTCCAAAATAGCAACACTACTCTCATTAAGCTCATCTCAAGATATGCCAGCCTCTTTGCAGTGGTGCATGTTCTTGTCTCCTCTCAGCTAGACTACTGAAATGCCCTGTTCCTGGTGCTTCCAAACTCAGAACTGAACCACTTGCTACTTGTGCAAAATTCTACTGCCTGGCTACTTACTGGAATCTCCAGATGCCACTGCATTACACTTGTTCTGATCAGTGGCTTCCTATCGGGCAGCATGTTATCTATAATGCTCTGGACCTGGTTTATCCTGCTGTTCTTGCTTTGGATGCCCATCCCCTTTGACTGCAGAACTTCCTGAGCTACTACTGGTCATCTTAGTTTCTCAGCTCCAGCACCCAGTTGTTAGGAATTTAACAACATGACTTAAATCTTCTAGGACACATTCATTTGTGTACTGGGGTCACATCTTTATAACCTGGCTAGTAAAGAGGGTACCCAACTCTGACCAGTTCTACGAGTTCCCTTAAAGCCCAATTATTTAAACTGCTATCAGTTTTACTCATTAGTATATAAACAGTCTTAACAGCTTTCTGTTGCTGTTGTCTTACTAATTTATCAAAATTGTTTTTTTTTACACTTGTTTCTTGTAATTTATTGTCACTCATGTTTTTGTCTATCTATTCATTACTTTAGTATAGTGTTTGGATTCATGCACTTAAAGTTGAACTCAAACCTTCCCTCGGGAACAGTGATAATTCTAGCGAACTCCTGCAGGAGTTGAATAGCACAGTTTTAATAAATTCACAGTCATTCAGTAAACTTATCCTTCCACCATCCGCTTATTCCTTCCACCAAACTCCCTCCTCCACCATATGCCTATTCCTTCCACCAACCTCCCTACGCTAAGTAGTATATTACTTCCTCTTCTAAATAAAAATAATAAATTACCTGCTTTAAGTCAAATGCTGTACTGCTGATAATAGCATTACACACCTTGTGTTATTTTGTTGATCCAAAAAATGAGAATATAATCAGTGTTTAATCCAAGAATGCCTATGTAATCACTTTTTTTTACCTAACATGCTTGTTGACTTTGTGTAACTGTTTATAAAGCTTGTAGTTTTGTTTTACTCTCTGAACTTTCTAAATGTACCACTTTGCTGTGCACCACACTGACTGGACCTGTTTATTTTGTGCCCTGCACCCAGAAAATAACTAAACCAGGTCTTGTCGGGTCAATTAATCACACTTGTTAATAAATCATAAATAAATATGAAATAAAATAAAACGACAGGAATGTCTTCTGGAAAACTAGCAAAGGAACAACCCAAGGGTCCACCAAGAAGGCAACATACAAAAACCCCAACATGCATACTTTATGAACTATACTATGCTTGTATGTATCTGCAAGATATTTAAGATTTGTTTTATCATATCCCTATCTCCAAGGTTTGAGATACACAAAAACACTTCATTGATAAAGGAAAATCTGCAGAGGATACCATTTGACAACTGAAATTAATTTAATATTTCACACTGTACCTATTTATTCCAATATCTAAACGTTAACCAATTACAAATGCACTGCTACAAGAAATTATTATAAATCCCATAGAAGTGAAAATGATCTTTCAGCTTATTAATCAACACTCTTTAATACGTCTGATTGGCTAAGAAATAAAAATATATTATCTGATGCTGCCAACAAATGTATTTTTTCTGGCATTTTCTATTACATTTTCAAAAGAAATACTTAACAGGAAATCTCACATAACTTGTACAGTAAGTCCAATCTTCAAACTCCAAGCAATTAAGTACTTACCACCTACTGGGTATAGGGCAGGAGGGACACCACTGAAATCTAGCTTATCCTTCAAGTCTTCTTCATTCTCCTTCTGCCATTTTTCACCTACAGCTTTCCAATAGCTGACTGCTGAGTCCCTGTAAGATACAAAGCATTCAATTATTATTACTCTAGGCTGTAGAAAATAACTAGAAGTGCTCATTTCCTCTGCCTACTGTTTCAAACTTGCTGTAGTAGACTTTTGATGTAAAACAGTTCCTCCGCCTACTGTTTCAAACTTGCTATAGTAGATGCTGGAAAATTATTGGGTGTTGAAATCACTCAATGAGTTACACAAGTTTCAGACTTTTATCATAGCTCTCAACAAATCAGGTACAAATCCAGGGTCACTTTTAAAATATCACCATTAATATGAGACACTAGTATGCCACGGTGGTACTGCGGTAGTGTTGTTACCTCACAGCAAGAGGTTCTCCCGTTCGATTCTTTACTTGGGAGGGCCTTCTGTGTGGAGTTTGCATGTCTTCCCCGCGGTTGGGTAGCGTTCGAAAGACATGCATGTGTATATGGGCATGCCTTTGTTGAAGGCTGGGCGTCGAGCTGGCACCTCGGCATTTCGTAAAAATCTACTGCCAATCATTAGCAGACCGGAGTTCCGCTGTGGCGACCCCTTACCAGGAAAAAGCCGAAAGACAAACAACAACAACCATTAATATGAGACACTGACAAAAATAAGAATGTGAATTAATATACATTTTTTAAATAAAAAGTCTGCAAATCTATTTACTGTCATTGTCTTTTAAGTGTAATTCATCACCTTGTCTCCAAATGTCCCCAGTTTTAGGAGGGGTTAAGGGAGGCAGAGCTAAAATTTGAGTTAAAATCAGGGGTGTCCTTGAAAATCAGTTACAGGTGAGAGGTATGGGCTTTATATCCATCAGAGAATGCATGTCAATACAAATCATGTTACTATAGCAACTTTCTAATTTTTACTTAAAATCTGTCCCTATTTTATGTCTTCATTCTCCCATTATTTTAGGCTTTATGCAGATTTCTTGAGTTAAGAGGACGAGAGGTACGTATATATTTTAAAAGAGTTGCATTCACTGCTCAATGTCCCTCTGTCTCACACACACACACACACACACACACACACACACACACACACACACACACACACACACACACACACACACAAACACACAGTTTTCTATTTTAGTAGATAGTTTTTTTTCCTTAATAAATAAAATCACTTAAAAACTGCATTTTGTGTTTACTTGGGTTATCTTTGTCTAATATTTAAATTTGTTTGATGATCTGAAACATTTAAGTGTGACAAACATGTAAAAAAAATAGGAAATCAAGGGCAAATACTTTTTCATTGCACTGTACATTTCACAGGAACATGTGCATTTAATTGAAGGCTTCATCATGCATCAATTAACTACTTCAGATCACGTAACAATAAAAAAAGAAGTTATGTACTTACCATAACGTTCCAGCTGTGTTGTCCATCTTCATTTATCCTTGACTTATCTGATGTTGTCATTCTTCATTTATCCTTGACGGATCTAATGTCAATCTTCATTTATTCTTGACTGATAGGCTCAGTTCTAAACATCGGAACCCACTTGGCCATTTCTACAGTGCACGATGACCAAAAACTCTCGAGCTTAAGCCCTACCCACAATCCCTCTCTCCTAGTTACCTCAGATCGAGTTTGCAGAAAAACAGAATGACATAAACATAATGCCTTCATAGATGCTATATCTGGAACATTTACAGATAAACAGTAATAAGGTCTTCATATTGACCATTCCAGGAAAACTACTGCTAGGGCGGGGGGAAGGAGGAAGGGAAGTCAAGGACAAATGAAGATGGACAACATAGATGGAACGTTATGGTAAGTACATAACTTTCTTATTTGATGTTGTCAATCTCCATTTATTCTTGACTGATGGGACAAAGTCCACAGCTATCTTTGATCTTTTGAAGATTCATGAAGCATACTTATGAACACCATTCCACCATGTGGGTCTTTTCAACTGCAGACCAAATTCAATTTGAAAGAGATGGTAAAGGTGTGTGGAGTAGCTCAAGTTGCTGCTGCACATAAATCAGCCATAGAAGCTGAAGATTAAAACTACGGAAGTAGCCACGGCTTTCATAGAAAGAGCTTTTGAAAGGAACAGGCAAATCAATTTGTTTCTGTGTTAGACAAATGAAATATAATTTAGAGCCATCTGGCTAAGATAACCTTGTTGTATACAGATAAAAATATAATTGTCTGTGAACGTCTAATAAATATAAACAGGATTTACTTTTATTTGAAAGGATAGGAAAAAAGACTAGCAAACTAATTGTATAATTTACATTGGTGTGTAACATCATCTTAAGAATAAAGGAAGGGTAAATCTTTAGAGAGACTTTCTCTCTCTGAAAAGAGCAATGAAGGTTTACATAATAAGGCTTGTTATTTTGGAATTCCTCTGGGAGAAGCCATCGCCACTAAGAAATAACTTATTCCTGGGACCAAGGTTTTGTAACTCTCATTTAGCATGAGAAACACTTAGGCAAACAAACCAGTGGAAAAACAAGAAATTCTGGCAAGGAAAATGGACAAAATACACAGAAATAATGTCAAGAATATAAAATTTAATCCACATAAAGCGCTTTTTGTTTGGGTAGGTACTCAGACTTCTTCAGATAAATTCATACAAAGCCCTCCCATTAATTAAATAATACATCATCAAATCATGTGCTTAAATCTCCCAACATTGGTAACAATGGTTACTGGATACATTTGAATCAAGTTTTCTCGTAAGAAGTGAACATATTTTTACAGTTATATATTTATGTATATACTAGGTTTAATTGGATACCTACAGAGACTTGATTCATATGTATGTAGTAACCAATGTTTTTTAATACAAGTTATTTTTATAGAGGCTGTGCTAAGAGGTAGGGCTGTACCTTAAGTAATTTGTAGACTATTATATCTATTCGATTGGGAGATTTAAGCACAAGATTTGAAGATGTATTATTTAATTAACGGGAGGGCTTTGTATGAATTTATCTGAAGAAGTCTGAGTACCTACCCAGACGAAAAGTGCTTTATGTGGATTACATTTTATATTCTTGACATTATTTCTGTGTATTTTGGCTGAACTCCCATTTAGAAACAGGTCAGCAGGGTGGCCGTACAAATGCCCATAAAATCAAAACAAAGATTCAAAGGTGAGGTATGATCCTTATGAGGAAGTCTTAATAAGAGAACCACTCCAGAAAGAGCCATGCTAGCTGAACTTAAGTAACTGAAGGAGTAGCTCCAGTGTTGAAAATTAAGGCTAAAAGGTCTTGCATTTTGTCAATAGGATCCAAGGAGTCAGTGTCACCTTCTGAAGTCCAAAAGGTGAAATTTCTTCCTCTTGCTAGTGAAGCGTTTACATGTGGATGGCTCATGATGAAATGGGGAAGAAAGATTCATCTGTCTGGCAATGACCGGTACTGGGGGAATCAAGCTGTTGGGTTGGAGTTCAGAATGTTCACTTAAGTCAAACTATCTGGATGAGACAGAAGGTCTGCAGCTGGGTCCAAAGTTCATGGTTTTCACATCAGATAATGCAAAGAAAAAAGGGGACCACCATATCCGTAGTGACCAATTAGGAGTAATGATGATTAATTTGCTCCTCAATTGAATTGCTTTCTGTAGAACTTTGAAATTAAGGGGAAGCAGAGGAAAGCATATAGAAATCCCGGGGACCAAGTGTATAAAATAGGATCCATCAGTGACTTCCAGGGGGGGGGGGTCAGAGCAAGGTAGTTGCTGCACTTGTAGTTCAAACATGAGGCAAGAGGCTGCAGGAAGGCTGGCCCCCTTGATGAAGAGATCCTTTTCATCATGTTTGGATAGAGAGGTCACTCATAAGAAAGAAGATTAAACTGCTCAATTTGTCTGCTACTGTAAACTGATTGGGAGAAATCGTCCACTGTCAAGCTCTGAGTGCTTCTCGTCAAAGGGTGTTAAGATTTGGTCCTTCCTGCTTGCTGATGTACCAAACCACTGCATATTATCTGACTGAATTGCAAATGTTTACAAAGGAAGAGTAGTCTGAAAGGTTTGCAATGGTAAAGACACTGCTTTCATCATTAGAATGTTGATATGTAAATTGGCCTTCATAGGGAACCATGGAGTGTATAGCCCAGATGATGCTTGCTCACCCCATTGGGAAGCATCTGTGGACACTATGATTTTGGCTGCAAAGATGACAAAGGAATGGTCCAGTGGAATCTCTTTCGAGTGCAACCTCGAAATTTGATCTTTTTGCAAAGATCAGGAGGTCAGAACTTATCGGACATAGGTTGATGAGGTATTAACCACTGATATGCAAGTAGCCATTGGAGAATTCTCCTGTGATAGTTTGTCAAAGGAACTAGTGTAATAACCGCAGGGCCTTGAACCTAGGGGCTATGAAAGTTTCCATGTTAAACACTGTACCTATGAACTCTTCACATTAAGTTGGGCTCAACTGTGATTTTTCGTAATTTACAATTGTGCTTAGGTATGTACAAGTTAGGAGAACATAGTCTCTAGCTTTTATTAACAAATACCTGGTTAGAGCAGAAATAAGGCAGTCACCCAGGTAAAGAAACACCTGGAACTCTTGCAGTCTCAAGATAGCTGTTGTTTATGCCATGTGTTTGGGAAGATTTATACCTTGGTTGGTGTAGATGAAGGAAATGCAATTAGAGAGCCATTTTGAACATTGTGGGGGCTGTGTTGAGGCCAGAGGAAAAAATCCTGAACTGGTAATGACTGGCCACTAGCCAGAAGTACAGGAACCTTCTGAAACTTTTGTCCATTTAATAAGGTAATATGGTAATACATCCAAAAAAACATAAATGTGAATCAAACAATGGGGTAGTATAAAAGCTTTATTCAGATCTAAAACATAAGCACTTTCACAGTTGAAAACTGCTTCATCAGATGTTTAAAAACTTGACTCACACATCATTTAAATATACAATCGCATCCAATTACAAAAGGTCCACACCTCTCAGCCATCTCATTTCATATAGATTTAAAGCAATATCAACATAAAATGATACTGTAGTAGTTTCAGTTTACTTAATGGCCTGTTTCAAAAGAGGTTTTAGTGGAACCTTGTCATTAAGGCCATAGCCAACATCAGCCCCCAGCCTAATTATCCATTTAGCCTCTGACACCTCGGTTCTATTCTCTATACCCCCCCCACCCCAAGACCAATAGTGACTTACTCAATAGCTAAAAACTTAAACATATGTGTATGCCCACAGTTATGTATGTGCTTTGCTAATGCATTGTTAAGATTATAGCATATATATGTTCCCTTATTCTATCCCTGAACTGTTCATCTTGCCTACATAAAACATTCTGCAAGAACAGACAGCTAAATAGACTACATTAGGGGTATCACAGGTAGCTATCACACTAAATCTAAAAACTTTGTTAGAACCAGGATGTAGAAATTCCCCAGAGGAATCAATGTACCTGCAAAAAGTACACTTATTGCAGGGAGATATAAGCAATGGGAGCCCTCTCTGTTGATATAACATCTCATTCTTGGGATAACAGAGCATTCATTTCAAATTTCTTTTGTTCTTGAATGAAAAATTAGGTTTGTCCCCCACAATTTTCTTAATGGCCAGATCACTGGTTAATATGGGCCAGTTTTTCTTCACAATGTCTGTTATAACATTAATAGTGTTCCCAAAAACATGGGTATACGTACTGTATCAGAAATAGGCTTAACTGAGTTATCTAAACATCTCTCTACTTCTGAGAAATATGGTCTGGCTATAGTGGACCTATGAATGTTCATATCAGATAATGGCCCTTCTACATCACGTTTCTTGTAAGCCCTTTTTCATAACCTGCTTCTTAAATCACTTAAAGCATCATCAAATTTCTCATCATCAGGGTTTAATCTCAACATTCTGAATCCTTGTCCTTTCACTACATTATTGAAAATCTGATTGGGATGCATGCTATTTCTATATAATAAATTGTTCCTATAGCATTCTTTCCTAGAAATCGTAGTGCAGATGGAATTGTCAGGTTTCTTATATATTTTAACATCAAGAAAATTTATTTCATTCCACAAAAAGTTCATGTCAAACTTTTTCATTCAAATAACTGAAAAAAGCAGATAAATCATATTCAGACCCATCCCATAAGAGGAACAGGTCATCAACAAAACACCTATAAAAAACAGCATGTTCAAATCTATGGGTCCCTAAGAATGTATCATTCTTCCATTTGGCCATCACAAGGTTTGCATAACTGTTTGCAGTGGGCATACCCATTGCTACACCCGCTTTCTGCAGGTATAAACTCTGGTCAAATAAAAATACATTGTTTTCGAGTATTGCTTCCATACGTAAACATAATAAGTCTATAGAATTGTTTGTTAAAGTTCCTTGTTCTAATAAATAAGCCCTTAACATATCTACACCTTTCACATTAGGAATCATAGTAAAAAGGGAATGTAAGTCAAATGTAACAAATAAGTTGCTAGGGTTTATGTCCGTTTCATGTAAAAACCTATACAGGTCATTCAAAAACGGTTTTGTGTCTCTTAAAATATATACATTAAAACCTGCAGTGGTGGTGCTGCGGTAGTGTTGTCGCCTCATAGCAAGACATTGTCCCATTCGATTCTCAGCTAGAGCGTCTTCTGTGTGAAGGCATACGTGAATGGGGCGTGCCTTTGTTGAAGGTTGTGCGTCAGGGCTGGTAACCCGGTACGTAAAAATCCACTACCAATCATTAGCGGACCGGAGTTCCGCTGTGGCGACCCCTAACCGGGAAAAGCCAAAAGAAACAAACAAACTGTCTACTACTGGTATTAACATTTTTTCAATGTATATACAGTAGATATAAAAAGTTTACACACCCCAGTTAAAATGCCAGGTTTTTGTGATATAAAAAAATGAGACCACAATAAATCATTTCAAAGCTTTTCCCACCTTTAATGTGACCTATAACCTGTACAATTCAATTGAAACGCAAATCTGTTAGGGGAAAAAATACAAAAAATAAAAAACGTACAATACACTTGCTGCATAAGTGTGCACAACCTTAAACTAATACTGTGTTGAAGCACCTTTTGATTTAATTACAGTATTCAGTCTTCTTGTGTACACACCTGTCATCAATTAAAGAGCCTCTGATTAACCCCAAATAAAGTTCAGCTGTCTTAGTCGGATTTTCCTGACATTTACTCACTTGCCTGCTACAGCAAAAAACATGGTTTGCAGGGAATTTACAAAGCATCAAAGGGATCTCATTGTTGAAAGGTATAGTCAGGAGTAGGGTACAAAAAATTTTCCACAGCATTGGATAGACCATGGAACACAGTGAAGACAGTCATCAAAAAGTGAAGAAAATATGGGACAACAGTGACGTTGCAAAGAACTGGACGTCCCTACAAAATTGATGAAAAGACAAGACAAAATCTTGTCAGGGAGGCTGCCAAGAGACCTACAGCAACACTGAAGGAGCTTGTGGAATTTCTTGTAAGTACTGGTTGTGTACTACATGTGACAACAATCTCCCATATTCTCCATATGTCTGGACTATGGGGTAGGGATGCAAGATGGAAGCCTTTTCTTACAGAGAAAAACATCCAGACCTGGTTAAAATTTGCAAAGCAATACATCAAGTCTCGCAAAAGCATGTGGGAAAATGTGTTATGGTCTGATGAGACCAAGGTTAAACTTTTTGGCACAATTCCAAAAGGTACGTTTGGCGCAAAAACAATACTTCCCATCACCAAAAGAACACCATCCCCACGGTGAAACATGGTGATGGCAGTATCATGCTTTGGGGTTGCTTTTCTACAGCTGGAACTGGGGCTTTAATCAAGGTGGAGGGAATTATGAACAGTTCCAAATACCAGTCACTTTTGGCCCAAAACCTTCAGGCATCTGCTAGAAAGCTGAAGATGAAGAGGAATTTCACCTTTCAACACGACAATGACCCCAAGCATACATCCAAATCAACAAAGTAATGGCTTCACCAGAAGAAAATTAAAGTTTTGGAATGGCCCAGCCAGAGCCCAGACCTAAATCCAGTAGAAAATCTGTGGGGTGAACTGAAGAGGGCATTGCACAAAAGATGACCTTGCAATCTGACAGATTTGGAGCGCTTTTGCAAAGAAGAGTGGGCAAATATTGCCAAGTCAAGAAGTGCCATGCTGATAGACTCCTACCCAAGAAGACTGAATGCTGTAATTAAATCAAACGGTGCTTCAACAAAGTATTAGTTTAAGGGTGTGCACACTTATGCTACCAGCATATTGTATGTTTTTTATTTTTTATATTTTTTTCCCCTAACAGATTTGTTTGTTTTCGAATTGAATTGTACAGGTTATAGGTCACATTAAAGGTACCCGCGGTGGTGGTGCTGCGGTAGCGTTGTCGCCTCACAGTAAGACGCTGTCCAGTTCGATTCTCAGCTAGAGTGTCTTCTGCGTGGAGACATGCGTGAATGGGCGTACCTTCGTTGAAGGTTGTGCGTCAGGGCTGGTAACTCGGCACGTAATAATCAACTACCAATCATCAGCGGACAGGAGTTCCACTGTGGCGACCTCTAACCGGGAAAAGCCGAAAGACACAAACAATAGGTCACATTAAAGGTGGAAAAAGTTTGAAAAGATTTATTGTGGTCTCATTTTTTTATATCACGAAAACCTGGCATTTTAATGGGGTACGTAAACGTTTTACATCCACTGTAGATAAGGGTTCTGTACACCATCCATGACCTAAAACTACAGGTCTGAATGGTGGACATAACGGATCCTTATGTACCTTTGGAAGTCCATGTATCACTGGAATAATAGGGTTATCAAGCAAAAAATATTTATACATGTCATAGTTAAAGCATCCACATAACAATCATATAATATATTATATATTCCAAATACAATTGTATTTATGCAAGTTTCAGGTATCATTTGTATACTTTGTCATAATTTAGAAATCTAGTCATAGAATTAATATAAAAATCATGATCCATAATTACTATCGGTCCTCCTTTATCAGCACCCTTAATTTCAATAGAAAAATCATTCTTAAGGTGCTGTTAAGCTTCCCATTCATTACTATTTAAATTCACATATTTTTTTATTATTCTTATGGTTCAATACAGTTTGCAGTTCTGATTTACAGTTTGCTACAAGTCTCTAATATGGGATAACTAGTGGGGATAAATGAACTGGCCCATATTAATCAGTGATCTGGCCATCAGGAAGAAAAATTTGAAACAAATGCTCTGTTATCCCAAGAATGAGATTTTAGATCAACACAGAGGGCTCCCATTGCTTACATTTCCCTGTAATAAATGTAATTTTTACTGGTACATTGATTCCTCTGGGAAATTTCTACATCCTGGTTCTAACAAAGTTTTTAAATTTAGTGTGAAAGCTACCTGTGATACCCCTAATGTAGTCTATTTAGCTGTCAGTTCTTGCAGAATGTTTTATTTAGGCAAGACAAACCGACAGTTCAGGGATAGAATGAGGGAAAATATATACGATATAAAGAGAGTGTCTTACCGATGCATTAGCAAAACACATATACAGATGTGGGGATAGACATGTTTAAGTTTTTAGTTATTGAGAGAGTCACTATTGGTCTTAGAAGGGGGGATACAGAGAACAGTACTGACATTTCAGAGGCTAAATGGATAATTAGGCTGGGGGCTGATGTTGGCTAAGGCCTTAATGACAAGGTTCCACTAAAACCTCTTTTGAAAGACAGGCCATTAAGTAAACTGAAGCTACTACAGTAACATTTTATGTTGATGTTGCTTTATATGTATATGAAAGGAGACGGCTGAGGTGTATGGACCTTTGTAATTGGTTGTGATTGTATATTTAAAAGATGTGTGAGTCAAACTTTTTAAACATCCGATGAAGCAGTTTTCAACTGCAAAAGCACTTATGTTTTAGATCTGAATAAAGCTTTTATACTGGCCCATTGTTTGATTCACTTTTATGGGTTTTTTTGCATATATTTGTTGGTTTTAAGTGAATCATTTATTCTGAGTGCCACAATTCTTGTTGGTTCTAATATGGTAATACGCTTCCCGAAGGTCTATGGAGCATATCCAATTGCCCATTTTCAAGAATTGAAGATCAGTCTTACGTGTGACTATACAGAATCCCATTTGGCGATTCAATTTGTTCAGAATGGTGAAATCCAAAGATGGTCTCTAGTCTCCTGTCTTTTCCTTTTGTAATTGCTTAACTGCTGGATCCCTCTCAACGGGTGGAATATAGAGGATTTTCTTGTGTACTGGAGGGACCAGTATGGACATGATATAACATCTGGATGTAATCTCCTGCAGTCAAGAATCTGTAGTTATTTCTAGCCAGACGTTTAGGTGTAAGGATAAGTGCCCTCTCCAACTGTCTCCATGGGGAGGTAATTGGGCTACCGTTCAGGACCGTTGGTAGGGCTTTAAAGGAAACAATCTCTAAAACTGTAGTTCTGTGGGTCACCTCTGCCACAAGAGTGGCGTTTTCCATTGAAGTTCCACCCTCTGCCCTGACAGAACTATTTCTACGTGTGTCTTGGAAAGACCCTTTGGGTTTTGAATCATATTTCCCCAGCACTCCTCTGATTCCTGGAAAAGGATGTTTGGGGGGGGGGTCATCTCTATGGCAGAAAGGGTGTTAATATATTTCTCACACTTGAGTAATGCTTCTTGAACTTCCGGGCCAAAGGGAGATGGTCCACCAAAAGGAGCATTGAAGGATGAAGACCAAAATGAGTCTACAAAATCACACAGACTCATCCAGGCATGTCTCCCAATGGCAATTCCTGAACCTGCCAGTCTGCAAGTACAATGAGCATCATACACAAACTGGACACAGACTGTAGGGTAAATGACTGGAAAGCAACTTTTTTTTCACCTCTTCAGAGGCACTCTTGCAAGGGCATCGGATAATTCTTTAACCAGATCCCTTTGAAGTCTAGTAAAAGTGCCCAAAAATTTAAGGATCTTAAGGGACAGGTCGATGAAGCATGAACTCGCTTTCAAACCTACCCATTGTCTGAATAGAGGACTTTTTGCAGCCCACACCTTTCCCGAGGCGGCTGCAATGATCACAGACTCTACAGACAGATATGTGACCCTGAACTGTCTATCCTCGGGGGGGGGGGGGTTCTCAGGAGTACTGGGGATGGAATGAAGGAGTCAGGGCCTTTCCATGCCTGCTGAAAGTTCAACTGAACAAGGTCATCAGTGGATGGAATCACCTAAGAGGTAGACAGTCGAATTTTAAAGGATTGTTGCACTGATTCCTCTAGGGTTTCTTTTAGGGGGGACTTTCAGTCACCCCCTTGTTTTAGTGACTCCAGGGTGTCTCCAAAGGAAACATCTTTAGAGAGAGATTTTATTCACCCTTCTCCTTCATTGAATATAGTATCGTCAGTGACAGATTTCTTCATAGGATGAAAATACTTCTTCTGCACTTTCTCTTATGAGAAGGCCTCCTCTGTGGAAGGGACCAGGAGAGCGTATCAGAAGAAGGATAGTTCAGATATCCAGGAATCCTGCCATATGGACTTTCACTGTCCCTGTGGAGATGTTGGTAAGGGCTCTTCATAGCCCTGAAAAATGAACTCCCTAAAGAGAGGAGGGACATCAGAACTGAGAAAAACAACCTTGGAACCAAGGTCACTCCCTGTCCCAAAAAGACAACTGCAGAGGGAGAAGTCAGAGCCGAACCAATGCATGCTGATGCTCCAAGATGCAGGGACTGCTCCAAGAAGTAGGAGTCAATGCCTGCTTCCCAGAATGGACAGCACAGACTTGGCCACCAAGATGTCTCTGGATCCAAAAGGCCAAAGAGCTCAGAGTAATCAGCAATTCAGGAAGTAAAAGCATCTCCGGAATAGACAGGGTTGGCAGTGGGAGGGTTGGGGCAGAATACTGTAAAGACTCAAAGGGAGTAGACTTGTCCTAGGAAGTATCCTGAAAAGGTTTAATCAGTGCCGAGAGGGATGACGCTGATGGAAAGTTCCACACTGATAAGACTATTCTGTTCCATAGATGCTGTTGCAACCGAAGCAATATTTGTTTCGGAACCCAAGATCCTTCGGTGCCTAAGATGCAGACACCAATAAGGCTATTAGTTCCACAGATGCTGTCAGAACCAAAGCAATATTTGTTTTGGAACCGAAGATCCTTTCGGTGCCAAAGATGCAGATGCCAATAGGGCTATCGGTTCCATAGATGCTGTCGGAACCAAAGCAATATTTGTTTCTGTACCAAAGATATAGATACCAATAAGGCTATCGATTCCATAGATGCTGTTGGAACTGAAGCAATATTTGATTTGGAACGCAAGATCTTTCAGTGCTGAAGATGCACATCCAGATAAGGCTATTGGTTTCAAAGTTGCTGTTGGAACTGTAGCAATATGCTTAGAAGCAGTCGGTTCAGAGGAACTTCAATAAACTGAAGCTGTGTCATCTAAAAGATAGTGTTGTGGAAGAAGGTGGCACCGAACTGCTTCTGTTCTCTCCATTTTTTGTTGAAACAGAAGAAAGGCTGATGAGAGAGACATTTCACCTTCTCCCCTGTCAGCAACAGAGAAGGCCCCTTCTCAAAGTTAAATGTATTCTTAAAACACAACGCGAGTGTGTTATTTCTTCCTTGACACAGACACAGACCTAGCTCAAACAGAAAACACAGAAGGAAAAAAATCAGAAAGGGTGAATCTACTGGCCACATTTCTGGCACACCTTGAAAAACACAAGGGCCCTCAGATTTTTCAAACAAAAACTTTAAAGGGAACCCGAAACACACTTTCCCAAGAGAAAAACCGCCGAACACATCCACTCACATACTCTCACAAGACAGAGAAGGAAAGCAAAATAATAACAAGATTTTTTTTTAAATCAACGAGAAGGAAGAACCTACCAACAATGGTAGGAAGAGTACATATCTGTATGGAAGAAGAGAACTATCAACGATGGCAGAGAGAATACACTTGTATTGACTGAAAAAGGAGAGGGCAGAAATCACATAGGAACAAGTAGAAATACATAGTGAAGAAAAAATCTTTAGGGAAAGGAAGATTATAGATAGAAACAAATAAATAAATAATTAAGTTAACTCAAGAGCTCTGGTGAACGTGCCTGTCTCTGGAAGCAGCAAATGAGATATGAGGTAACTAGGAGAGAGAGGCACTGTGTGTAGGGCTTAAGCTCAAGAGTTTTTGGTCATCGTCAGGCTGTAGTAATGGCTGAGTCAGTTCTGATGTTTGAAACTGAACTCATCAGTCAAGAATAAATAATGATTGACAACATCAGATACTATGATAAAAACTAGAGGGTAATGAAGTTAAAATGAGACATTGGCAATTTCCAACCTGCCTGTTAAAAAGAAAGGAATTTACACAATGGGTAGTGGAAATTACTTGGGAGTTATTAGGGAAGACAGAAGTTTCTTCAGAAGAAATAGTGAGTAGGATAAAATGGAAATGGAGTTTAAAAATAGGGTAGAAATAAAACAGAAAGACATAAGGTTAAGAAGCAATAGGAACTGTTCAGAGCGGCTGACAAAAGTTAAAAGTATTACAGAGGAAGAAGAAGAGGATCAAATGCAGAGTGCTAAAGAGAAAAGGGAGTATTTAGATAGTATTCATGAGTTTAGAAAGATTATTGTTAATCAACTATTTTTTGATAACAAATCCAAAGCACAAAAACATTAAGTACAGTGACAAAATAACATAGAAAGGGCTCTTGCCAAACGTAGGGAGCCTATGACAAGAAACATGACCAGAGATCCTATAGTGGTATTATAGATATCTCAGAAATTTTATGCAAATTTAAATAAAGCAGTGGAATCTAGAAAACAACAAAGAGCGCAAATGGAAATACTTATGAAAGACTTAATTATGCCAAAATAAGAGGAAGATGAGGCAGGGCTAGCCACCCGGCAGTGTAAAGCTTGGCTCGAGATTATTGTCGCTGCTGCAGAGACACACCGACCCCATATACAAAATGAGAAAAGGGGTTGAGGATGGATGGATGGAAGAGGAAGATGAGGCTCAACAACCTATAGTTAGAAAGGAGAGGATAAGATAAAACCTGTCATGTATAATCAATCTACAGGGAAGTCTCCAGGAACAGATGGCATACCGGGAAGTTTGGAATTTAGGAGGGAAGAAAGTCATAAATATCTGGAAGATTTTGTTTAATAATATTTTAAAATAAAGGGAAGCACCAGCATCTTGGAAGAAAGTTGAGGTGGCTGTATTTACCCAAAAGGATAAACCCATCAGACCCAGTCTCATACAGATCCATTTCAATTTTAAACCATGATTATTAAGTGTTTCTATTGCTACTAGTTTAAATAATGGCAAAGATGTTGCCAAAAATTAAGAAATATGGATCAATGCAGTTTTGTGATGGGGAGGCAAACATCTAAAAACATTAACAGAACAATGGTGCTACAGAGGGATGCAGAATGTAAGAAAATATAGCTGCTGCTGTTGTTGAATCTTGATGCATGAATAGGTCAGTGAAAGTATTTGCATTCCATGATACAATAATAAGTTTAATTAGCATAATATACAACAGAAGCAAGAATAAAAGTGGTAGGGTTCCTCTCCAATAAGTTGTGTTTGAACAGAGGAAACAGGCAGGAGTGTCCTCTTTCCACTTTCTTATATGCTTTGTATTTCGATCCACTGGAAAGAAAATAAGGGACTCAAAAATTCAGGGATATTATAGGCATGACAATCAAGAAACTTTGGCTTTATTTACCTATATTTTTTTGTACTTGATAAATCCAGAAAAAGAACTTCAGTATTCTAGAACATTTTGAGACAGTTTCAAGTCATTCCAAGATATACAATTTATGAAGATAAAACAAAGGCAATAACCATAAATTCTGTACCCACTCATGACTTAGTTCAGTTATACCCATATTTATGGGGACATGGTAAGATGAAGTACTGAGGAGTATGGAATAAAAAGGCCTCTGTTATGGCAGCTAAAGACATACGGGAAGAAACTAATCAAATGGCAATACTATAACTGAGAAACAAAGTTTTTTTTTATGGATATGGATAGTAAAATACAAGCAAAATGGTTTTAGACCCTTTAGTTTTCTACATTGGTCAGGCATATTTTATCAACTAGAGGAAAATCTGTATATAACAATTAACTCATTTCCTCCATTACAGCTCTTTTGAGTGTGTACTTTTAACTCCCAGTGGGTGTGGCTTGAGCCTTTAAAAAAATGAAGTTATCACATTACAGTTCAAATATTCATATCTCTGGAATCAAAAGTGTTACTAAAAACCTGTAAATGGCAAACTATTATGGATAAATTAATCTTCACATTAGTGGCATTCACTCAGTTTGATGTTTTAAACTGGATTTTATAAGCCAAAATAAAGGCATATTAATTCTGCAATGTTGCATAAACTGCTTATGATATCTCATTAACCATTCAAGCAAGACACATACTGCAGCAGGATTTTCTTCATGCAGCTGTGAGCTTTCATATGAGGCTATGCAGTTATGTCGGCATTACCTGAATGTTGAGATATTTACAGAAATATGAAAATTATTTCAATACAAATAAACAGTACACAAATAATATTCAATATCTCTTTAGCTGCATTAGACAGAGGTCAAATAAAAATACAATTGTGTTTGCCATCATGTATGCATTAAGATGAATTCTTCTGATACTTTGTATGTAGCATGGTTTTGCAATTATTAATGCAAAACAATATTTGACTCCTAGAGGTGCCAGTTGGAGATAACTGCAGAAATGCCTAGAGGCGCACTCAGTTGCAATAAGGTAATATAAAGGGTTGAAGGACTTTATCTGGGAGGGAAAGAGGGTAAGATTAAGTGGGATAAATAGATCTGCTCAATAGAACAAGGTGGTTTAAGATTACCTGTTGTTAAGGGATATTTTAGAGCTACACAGTTAAGACTCACATACATAACACAAGCAGAAGGTCATAATTCAAACTGGAAATGGATGATGGTGAAGTTGGGAGAAAATACAAGAAATAAGAAGGGATTCTGGATGCAGATCCTTAAGGAGAATAATTACTGCCATACAGAATATTATAGCATTCATTTAAAAATGTAATCTATGAAGTAAGCCAACAGATGAATGGATAAAGGAGATTTTGCCAGTAGGGATGACGGCAAGTACAAGTAGAGAAATCAGGCAACAGGGGTTGGAATTTACTGGAGAAAACTGGCAAAAAAACAAATTAATTGGGAGCAAATAACTAGAGAGACAATGGTAAGAAAGTAGGATGAGGACAAGAAGAAGTTTGGATTGCAGGCTAGAGACTGCTTTCCCTATCAGGAACTGAGCATAGGCAAGGAGAGAGGGATAAGGGAGCCCTAAATGAAAGACCTGCACTGCTTTTTTGAGTTTTTAATTTAACCTAGAAAAGAAGTTGCTATTAGAAAGAGGGAAATTAGTAGGGCATATAAAATACTGCATGATACCTGGAAGAATCAATCAGAGGAGGTTAGAAAAGACTGGGAAGAGAGACTTGAAAAGCAACTTAACAAGGGAACTATCGGAGGACATATGTATGGCTCCCATGTATACAACTCCAAAAACCTTAAGATTTTTGCTTGGAAGTGTTTCCTATTTTTACATTCCAAACAGGTGTCAAAGAATTTATCCTTAGGTAGACAGCAAATGTTGGAGGTGTAATGGGAAGAAAAAGGTAACTGGGAAAAATGCTTTTTACATGCATACATACATACCTACAAATAGTTCACGCACAGATATTTATGCTCTTCTAGCCAGCCAATATACCACAACAGCTGTTCACATAATAAGTGTCCAGGCTCTTCTAAAAATATCTAAACTAGTGCTTGCTTTAATGTAATCTGGTAATGTATTCCATGCATCAACTGCTCTCTCAGAGAACTAGTTGGTACAAATCTTATTCCATTAGAATCTTCTACATAGTTGTCTTGGCATTCTCCACTACGTTTTGATAACCCCAACCGTTACCAGAAGTAGTTGCCTCTAAATGCCCTATATACCAGACAGAATAAGGTCTCCTCTTAAATATCTACATGAGACACTGTACACATTCAGATATTTCAGTTTTTCATAATAACTTCAATTTTTACATCCACTGATGCCCTTTTCATACTTCCTCTGTACTCAAGCTTGTTTTCTTATAAGGTTTCCATATAATCATCTCATACTCAAGTTTGGGTTAATGTAACTAACAAACAATTACTCTGTCATATTTTTATAAAACCTACAGTTGTATAACTATCATTAACCAATTAGCTGATATGTTTACAAAAACTCAAAGCTGGATCGATGCATATACCTGGTTCATTAAATGAATCTACAGTTTCAATCACTGTATGTTCATAAATGAATAAATATTCACCTTTCAATGTATGTCTCCCAAAACTCATATGCTTAATTTTTTATGTATTTATCAGCATATTATTCTCCTGCGCCCAAATGATCAATTTAGGGCATGTATGCAAAATAACTTTTCTATCTGTAACACATGTAATCAGTCTACCTAAATTTAAGTCATCTGTGTACAGACTGTAGAACAACTCAGATGAAAAAGACAGATCTGAAAGATGCAATCTAAACAAGTATGGCCTAGGCAAAAGCCCTGTAGGAAACCCTGACGGCAGCCTCAAATTTCACTTGTCCAGTGGCTGTATGAATCTTGCCATGTCCTTTTTGAAAGCCATGTGACTATCCATCTTATTAAGAGTACATCAGTACCTAGTTGTTCTAATTTATTGATCAGTGTTTTGTGTAGGACCTTCTCAAATGCTAAAGTAAAATCTATATAAATTATATCACAACACAATTTTTCATTCACAGCCGAAAGACACAGCAGCAGTTGTTATTATATTGTTACAGAACATCATGTTACAGGTGGTCATAGATCTGTTTTCAGCATATGCATGCTGATACATGGTTTCAAGTCCCAGTCCTTCCAATTTTGACAATAATTTATCCAATATTACCTTCTCCATTATTTTTCCATAACATGAACATAAACTTAAGAGTTTGTAGGACTCTGGGTTAATGTAACTAACATTTCCCTTAAAGACAGGTATAACAAATAAGTTGTTATATAAAGAAAGTATTTTCATTTTGAAATATGACACTTTATTTCCTCAGGATCTGAATGTGGAATGTAACTGGAGGCTTCTTATCTGATGAGAAAGCAGAATTAAGTATTTTTTAATGTTTATTGATTAATTGGTTTAGGCTAATTGTTTAATTGTTAGATGTATTAGGGTATATACACTGTGTAAGTTATGTGATGTTTTATACTCCTTGAAGGCGGTTGCCGAAGCGCTAGAGGTACAATAAACTGGTGTTTTAAGTGGATTCTTCATATGTGGTCTTCAACCATTTGGAAAGAGTTTGTTTTGACATAGGTAATTCTTCTTACCTTCACAAGAAATGAACAACTGATCTGAAGAGCTGAAAGATTTAGTTCTGTGAAGATAGCACCCAAGTTGTCTGTGGGCATCCCCAGTATGCAGTATTTTTTCTCCCTAATTTTTAGCTTCAGGAAAGAAAATGGGGAGATGACTAGTTTGGCTTAAAGTAAACTTGGATACCACTTTAGGCATACAAGAGGGATTAGTTCTAAAAGAAATCCTGTCCCTGTGGAAAATGAGATAGGGCTGATTCAGCATAAAAGCTTGCAATTCAGATGCCCTTTTTGCAGAAGTCAGCAATCAGTAAAGCTATTTTCCATATTAAGAACCTCAGGTCATCCCATTAGCTGGTTCAAATGGAGCAAGTAGTAGCTGTAAATAGCGCAATACAATTGTAAATAAAAGAGCATAGTCTTTTTTCCCCAAGGAAGAAAAAAACTTTATACAATATGTATAACGTGCCAGTGAGATGTTAACTAAAACAAGTGTGGTACTCCAGAGTAAAGTTCAGTATAGTAAGTAGGAAAAGGTGTTATATAAGCAATAAACAGTTTAAGCAACAAATTCAGGAGGCAATGTTCTGCTGAAATAAATCAATTAGAGATAATACTTTTTGTTCAGGTAATCTTAACAAGGTCTTAGGAAATAACCTACTTTCCTTGATTTTAGTCTCAGTCTCAGTTGTTTTAAAGAGGAAAAAGCTTTTCAGAGGCTGGAGCTGAAATTGATCTCCAATGCTAACTGATAATTTTCTTTGTCACTGTCAAAATGGTCCAGAGCAGGTAGAGATGCTTATTATACAACTTATGATTACCACTTTTATTAAATAGAACTAAAAACCTAATTAAAGAAAAAGAATCAGATCATAAAGCTTTCATGAAATCTTCTACAGCAATCCAAAAATGTTTCAAAGGAGACAGTCAAAAATATATGCATCCAATCTGCATTACAAATCCTGGTAACCTCCAATATTTAATGGTGCTGTTATTACCTATTATGATCATTCTTTTTGGAGTTAAGAAAAATCTATATAAAAATTTCCAAGTAAATATACACTAATGCTGAGACCAAGATGCATTTTAATACAATTTAAAATTTAGGATTTCTGCTCCTGATTAAGTAGAGTTCCCTATTCTAATGTTAAGTGTTTACAGAATATTTTATTTAAATGTTGCACTCTATCAGAATTTTATATAACTTAAAGATGTGATTTTCTACCGTAGATTTGTTGCATATTATATCATAGAAAAGCTGAATTAGTTTAGGGTTTTCTTTATGACACAAATGTGCAAAAAATGAGCATTTGTTCAGAGCTTGTATTTTAATACTCTGTAAAAGTAACCAATCTTGAGGATCCAAATCATAATCATTTATAGGATGTTGAAGATCCTTTACTTTTAGACCTTTAAGAAAAGCCTTTAGTCTCTAAGAAGTCAAGTTTAAATAAAGATTTGGTTATACTAAATAGAATGACAGTCTCAAGCCAAAGTTTAAAGTCTATTTTGCTGAGTATGATATTTCTGAAAAAAATTAAGATGTGGTTCATAAAAGAAAAGGATGACAGTGAAGGAGAGTTATACTGTAATGATAATGCTAGAATAATTTACTCTGATTTATACTGCTATTTCCTGTTAAGTTATCATTAGTATTAAGTAGGGCTGAAATGAAAGGTTTACCAATATGCGTTATAATTAGGATCAATCTAATTTAGGATAATTTTAAAAAATGTTACCTTAACATAGGAATCTACACCAGGAAAGTTAATACCTCCTTAGTTCCAAGGTTTATTATGATGATGTAGGGCTACTCTAGGTTTGTTTGAAAAACATATGAATTTTAGTAATTGTTTATTAATGTCTTTAGCAAGTGACTTATCAGTATACAGGATTAAAACTTGACATATAGAATAGTTTAGAAAGAGAATCATTTTTATTAATTGCAATCTATCATCAAAGGATATCATAGTTTTATTCCATTTATTAGTTAGACGAGGTTGTTTAAAATGTTTTTAAACTTCGTTGTTCTTACTCCTTCAACAGTATTCATTACAGTTATTCCTTAATATTCAAAGGAAGTGACTTGTTTACCTATGACATATTTTTGTGTTTCTAATTTCCTTTTTGTTTAGAAATATAAACTTGGATTTCAGATTATTATAGTGTAAACCTGAGTACAACTGAAATATATTACAGTGTAGACCTGAGTATGACTGAAATAGCTTTATGAAGAAATCAACGCCTTCTAGAGTTGGTCTTGAGTTGGGAATTGATAATAGCACATCATTGGCAAATAGCATAATTTTGGAAGTATAATTTTCAGAAATTTCTATACCTTTCATATTTACATCATTCTGAATTAAAATTGCTAGAACTTTAATGGCTACAGCAAACAAATTGGGAGGAAGTGGAAAACTCTGTTTAGTGTCCTTATTCAAAGAAATGCATTTGGATATTAAAGGGCCTAATGTAATGTAAGCATCTTTATCAATATTTTTAATAAGGGAAATGGCATATATATATGGCTAACAAGTTAGTGGAACCACTTGGCATTCTCTTTAATCTCAGCCCAAACACTGGTTTTGTTCCAGCAGAGTCAAAAACAGTAACAGTAATCCCCTTGCACAAAGGGGATTCATCAACTGGCCCTGGGAAATATAGACCCATAAGCCTAACCAGTCTTATCTGCAAGGCCATGGAAAGAATCTTCATGGACCTTATCAACAAGGACATATACAACCTTCAAATGCTTTGCCAGAGTCAGTTTCTCTTCATTAAGGGTAGATCATGCTTACTGAACCTGGTGGATTTCTTCGAGAATGTCACCAAAGCCCCGGATGAAGGCAAAACAGTATATACTGCCTGTCTTGACTTATCCAAGGCTTTTGACACAATCTCCCACTCAGGTATCATTGAGAAACTCTCCCAGCTGGGTATTAACTCATATGTCACTAGATGGATATAGTCATTTGGCTCACTGACAGAAGGCATACTGTCAAAGTTGGTGATTCCACCTCTACCAGTAGTCCAGTTACCAGTGGTGTACCACAAGGATCTGTGCTGTGCCCTCTACTGTTTGGAATCTATTTCTCGGAAGTCCAGGTGAAAGTAGATGTGTTGTGAATTACCAGTTTCACTAATGATTACAAACTGGGCAAAATCATTGAGTCCCCATATGATGTTAACATATTACAAAAGAGGCCAACACACACAAATGACTGGTACCAAAGCCACGGACTCAAACTAAATGCAAAAAAAGTGCAATATTATCCCCTTTGGCAAAGAGGAAGTCCCTGCAAATTACAATATTGACGGCACCCCCTTAAGCTCAAACCCAGTGGTGCAAGATTTGGGAACACAAGTTGATAGCAATCTAAACTTCAATCACCATGTATCCACAGTGGTAAGGAAAGCCTTCTAGGTTGCGCATCTCATATGTAAGGGCATCACATCCAAGACTTAAGATTTGTTACAACTCCCTCTGTACTCGACCCTCATCAGACCACTAAGAGTACAACACTCCCTTTTGCATGTTTCTCACCAAATGCCTACAGCAGCCAGAGAGACCATAGAGGTTTCCTGCCAAGAAAATTCAGGGCCTCCAAAACATGACCAACATGGAACGACTAAAAGCCCTGTCACTGCATTCTGTATCCTACAGGCTGCTGACAGTCTACTTGTGCATGGCCTACAGAGCAGTCTCTGACCTTGCCCTGTACATCCGCAAATCAAATGGGACAAGAGAGTCACTAGCTCCAGGAATCTCAACCTAGCCTGTGACATTAACAAAACATGCTGGAGAGACAGATACATCTCCCAAAGATTGCCAGTCCTCTGGAATAAACTCCCAATTCACGGAAACAGAGCTCCTCAATGACACGCAACCTAGACAACTGGATGGGAGACTGTAAATTCACCCTGGGGGTTGCAACTATGTCCTTCATGGACAGTGGCAGTCTGTGTTGATCATAGACTTGTTCTGCAAATAACGACCATCTAACCAAGGTTAATTAGGAGGAACAAGGGTATAACATGGCTAGGCTTGTAAAGGGCCTAAGGCCATTAGCCTGGTAAGCTCCTATGAACCTATGAATTGCAAAGAAAAATCAAATGATTCTAACACTTTAAATAAATAAATCCAATTTAAAGAATCAAAGGCTGGACTAATAAGAACTTCTTCATTTTAGTTACTTACAAAATCTATATGGGTTATTAATATTTTAATATTGTTGAGTCTTTGATAAGCAAATCTAGTCCTGTCTTTTCTCTTGACATAACTTGAGCTATGAAGAACAGGACCTGTTGTTTAAATTAAGCAAGGACATTACTAATAGAATTATAAAACCCGATAATGGGGGTGGCAAGGTTCTTATGAGCTTGTTTGATGATTCAAATAAAATATTAGAACTGTTGTTTGATGTTAAAAAATACATTACAGAGTCGATGAATGAAATCAGTGTTGCTTACCATAAAACAGATAAGTACTTGGAAGAACTCATTCTGAAATGGCGGACTACTGACTCTACTTTCAAATTTTTATCCACTGACAAACCTACTATACCAGTTATATTTGGTATCCCTAAAGTGCATAAGGATGTGTCCAACACCCCAGTGAAACCTATACTTTCGGCCAAATGTTCAAAGACATACACTGGCTGCATAGGCTGTAAGTTGAAAGCATTCATGCATACTTTTTCTTACATTCTAAGAGATTCATGGGATTTCCTGAGATGTTTTACTAATGATTTATTCAGTGAAGGAACTCTTTTTGTATGCACTGACGTAGTGGATTTGTTTGGATGCATCCAATTTTCTGAAGGTATAGATTTGTTCTCTGAGGCTTTGTTAAAATGTTATTCCCTTACAGCTGATGATTTTCCAATATTGTTGAACATTATGGAACTCATCCTAGACAATGATTTTATATACTTTGATAGTGAGTATTACACAGCTACAAGGTGTTGCAATGGGCAAAGTATGCACCCTCCTTTTTGCCAACTTTGTCAAGTGGGCCTGGGAATACAAGTGGATCTTTAATTCCCAGTTTGTGAATATTGGCAGTTATATACCAGATATTTGTATGATATCTACTTTATGGAATGACACTAGGGCCAAATTAAATTAATTTATATATTATATCAACTGTACTACTTCGTTCCTGAAATTTACCTTTAATGTTTTGGAGGATTCCTTCAATTATTTGTATGTAACTATATACAAAAGACAATGGCCATTTTTAATCAAATGAATACAGGAAATCCACTTTTTCAAATGCCTATTGGCACTTTTATAGTGATCATCCATTGTCCTAAAAGAAATCTTTGGTCAAGGAACAGTTTGTCAGGATCAGCAGAATGATCATTGATGATGTGGTGTTCGACAATGAATATAATAAACTGGCAGGGATATTTATTGATAAGGGATACCCAAACCAGTCAATGACATCAGAGTAGAAGTTGACATACTAGATTTAGTACCATTCTTGGTCAGACAGACACACATCGAACACTTTTACACCAGTGGGTCCATCAGACTTCAGCAGAAGTTGAATTCTTAGACATCACCCCTTGAATACTGAAGCAAAGAAAATTTATTTTTAAATACTGAGGCATTTTCAATATGGACCAAAGTACAGACGATGTAATTGGTAGAAAAAAACCCCTAACAGTCCACAAAAGGGGTAGGAAATGTCCTAGAGAAACATACTTCCCAATATTCTCCATCCATGAAGGGCATGAGGAAATGTGGATGTTGTAATCAATGCCACTATATTTTGGAGCAGGATATAGTTTTGGTTGGGCATTTTTGTTTTAAGATACATGACCAATGGGGTCAATTGTTTAACTAACGGGGTGGTGTATATTGCCATTTGTGACCCCTGCGGTGCATTTTACATTAGAAAGACTGAAAGATCTTTTAACAAACTTATCTATGAGGATGCACAAGCCAGTACATTTCTTCGTGTTGGTCCCAAGCCCGGATAAATGGGGAGGATTACACCAGGAAGGGTATCCGGTGTAAAACTTTTGCCAAATGACATATGTGGACAACAATACATATTTCCATACCGGATCAGTTGAGACCTGGGTTAACAACGACCACCACCAGTACTGTTAGCCAACAGGATGTTGGTGAAAATTGGGCTACTGTTGGCTGAAGGAGAAGAAGAGGGGGAAGGCATGCCTGAAGCCAAGAAGCGAGGAGGAAGGTTAGGAGTTTGATAGTGAGGCGAGGAACTTTGAATGCTGGCAGTATGACTGGTATAGGAAAAGAGTTAGCAGATATGATGGAGATAAGGTAGGTTGATATATTGTGTGTGCAAGAGACCAGATGGAAGGGAAGTAAGACCAAGTGTATCATAGGCTGGTTCAAATTGTTTTATTATGGTGGATGGGAGGAGAAATTGGATAGGGGTTATCCTGAAGGATAAGAGTGTTTTGGAGGTAAAAACAGTGTTGGACAGAGTGATGTTTATGAAGCTGGAAAATGATGGTGTGATGATGAATGTTGTTAGTGCACATGCTCCGCAAGTTGGGTGTATGATGGATGAAAAATTAAAATTGTGGAGTGAGTTGGATGAAGTGGTGGTGAGTGTATCCAAGGGTGAGAGAGTGGTGATAGGAGTGGATTTCAATGGGCATGTTGGTGAAGGGAACAGAGGGATGAGGAAGTAATTGGTAGATATGGTGTTAAGGAGAGGAATGCATAAGGTCAGATTGTAGTGGCTTTTCCAAAAAGGATGGACATGGCTGTGGTGAATACAGTGAAGCATTGGATGACATACAAGAGTGGAGGAAGATGCAGACAGCTGGATTATATCCTATGCAGGGCCAGTCTGAAGGAGATTGGAGATTGTAAAGTGGTGACAGGAGAAAGCATAGTAAGGCAGCATACGATGGTGGTCTGTAGGATGACATTGGTGATCAGGAAGAGGAGGAGGAGAATGAGAGTGCCAAGGATCAAATAGTGGAAGTTGAAAAAGGATGATTGTGAGGTGGAGTTTAGGGAAGAATTAAGACAGGCACTGGGTGTCAGTGAAGAGTTACAGCATAGCTGGGTAACTACAGCACAGCTGGTACGGGAGACAGCTAGAAAGGTGCTTGGTGTTACATCTGGACAGAGGAAGGAGGACAAGGAGACCTGGTAGTGGAATGAGGAAGTACAAGAGCATATACAGAGAAAGAGGTTGGTGAAGAAGAAGTGGGATTGTCAGAGAGATGAAGAAAGTAGACAGGAGTATAAGTAGATGAGGCATGTGGTAAAGAAAGAGGTGGTGAAGTATAAGGATAAGGCGTATGGAGAGTTATATGAAAGGTTAGATAGGAGGGAGAAAATAACCTGTACCGACTGGCTAGACAGAGGGACCAAGCTGGGAAAGATGTGCAGCAGGTAAAGGTGATAAAGGATAATGATGGAAACATACTCACAAGTGAGGAGTGTGTGTTGAGCAGATGGAAAGATTACTTTGATGGGTGGATGAATGAAGAGAAAGAGAGAGTGAGAAGGTTGGATGATGTGGGGATAGAAAATCAGGATGTGCAATGGATTAGCAAGGAGGAAGTAAGGACAGCTATGAAAAGGATGAAGAATGGAAAGGCTGTTGGTCTAGATGACATACCTTTGGAAGCATGGAGGTGTTTAACAGAGATGGCAGTTGAGTTTTTAACCAGATTGTTTAATGAAATCTTGGAAAGTGAGAGGATGCTTGAGGAGTGGAGAAGTGTTTTGGTACCGATTTCTAAGAATAAGGGTGATGTGCACAAGCAGTAGTAGCTACAAGGGATAAAAGTGATCAGTCACAACATGAAGTTATGGGAAAGGGTACTGGAAGCTAGGTTAAGAAGGGAGGTGATGATTAGTGAGCAGCAGTATTGTTTCATGCCAGGAAAGAGCACTACAGATGCAATGTTTGCTCTGAGGGTATTGATAGAGAAGTATAGAGAACATCAGAAGGAGATGCATTCTGACTTTGTGGACTTGGAGAAAGTATAATAGAGGGTGTCTAGAGAGGAGTTGTGGTATTGTATGAGGAAGTTGGAAGTGGCAGAGAAGTATGTAAGAGTGGTACAGGATATGTAAAAGGGTAGTGTGACAGTGGTGAGGTCTGTGGTAGGAGTGATGGATGTGTTCAAGTGGAGGTGGGATTACATCAAGGATGAGTTTTGAGCCCTTTCTTATTTGCAGTGGTAATGGAGAGGTTGAGAGACGAGATCAGACAGGAGTCCTGGTGACTAAGATGTTTGCAGATGATATTATTTGTAGCGAGAGTAGGGAACAGGTTGAGGAGACCCTGGAGAGGTGGAGATATGCTCTACAGAGGAGAGAAATGAAGGTCAGCAGGACTAAGGGAGCATATATGTGTGTGAATGAGAGGGAAGCTAGAGGAATGGTGAGGATGCAGGGAGTAGAGCTGGCAAAGGTGGATGATTTTAAATACTTGGGATCAACAGTTCAGAGTAATGGTGAGTGTGGAAGAGGGGTGAAGAAGAGAGTATAGGCAAGGTGGAGTGGGTGGAGAAGAAAATCAGGAGTGATTTGTGACAGATGGGTACCAGTAAGAGTGAAAGGGAAGGGCTACAAGAGGGTAGTGAGACCAGCTATGTTATACGGGTTGGAGATGGTGGCACTGACGATAAGGTAAGAGTCAGAGCTGGAGGTGGCAGAGTTAAAGATGTAAAGATTTGCATGGGGTGTGATGAGGATGGACAGGATTAGAATTAGTATATTAGAGGGTCAGCTCAGGTTGGACGGTTTGGAGACAAAGCCAGAGAGGTGAGCTTGCATTGGTTTGGGCATGTGCTGAGGAGGGATGCTGGGTATATTGGGAAAAGGACAGTAAGGATGGAGCTGCCAGGTAAGAGGAAAAGAGACCAAAGATAAGATTTACGGTTGTGGTAAGAGAGGACATGCAGGTGGTTGGTGTGACAGACCAAGATGCAGAGGACAGGAAGAAATTAAAACAGATGATCCACTGTGCCGACCCATAATGGGAACAGCCGAAAGAAGAAGACTTTTCTGGCTATAGCAAGAATAGAGCAAAAAAGAGGCACTTGGGTTTTTGGAATTATCTCAGGCTCATAGGAGATTATTAGACTATTGAACCGGGGGTCATTTTAAGTCTAACTGTTTTATCCCAATTTAATACCATAAAAATCCTAGTCAATACCCAAGATAGCATTTAGTGATGACTGCCAATGTCCAGGAGAGTTGTGAGCACTATCCCTGGTAAGAATTTATGGTGCCCCATCCACTCACACAGGTTCCTCTTGAACAGTGTCATAGAGATGCTCTGTTTCACATGAATTGGTAGCCTGATCCAAAGACTTGCCTTTGTTCTCCTGGACAGCAACTTGTTGTGTTTATTATAAAGTTTGTTGATGCTGGATGTCCACCATGGCAGCTTGTTTTTACTTGGAGCTCTAGCTTTGATTCTTTCTGGTACAGCTGAGTTGATACATTTATGCAAGTGATTGTAAAGGGTTTTAGTGTAAGCTTCGGCGTAGTTACCACTTCCAGTTTCGGGTGGGGCTTGGAATGCATTTATACCTTTGCCTAGGAGGGTATAGTTTGCCTTGGTGAAGTCTTTTTAGTAGGATTTTTATCCTTTGTGAAGTCTGGTGTTAGTGCCAGCTCGAAAGTGACTGCTATGTGGTCAGATTTAACTGGCAGACAGTTGCGGCAGTGCATCTGCTTGACATGTTACTGAGGACCAGATCTAGAATGCTTGTTTCTCTTGTTAGGGTATGATCAATTTGTTCCAGGGCATTTGAATTACCAAAGTCAAAGAACTGTTGTGCTAGCGAGTTGGGGCTAGCGTAGGTTTCTCAGCTGATGGTGGGATAATTGAAATCCTCCCATAACCAAAGTGTTCAGTAAAATTTGGAATGTCTCCAGTTTGGTCAAGTAGGCTTCATGGGCATCGTGACCCATGGAGGGGAATCTATAAGTAGCTATAACTTGAATGGGGGTCTTACCCACCATAACCTGGACTTGGAGTAACTCCATGGAGTTGTCCAGTCTAACTAGACAGAAGGTGAATTTATCTCTAATATAGACAGAAACACTGCCCCCTTTGGTTTTCATATGTTCATTTTGCAGTCTAAATGTGTGGAAGGCATTATAGCCTTGCAAGGCCGGGGTACTCTCTGAGGCCTTGAACCAGATTTCTGTGACTGCACAGATATCTACATCTTTTACTGATAAAAGGGTTTCCAGCGAGTGCAGTTTTTGGTTTAAGCTCCTCGCATTTAGCAGTATGACCTTTATTTCGTTCTGGTTGGCTAATTTCACTTTGTTAATGTTGTTTTTGAGACTTTGCCTAAAAAAAGGCACTATGGGGGAGGCAAGAGCCTTTGCCAACAGCCGAAAGCCTAGAGGTGCCAAGTGTAAACCGTCTCTGGCAAAGCAGCGGGGTTTGTTGACCATGGCTTCCCAAGCCAACAAGAAATGGATTCCCTTTGAATGACACCAAAAATTAAGCCAATTATTAAAATCAATAATTTTTTGTTTATACTGGGGCATCATTCTGGGTGATGGTAGTATGCTGCTCAGGGCTAGGGACATACCTTCCTGGGACACACACTCAGAGAGCTCAACCATGTCTCTCTTCATACAGTCCAGTGAAGCAAGTCTCAGGTCATTCACACCAACATGAACTATGACAGAGTCATAATGGTACTTGTTGCTGACAAACCTGAGTGCATGCATGATTTAATGAATCCTGGCATCGGACAGGCAGCTGACTGACTTTCTCCTTGTCCAACCTGGTGAGTAGGACATCTGTGCGTCTCACTATTAAGTCTTTATTGACAAGAAAATTTGGTTTTTGAGTGTTTCGCCTTATGGGCTTGCTGGGTGTGACATTGGTGTTGCTATGTTTCATGGGTGCTGCGGCAACTGTATTAGTTGTAGCAGTCTTGTGTTTTGGAGGCTTCTGGAGTTCAGGTTAAGTTTTTCAAGAACCTCTGCAAATGTAGGTTTACGCGTTTGATGCAGACTACAGGCATGACTAATAGTACTAAGTGCATATATAGTGGTGGGTGAGTTGACAACCTCTTCTGTGTTACTGTTTTGAGTGTGAGAAAGCATGGATTCAAGATTCTTGGTGTAGATACACCTCTCGCACTCTGTACTAGAGTGAGTTATTAACAGAGGTTTGTCAGTGTACATGAGGCGATTGCTACTGCCTCAAGACATCCAAATCAACAAGGCTGGCTGGAGAAACAAGGGCAGTCCAACTGTCCACAATGCTAGGTTGAAGACTGTCATCACTAAGGTGACTTTTCAGATTAGTTCACGGAGAGGCACAGTGGTTGGATATTTCTGCCTGGGGTTTTAGTGTTTTGTGCTGATGGTTAATAGGTTACAGCTCCCTAGCACTATTTCTTTGACCAGAAAGCACTAAGGATAAGGGCTACATTGGTGTGCTACAGTAGTATCTAAGGGAAAAACTGTTGAATTAAACTGTCTGGCTTTGGCGTACAATTGCACGTCAGTGTGCAGTGCTGTGCAGCGTGGAGACAAGCAAAAGCTTGCTTAAATGTAGACCCTAAATACCAGAAGCTAAAAACTTGAAAAAGAAAACTTTAAAAAGATTCAAAAGGACCAATGAGGATGCTTATTAAAAGCCCTAGACCGAACTCCCTTTACCAGACAGGGGCCAATCAACACAATCCTTTCACTAAAGTTCAGACAGGCCCCTTCCAATCCAAGATGGGCTAGAAAACGTGCTTAAAACAAACGACTACAAAACAAACCCAGATGCAGCAAGCCTGTATCTGGACTATGCTACAGCTACTAGCTACCCCAGTTTCAGCAGGAAACACTACAGAATGTTTAACACAGCAGAAAAACAGGTGTGAGACATTAAAAACAAAGAGCAGAAAAGCACAGCTTCAAAGAGCAGAAAATCTGCAAGGAGACTCTAAAGAATGTTTTAAACAGCTAATAGATCAGTTATTTAAACACTACTTGGTAGGAAGCCCATAACAGGCAGCTGTAAAACAGTGAAAATACCAGTAAATACTTAAACAGTGAAAAAAGCAAAAAAGCTTTGTAAACAGTGAAAACTGCAATAAAATTTGATTTACCAGGCATAGTAATGCAAAACAATTACAGTACAACAATGTAGTTTAGTAGACAGTTTATAAATACAGTATAAAAGTAGATTGAAAGTAATAAAAAGTGCAGTAAATAGTATAAATACGCAAAAAACAGGCAACTTATGTCTTTGGAAGCTCAGAAACCTCTAGTCATCTGGTATCTCATTTCAGACTTGTGGCTGGTACCCCACCTCAGTTCAGCACTGTACAAACAAGCAGAAATCTGCTCAAATGCAGGGCCTAAATACCAGAAGCTAAAACTTGAAAAAACTTTTAAAAGATTCAAAAGGACCAATAAGGATGCTTATTCCAAGCTCTAGACCAACCTGCCTTTATAAGTTCATATGTGTTTACTAGGCTAACGACCACAAAGGCCTTTTAAAGCCCAGCCATGCATCCCAAATCTCTGACAATTTCTGATACCCTGATAAGTGTAACCATGGGCCTAGGAGATGAACCATTTACATGTCACCTGTGTCCATTAGAGACATAGGTGCCAAACCAGGGATCCAATCAACACAATCCTCTCACTAATGTGAAGATAGGCCCCTTCCAATCCAAAATGGCCTGGAAAACTTGCGCAGAACAAACAACCACTACAAACAAACCCAGACACAGCAAGCCTGTATCTGGACTATGTTACAGCTACTAGCTACCCTAGTTTCAGGAATCACAGCATTAAATAAAACTTAAGATTTACAAATAGTACATCTATCTGATCACAGAGCTTCAATGAAGTTATTAATTTCTTTCCAAAAAGGAGAGATGACTTTACATTCATAAAGCATATGCGTCCAGTCAGCTATTATTTCAGAATCACATCTCCAGCATTTAATTCTCTTCGATTTATACATAACTGTAATTTTGTTAGGAGTGACAAAAGCTCTATGTAAGAATTTCCAATTGCAAATTTTCCAATATAGTGAAGATATAGCTTTATCTGTAGATTTTTAATATTATTTTCTTGTATTCTTCAGAGATGAATTTTTGAGGAGTAGTTCCAATTGGAATTGTCTAAATATGTCAAATCTAACTTAAGAATTTTATAAAATTGTGACAAATATGATTTGTTTTTCATTGCATTATTATTGACACTTAAGAATTCCAATAATTTGGGAACGGCTTCTTAACTAGGTTAAAGAT
>NC_056746.1:535406915-535454415 GCF_019279795.1 Protopterus annectens
ACATAATCAAATTAAAGCATGAATAAATAAAAGTAAAAAGTGCATTTTGTAACCAAAACCATGGTTAAAACCAAGTTAAAACACAGAATAAAATTCATAGTTTTGCTTGCTCTCATTTTTAGCACTGAGCTAATGGAAATGCAATCATTTAGACCCGGTTTCCTTGTGGCAGCCAAAGGAGTTCCTTATATTCCAGTTTATTTTCCCAGGCTCCTCCTCTGGCATCATGTGGGACAATTTCCAATATCCCAAAAACAAATTTCTTAAAATCAATACAAGTTAACAAATGTCTAAATAAAACATTAAGGTTAGCTTTTCTTACATGATACAGGTACTCGTATATCCTTTTCATGAGTTTCCTCTCTGTCTTCCCCACATAAAAGTAAAGACATTGGTTGCACAGTGCAATGTACACCAAACCAGCCGAATTACAATCACATCTCCTAAATGTGGCTGTTGCTTGACTAATGTTTAAGGTAACCTCTTTCTTCTCAACAATATATTGACGCATTTAGTAATACCTAACTTCACCTCATGTACACCTCTAACTTTTCCTTAATGTTGTTGTGCACTTTATATATAAAATTGGGCTTATCTCCCAAACGTTGGTACAGTTCCTCATCCATTTTAAGTATGGCCTAATTGTAGCTTATAATCTGCTTCACTCTACTGGCAAGACCGTGTTTTTTTCTGACTATTTGTTAATGGCCGACTGTGAAGTATTTCTTATATGCTAATATTTATTGATGTATTTGTTTCCATTTTGGATCATAAGATACATTTATCCACAATTCTATAACTTTTACAACTGTTGAAGTAGCAATGCATACAATTGAATATCAGGGAAACATACTCCACCATTATCCCAAACTTTTCTGTGCCAATCAAAAGAAACTCTTGGTTTATTAGGATGGCAAAACATTTAAGTAGAATATTATTTATCTTTTTCATCATTTTTTTTGGTGGTGATAGTACTAATGATTGTAAGACAAACAACATTTTAGGGAGAATTACCAATTTAATAAGTATTAATTGTTCTTCCATGGTAAAGAAGAATTTGTTCCAATTCATGACTAAACTTAAAATTTTATCAACAACCTGTTGAAAGTTTGTTTGTATCATTTCTTTACTATTAGACATAACGGTTATATCAAGGTATTTCATTTGATTGAAGTTAGAATATTTTTTGTAAGTTTTTTAATTTTATTTATTAATAATGTACTTGTTTTAATGTGATTATATCTTAAGTTTGAGATTTCTTCAAAATGAATAATAGAACATTAAACAAATTATTTATATTTCCTAGTGTTAGTAAAATATCATCAGCAAAGAGCTGAATCTTTAGTTCAAAATCTTATTTTATTTTGATACCATTAATGTTCTTATTGGATTTAATACTATTAGCAAAGGGTTCTATAGCTAACGCAAAAAGTAAATGTGAAAAAGAGCAGCCATGTTTTGTATTTTTTTGTAATTTAAAGGAATTTGAAAGAAAAGAACCTACTTTAACATAAGCATAAGAGTTACTGTATAACTCAGAAATTAATGCAATACTCAGTTGAGAAATTATACACTTTTAAGTGTTTTAACAGGAACAACCAATAACTGAGTCAAAAGCCTTATCTAAAGTGAGACTAATGATAGAAAGTACTTTTTTATTTTTATTTGCATAGTCTATTAATGTATGTACTTTTATTATAATCACCTGCACTTGTCTATTTAAAATAAACCCAGTCTTATCATTGTTAATTAGTTTAGGTATAAGTAGATTAATTCTGTTAGCTAAAATAGACTCGAACATCTTATAATCCACATTTAAAGTGAAATGGGTTTGTATGATAAGCACTTTGCAGGATCCTTATCTTGATTTAAAATTGATTATATAATGAAATATTTCCATGATGGGGAGGACTTCAGCAGTTGTTTTTTTTAATTTCTCTATAGACCTTATCTAATATTCTAACTACATCATCCTGTAGTATTTTATACAGTTCTTGTATAAGACCATCTAAGCCTGGTGCCTTATTATTTTTTAACCTTTTTATTTGATATTTTATTTTTGTTAAAGTGAGTGGTCTATCAATTGTTTATTTGTTCACTTGTTATTTAATTATTTGTACTTTTCCTTAGAAAAGTTTCAACTATATCATCATTATCTAGGTTAGTTGTATTATTTTTTCAACTATATCATTATCTAGGTTAGTCATATTATTTATATTTTCATAAAATGTTTTAAAGCCCTCAAGAATACCTTTCATATCTGTTTAAATCATATCAAAGAAATTATAACACATACAATTTATTCATTTTATCCAAGAGCAAGTTATACAAGCTTAAAGGGTTTACTGAATATGCCTGAAATGTTAGTTTTTTTTCCAGGTTTATTGAAACTTTATGATTTAGAATTTCAACATATTTTGTATTTAAGTTTTTAAGTTCAGACTGACTGATAGTCATTTGGTTTGATATTTAACTTCAGCGTGTCTGCTTTGGCCTGAAGTGTATTCAATTCTTTGCCCGATGCTCTTGTTTTACTAATATACCAGCCTGTAACTCTTCCATTTAAGTAAGCCTTTAGTGAATCCCACAGGAAAATTTCAGATACTTCATCACTGATGTTTACTTCTAGGAATTTTTTGATCTATTTAACATACCAATCCTTGAATCCTTTTATTTAATAATGTACCATTAAAATCAGTCCTACTTTTTCCTTAAATGCTGTATTTAATAGTATCTGAACAAACAGCTGAAAAATCTTCACTTTTAAGACTCAAACTTTCCAAAAAGACAATACGTTTTGTTATCATAAAAAGAGACAATAACAGAGAAAAAGAAGTTACGTCTTACCATAACGTTCCACCTGTATCGTTGATCCTCGTTCAGTCATTACGTATGGATATCGGTTTCGACCTCAGAACCGAGCCGGCCATCTTCCAAGCTCGCGTCAGCTACAAACTCTCAAGCTAAAACTCTTACCCAGAATTCCCCTCTCCCTGTTACCTCAGATTGAGTTTGCAAGTCAAAAGAAGGTAGAGGCTACCTCTGGTCAAATGACCTAATAGAAATGGATGGTGAAAATCCACTAGAAGCCACAGGAGGGGGAAGTAAGGTGGGCCGTAATGACTGAACGAGGATCAAAAATACAGATGGAACATTATAGTAAGACATAACTTCTTTATCTGATATTGTTAAATCCTCGTTCATTCCTTACATATGGGATAGAGTCCCCAGCTACCTCTATTCCTGGGAGGCTCTCATGGAAGGACATTCCTGAGTACCATAGAACCAAAAGATGCTCTTCCCTTGGAGGCCAAATCCAATTTGTAATGATTGATGAAGGTATGAGGCGTAGCCCAAGTTGCAGCTGCACAGATGTCATATAAAGAAGCTCTGGCATGGAAGGCAGCAGAAGTTGCCACTGACCTTGTCAAATGAGCCTTTATGGTAGTCGGCAATGGAATATTACGTTGTGTATAAATGAAGGTCACAAGGTCTTTCAACCATCTAGCCAATGTGACCTTAGCAACAGCACATTCTAATCTAGGTCCAGAATAGGCCAAAAATAATTGGTCTGATTTATGAGAGACCTTATTCCTGTTCAAGTAGATGCAAATTTGCCTGTGAATATCTAGGGTATGTAGACAATACTCTCCTTTGTTTGAATGATCGGGGAAGAAAACTGGCAATTCAATGGTTTGATTAATGGACATTTCAGAGATCATTTCTGGCAGAAAGGAAGGATTAGTTCTCAAAGACACTCTATCTCTATGAAAAATCAAGTATGGACTCTTGATGCATAAGGCTTGAAGCTCAGAGATACGTCTGGCAGAAGTATTGGCGGCCAAAAACAAGGTTTTCCAAGACAAATATTTGAAGTTGCATGAAGAAACTGGTTCGAAAGGTGGCATTATCAGAGCTTGTAGAACTAAATGACAGGTCCCATGGTTGAATAGGCAAAAGGGGGCTTCAGATGATTCACACCTTTTATGAAGGTCTTGCATAATTTGTGTAACATAAGAGAGGAGTTTTGGACACCCTCATGGAAATTCGATATTGCAGCCAAATTAACTCTAATGGTAGAGGCCGATAGACCAGATTGGAATAGATCGACTAGATACTCTAGTACTATTGATACTGGTGCCGAAAAAGGATCTACTTGCTTTTCTTTCAGCCAACAGGTAAATCTTTTCCACTTGCTTAGATAAGTAATTCTAGTGGAAGACTTATGAGATGCAATAAGAATGTCCCGTACTGGCAAAGAAAGATCATCCTGCCTGGCAATCAAGGGAGTTGGAGGAGCCAAGCTGTGAGCTTCAGGCTGTCCAAGTTGGGATGAAGCAAATTCTGCAGATGGGAGATCAATCCCTGAGTTGGATGGAGAATCCATGGTTGATCTAGCAGGTGAGGCCAAAGGAAGGGGAACCAAATCTGACGAGGCCAATATGGTGCTATGAGGATCACCTTCCTCTTCAACTGACAGGCTTTCTTCAGAAACTGGGGAATGAGGGGAAGAGGTGGAAATGCATAAAGAAGACCCAATGGCCAATCGTGGACTAGAGCGTCCCTGGGTCACTGTCCCGGAGGGGGAATCAGGGCGAAGTAGTTGCTGCATTTGTAGCTGGTCGGGGATGCAAAGAGGTCACAGCAAGGACGGCCCCAGCGGTGGAAGATCTCTGCCGCTATCAAGGGATTCAGGGACCGCTCGTGAGGTTGTAGAATGCACCCGCTGAGTCGGTCTGCTATCACGTTGGAACTCCCGGGAATGTGCGTTGCTGGAAGAAAACGGTTGGTAGCCATCGCCCATTGCCATATCCTCATGGCCTCTCGACAAAGGGGGTAAGATTTGGTTCCGCCCTGTTTGTTGATGTACCAGAGCCATGTTGTCTGATTGTATCGCAACAGTAGGGGATGGAATGCTTGTAATGCCAGAAGCACTGCCCTCAGCTCTAAAGCATTTATATGCAGTTGGGCCTCCAATACGGACCAAGTGCCTTAGACTATCTGTCCCTGACATAGCCCCCCCAACCCATCAGGGAGGCATCCGTGGTCACTGTAGCCTTGAGCTGCTGGGGGGAGAAGGGGCGAGACCATTGTGACAGGTTGTGGGTCATCCACCAATTTAAATCCTGTTTGCACCTGTGAGTTACTCAAATCTTGCCTGAAAGAGGATACTGAAAAGGATACCATTGAATGAGCAATAGCCATTGCAGAAGTCTCATGTGAAACCTGGCCAGGGGGACAATGGTGATGGGGGCTGCCATGGAACCCAACAGCTGTAGGACAGAGTGAGCTGTGGATTTCTTCCTTGAAAGAATTGGGATCAGTTGTTGCGTTATCCTTAGAATTCTGTGCTCTGGAATGGATGCTCTGCAATTCTTTGTATCCAGTATGACCCCTATGAATTCTGTGGACTGAGATGGGGTGACATTGGATTTTTCCAGTTTATGGTTATGCCTAGCCTTTCTGCAGTGAGGAAAGAGTATGCCAGGGCTTTCACCAATAGATGTCTGGTGGGGGCGGAGATGAGCCAGTAGTCTAGGTATGAAAACACCTGGAATCCTTGTACTCGCAAGTGAGCTGTGATGACTGCCATGCACTTTGTGAACACTCTGGGGGCTGTAGAGAGTCCAAAGGGCAGTACTCTTAACTGGTAGTGACTGGCTCCCGCAAGGAAGCGAAGGAATCTTCTTGATGGCCTGTCCACTTTTATGTGGTAGTATGCATCTTGAAGATCTATTGAGCACATCTAATTGGCTTTTTCCAAAAGTGGAAGGATAGACTGTATTGTGACCATCTGGAATTTTTGTACTCTTACAAACTTGTTCAATACACTGAGATCCAAAATTGGTCTCCAGTCCCTGGTTTTCTTTGGCACCAAAAATAGTCTTGAGTAGAATACGGATCTTATCTGGTCTGGAGGGACTATTTGGATGACTCTTTTTCTTAGCAGCTTTGCTATCTCTAGTGCTGCTTCGTCCTTTTCACTGGGTGGAACGTCGCGTAAGTCTGCTGGGGGGGGGGCAGGACAAAGATCGAAGAGAATATGGTAACCTCTGGTTATTATCCTTTGTACGCAAGAGTCGGTGGTGATGGTTAGCCAGGCAGAAGGGTACAAGGAGAAACGACCCTCAACCACCTCCAGAGGAAAGGAGTTGGGCTGCTCTTCAGGAGCGCTGGTAGGATTGACAAGAAAAGAGTCCCTGGAACCCTGGTTATGCAGATCCCCTCTATCCCAAAAAGGGGGTCTTCCCTGTGAGTTTACCCCTCTGCCTCTAGGAGAGAACTCGGTCTGTGTGTCAAGGAAAGGACCCAGAGACTTTATGTACCATATCTTCCCACTCTTCTGGTTTCTGGAGAAAGCACATTGAGGGGAAGAATAACAGACACCCACGGCAGAAAGGGTCTTACCGTCCTGTTCACATCTGGCCAGTGTGCTTTTAACCTTGAGTCCAAACAATGAAGAGGCTTCGATGGGAGCGTTGAGAAAGGAAGCCTTGAAGGGTTCCGCAAAATTGCATAAGCGCATCCAGGCGTGTCGTCTCAAAACAACGCCTGAACTCACTGCTCTAGCTGCTCCTTCTGATGTGTGAGATATCAGGCGCATGGAGGAGTTTGATATCGATTCAATGGTAGCCAGCTGAGAAGCCACTTTGTCACGGAACTCATCAGACACGGCACCAGACAAAGTTTCAGAGAGCTCAGAAACTAAATCCCTTTGAAGCCTGGTAAAGTGTGCCATATAATTCAGGGACCTGATTGCAAAGGTCGCTGATGCAAAAGTACGCTTCCCTATTCTGTCCAGAGTCCGTGACTCTTTGTTGGGCAGATGGACAGTCTGGCTTTCTTCTTCCACCAGGTCCTTCTTGGTTGCGGCCGCCACCACCAGAGCATCTACAGGAAGACCTTTGGACCAATGGAGGTCAGTAGCAGGAGGGTACAAAATTTTATCTGGACTCTGGGAAATGGCCTCAATGGTGTCAGGAGCCTTCCACGCATGCTGCACGACAAGCCGAACCAGTTTGTCAGCAGGTGGAGTAACCTAGGAGGTAGGGGGCCGGGTGCGAAAGGCCTGCAGGAACACAGACTCTTCAGAGGTCGGGTTAGAGGGTTTCCAGTCATCTCTCTAAAGATTTCGAGAATATCACCAAAGGATACCTCAGAGGGTGAGCGAGGAGAACCTTCCCCATCATCAAAGTCTGTGTCTTCAGTAAGGGGCTCCTCTGTGGAGTCCGTGTACTGCCTCTTGCATGAGCTTTTTCGATGAACTTCCTCAGAGGGAGAAGCTGGGGAAGACAACGCAAAAGGGGTTTCCTGTGGGAGTACATCCTGAGGCCCTTGCGCCCAGTGTCCACTAGGAGCGAATTGTGTACACTGCGGTCCAGAGGAGGGCGGGGAGATTGATAGCAAAGTGTCGCCAGTAGATGCCAAAGCCTTCCCCATTAGTTGGAAGGCCAGTCCACATTAAGAGGGGTGAGTGTCCAAGACAGGGGTCACCCCACCCCTAAGTGGCTCAGCCTGCCGACTCGGAGTCCCTGGATGGCTGTGAAGTACCAAATTACGTACGCCACAGCTGACATCCTGGGTCGTAGCAAAACTCTCCTGCCAAAAAGGCAACTGCGGTTCCTTGGTGAGGTCCATAAAGGGAACCGTAGAGGGGGAAGACTGTGGTATATCAAGGGGCTTCAAAGGCAATGAAGGAGGAGAATAAGTACGGGTCTTTGGCAATGGGTGATCACCTCCCAAGGAAGGATAGGTCCTGGGGGGGGGCGGGATACCTCTGGCCAAAAGCACTTGATCCACAAGACGCAACACGTTGTGTTCACAGAGGCTTCTAGTGGATTTCACAGATACGGCTGAAGGAGAGTCAGGTCTATCCACAGGTGGGACAAGCTCGGTACCCACCTCACCAGTCTGCACTGAAAACAATGGGGCTATAAGAGACTGAACTACAGGTGTCTGCACAGAGGAAATCATCGATGCTGAAGTCATGGTCTGCACCGACAATAAGGCTGGTGCCGAAGTAGTTGTCGGTGCTGAGGCTGGGACCGAAAAAATCAGTGTCAATAACTGAGTTGTCAGTTCCGGGTAAGGTGTCGGAGCCGATGAGGTTACAGTCTGCGCCAACTGGATAGTCGGTGCCGGTAGAGAGGTCTGAACTGAGGAGCCCCTCAGTACAGATACAGTAAAGGGTACGTTAGTTGGTGCCGAAATCACAGATGGTGGCGACGGCTTCAGTGCCAAAGGTCTAGGCACAGAAAGTGCTGGAGCTGAAAGAGTCAGATCCAAAGTAGAAAGCTTAGCCTTCTTGGGTTTCGGTTGGTGGGAGTCCCCAGCCGGGGACGAAGGAAGAGATTTGGCCTTTGAATGATCATCAGTCTTTTTATTATGGGATCTTGGAGGGGTTGAAGCATCCGACCAAGAAATAGCCTCTGAAAAAGGAGATTTGAGTAGCCCCTTCAGTAACAATTTATTTTTCCTCTCCATCAACGTCCTGTTAGAGAAGTTCTTACAAATTCCACAGGGCGGATCAACTGATAAATGAGGCACACCCAAGCAAAAGACACACACAGAATGTGTATCTGAAGTAGGTAATTTATTTATTTATTTATTTATTTATTTCAGTTTGATTACCGGGGAAGTCCACTGGGCCAGAATGTGCCCATTTTCAGTGGAGGCCCAGGGAGAAAAGCTCCATAAGAAACACAATTAGAGGTTACAAAAAATGCCAAATACAAAGGTAAAATACATGTATGAATTCATAGAAAACAGGTATAGTAAAATAATAAATTGTCATTGTACATGCAATGAGACAAAGGTTGCAGGTTTTTACATTCAGAGCAATAAGAATCAATTGTCAAGAAATAGGCATCAGTGATTACTGGATAGTTGCGTTAAATACATGCTAAGAGTTGAGAGAGAAATTGAATGATCAGAAGGTGATGGATTAGGTTTGTGTAAGGTAAATAGAAAAGGAGAGGAAGTAGTGAAGTTTGCATCAGGAGTTTAGTAGGCTCTATGGGGAAATTTATTTGTATTTATGTAGGGTGGAAGCAGGAGCATTTGCGTTTGGAAGATAGAAATGAGAAAAGTTGTGTCTTGAAAGATTATTAGGTCTCGTCCTAAGTGAGGGAGGAAGAGAGTTCCATTTTTTGCCTACAATGAAATAGAGAAGGAGTTGGCCTGCAGGGCGTTTGGGTTTATGAATAGAGATTAAATTTTGATGTTCAGATCTCAGGGATCTGGTTGGGATGTAAGGGGGAAGGATGTTTGTTAGTGCTGGGCACTTATTTGGAAAGAATATTAATTTGTGAGCAGTGGTAAGTTGGAGGTAGTCGAGGTAGTTATGGCCACAATCTGAACATCTCTTAAATCCTGGACTACCTTTTTTATCTGCCATGATAGGAAAGAAGGAAATCAGAAAGAATACCAGCAATGGTACAAGAAATACCCGAAGGTAATGAAGAAAAGGGGCCTACCAACGATGGTAAAGAAGAAATACATTGCGGTAAAAAAGACTGAAAAATTTCAAGAAGGGATAGTTGCTAAATGTGATAAGATAAGAGAAAACAATTTAGAAACTTTTCTGAGAGAAAAAGTTGTTTTAAACTAGTATGACAACAAAATATTATACTTAGCTCAAGAGAAGTAGCTTGACACCACCGAATGGCGACGCGGCAAACTAAATCTGGGGTAACAGGGAGATGGGAATTCTGGGTAAGAGTTTTAGCTCGAGAGTTTGTAACTGACATGAGCTTTGAAGATGGCTGGCTCAGTTCTGAGGTCGGAACAGATACCCATACATAAGGAATGAACAAGGATTAACAACATCAGATACATAATTCTACATTTTTTATCGGAAGTGTCTTTCTCTAGGCTAGTATATACGTAAGGAATGAACAAGGATCAACAATATCAGATACATAATTCTACATTTTTTATCGGAAGTGTCTTTCTCTAGGCTAGTATATACGTAAGGAATGAACAAGGATCAACAATAACAGATACATAATTCTACATTTTTATCAGAAGTGTCTTTCTCTAGGCTAGTATATAAACTATCCTTTTGGTATACTGCAAGCATTAAGAAATATTTAATAACTGGCAGTGGTTTAGAATGCACTTCACTGTCTTTTGCTTATGATCTAACTTGTATTTATTGACATCTTGGCATATGATTCAAAATATTATGATTATTTACATTTAGACAAGAAGAAGCATCCTGGACAGTTCTTAGAATTTTCAGATCTCCCACAGCATCACAAACGTGCTTATGCAGAAGCTATTTCAAGCTGGTCCTCATGACAAAGGCTTGAAAATAAACAGTTTATCAGCTACAATTCACATAAAAATGTTCACTAGTGAACCCAAGCCACCTCTACATTATACATCAATCTCTCAAAACTTCCAAACCACTAAAAAAAAACAACAAAAACAAATGCAAAGAATGTTAACTACTAAAAACCTACTGTAGTTAAATAAATAACATTTAATGATTCAGTAAGCACTATTTGTATGAAATATTTGACATGAAGCAGACTGTCATGTTAATATAAAGCAGACTGTCATTTTTTTAAGAGACATACCATATAAGCTTGCATTAAAAGAATGACAGTTATGTGTGATCCAGATTTAAATGTTATTGCTTTTTGACTGTAGTTTGACTCTTTTAGTTAAATTGTGTATATGTTTGGGTGACACAGCACAAAAGGCTACTTTTAATTTTACCAAAGCTATGGCTGTTTTATGTGATAACATACACTTGTATCTCTTATCTGGGTTTTCTATTACTTTTACTACAGACTTATCATTTGTTTTATATTTTGTTTTAGTGTCTTGAAGTTGTGATTGTATGTTTGATAGCTACAATTACCATTCTTTTGCTTTCTGCTCATACCAAACTTAGAATTTTACCAAAAAGACGAGCTTCTAACATGTCCAAAATCATAACTATATTAACTTCACCAGTATTATTTGTTTCTAAATATAGATTCAGTTCTGAAAAGAGCCAGGGTTTGAAATCTTTTAATTTTGTTACATAAGCAGGTATTCTGGTTAAACTGGATGATTTTTTGAAGAATGTCTGAAATTTCAGAATAAGGGCATTGTGATCAGAAATAGGACATGGTATAATATTGAATGTGGATATCTTTGAAATTATTTCCTGGGACAGTAGTATTCTATCAATTCTGGTTTGTGCAGCATATTTATAGGAATAATGAATAAAGAATGATTATTTGAAGTCTTTCAGAATAAATACATCTTTTTAGTTAAGATTTTCAATCCAATTTTTAAGCATGGTTGCAGTTGAAATCATTCTTGGTTTTCTTTTATTAATGGAATCTGAATCATTTAATAAACAACTGAAGTCACCTTCTGTTAATAAAGTGTATTTATATTTGTTAAGAATAATGCCTATGTGCCTTTTGGCTAAATTGTGTCCCATTCTAGGAAAACCATAATACATTTACAGAGTCAATAATCTATTACTATGTTTTACAGCAACAAGAGTTGAGAGGAAATCTTGGTCCTCATATTTATGAATGATATGTATGGGATAGCATTTTTTTCCATAAAATCATCACTCCTCTTCTCTTAAATGATGGCTGTGCCAAAATTTAATAATTAGTGGGATTCCACACATTATTATCTGCATATTTAAAGTGTGTTTCTTGAAGGAATACAACTTGAGCCTTGCTTGCTTTTAAATAATCACATAGATTAGATCTTTTCCTTGGATTATTTAAACCATCAACATTCAAAGGTAACAGAAGTCCATTTACAAAATATGTTAAGACAACAGTATAATCATCAACATATGTCAATCTAACTATTGTCTAATTATATCATCATTTTTTGCAAAGTTAAAAACCAATATTTCAAACATGATAAAAAAGTATAAAGGAAAAACAGTAATAAACCAAAGAGAATATTTAAATTAAATACATGGAATTCACAAAATTCCTAGCCTAGTAAATAAAAGATCCAACTATACTATACTTCACTATCTAACTAGCCTACAGCTTATCGAAATATATACAATTAACAGGATTAATAGAACTCTGCAGCAAAAGTCTAATACATAAATCTATAAATTCTATGGATTTGTTTTTCCAATGAGAAGATGGTGGGAGTAGAAGAGGATGAGAAAACTGAATCAATTTTGATATGAGAAGGAGAGATGAGATGATACATATATGTTTGTTCCCTTATATTAAATCTAGAAGTCCAAATGAAGAAGTATCAATGACTTAATTTTAAACAATTCATAACCCAGAGGCTCCCTTCGCTCTGGAATAGAATTCCAATTCATGTTAGGCAGAGCACCTCACTGACTCTCTTCAAGAAGAATCTTGATGAGTGGATGGGGGATCATAGGTTTGTCCCGGGGATTACTTCCATGTCACTATTAGACAGAGGCACAGTAAACTAAACTTTAAAAAGGGCACAGTATACTCAAATCAAGGGATGGCATAAGCCAAACACAATCGGGCTAGGCTTATAAATGCCCCGGCAGATAGCCTAGTATGAACCTATGAACACACATACATATATATATATATATATATACATATATATATATATATATATATATATATATATATATATATATATATATATATATATACACACACACACACACACATGGTTGGTGTGACAGAGCAAAATGCAGAGGACAGGGAGAAATGGAAACTGTTGATCTGCTGTGGCAACCCCTGACGGGAGCAGCCGAAAGAAGATATAGATATATATATATATATATATATATATATATATATATATATATATATAAGACATACACACCTCTCTTCTTCGACTCCTTCACTGTCCATCCCTCTCACTTTCTTTTATTCTTTCATACATTACATTTCCCTTTATCTTTCCCATTGTTCCTTTTTCACACACTTCTATTTTTTTTTTATTTCCCGTCGCTCTTACCCCTTAGTTTTCTCTCCTCTGATCCTTTAGTTTAAATCATGTAAATTCCTCCTACCCAGCACCACAATGAAGTACCATGAATAAAAACACATATCCAGCATGCAACTCTTCCATTCTTCGAGTCCTCCTGGCTTGAAACACTGTTATGGCTTAAAACAACATTCTATATGATCAGAGAACGTAAATAATTAGGAAAAAGAAATGCACTGTCCATCCTGTGCAGCATTCTCTGCTCAAGGTGATGAGAGAAACACAAACCCTCGACTGCCAAGCACAACTCTGCTCAGTATGTCACCAATACAACACAACAGGAAAGGGAAGCACACATGCACTCCAAACAAATGAGTGAAATTTCCACTGCCACCACAACACAAAGCAAGCTCAATGCTAAAGTAAACAGGCAATCACCTTTATGCCAGAAAAAAATATCCATAAATAAATCTGCTAGAAGCATGTTTAGCACTTTCCAAAATGACTTACACTTCACCTTTAGTTCATCAAATTTCCAGCAAATATCACCACATGAAAGGAATAATAGAGAAAGAAAGATAGTACCAACTTTTGCAAACAAGTACAGGAAGTAATGAGGTAAATAAAAATCAGAGTTTTTCTTGCTATCAGATGAGAATAAATCAGGTAAGCTTACAACTATTACAGTACTAATTAGATCAGCTCGCACCAAGTGCAGCCAACACAGAGCACCAATGCAACTAGAGAAAAAAAACTTTGTTACTTCCTAAGGGAAGGCAAACTAGTGCATTGCACCATCCTCAAAGGAAACACTGACCAATCCAACAACTCACACCAACCTCCAAGCTCATTTCCCCTTCCCAACACAACTAAGAGGTCTATCATCAGAGAACTGTACACATATATATATACACACACATTTTTTTAATAGTTAAGCACTTTAAATAGGAGAAGAGATGAAGAGGTTATATAAATGTATCACACATGACAGCAGAGTTAAACGTAATTAAACACTTAATGCTTAAGAGAATTAAATTATGAAGAGGTAAAAAGAAAAAAAAAATTGTAAGTCAAACTTAAAGGAGTTTCACAAGACGTTATATTTAAAGCAATTGCCTGTATGATGAGAATGGACATTATCTTAGTTCTCTAAGAGTGTACATATATATTGTACATGCTCCATTTTTCTCACAACTTTACCCTTCATTTCCTTCCACTATTCCCCTTACTTACTGCTTAAAAGTGAAAGGAATCTATGGAGAATATTTGCTATGACACTGTTAAGGAAAACTTTTTTTTTTTTTTTTTTTACAAAGAGATGGAGTTATTCATAGTCTTTCTGTTGTTCTTCGAAGTTATATCCGTTTTTTTCTTCCTCTGTGTGCCAGATCAGAAGTTCTTTTCAGAAGATCGTTTTATGGTGGGGGATGTCCAGGGCATGTCTTCAGTAGTTGGTAAAAAATTACTGATCTTTATGAAAGAAGAAGCTTCTAAATTGTTGAACATTCTGATATGATTTAAAACATGAATTTTTATTTTAACAGGTAAAATTACTTGAGATTTGATCTCATTTTGTTGGAGTGTTTTCATAAGAGGCCAAGATTTTTGCTCATTTCTAAGGTTTCAGCTGAATAATCATTATCAAATCTTATGTTGTTCTGACCATGTTTTAATAAAGCTTTTTCCAAAGCTGTTTTAAGGAACAGGCCTTTATCACTGAAAGAAAGGAATTTTATTATACATTTAGAGGAGTTGCTGAAGTAGAAGGCATGAGTTTACCTATATCTCTATGCGCTCTTTCGATACCACTGGAAAGTCCTTCCTGCAGGTTTAATAATTTTGGAATCCAGGGCGATAAAAAAGTAACTAGGTCAACTCCTTTTTTTCCGGTAAACTGAATATTCTTAAGTTGCATCTCTCTTTTTTGTTTTTGAGGTAGTCTACTATGTTTAATAACCAGGTATTTTGTTTTAACAAATGTTCTGTTTGAGTTTATCTTCTCTCTATGTCATTTAGACCACTTTCAATGTCAAATATTTTAGTTTGATGCCGTTGAAAATTTTCTTTAAAAATGTCAGTTTATTTTAAGCAGTTCTGTTTCAAATTTTCCAAAATCTCCTGAAAATCATCTCTTTTCAGAGATAACTCCTGAAGTGTTGTTGTCACCAGCTGTATATCCTTCTTCAGAGAAGAGTCAGCATGGGAATGCTTAGAGTTGCTCAGTTTTCTTCTAGCCAATACGTCTCCAAAGGATTTTGACAAGAAAAAGTTGATGAAACTTCACAAAATTTTAGGGGAAAGAAAGCATACACTGTACTGTCATAAAATAGTGTGTGAAGTAATTTTCCTTAGAAGTGAATATTTTCCTCTTTTGATTTTACTGCAGGGCTCTAAAAAGTTACTGCTTTCTCTTCGCCATCAGCCACAAGATTTCTAGGAGGCCTCTTATACAAAAGCTATTTCAAAAACATTTTGACATGAGACTGCATTGAAAGAGGAGGATCCTTGGGCAGACATGATGAAATGGCTGATAAATGAAATTTGCTAGAGGAATAAAAATGTTATAGGATAGTAAATCACACAAATATTGTTAAACCAGAGAACAACTAACCCTCAGTGGTTGCTAGTTGTGTTGTTGGTACCGACTAGAAAACCTTTTCCATTTGCTAATATACAAGTTTCAGGTAGCAGGCTTTCTTGCAAACATTAGTACTTGCTGCACATCCTCAGAAAACAGGTGCTTAAAAGGAATTAAGACCCTATCATATAGGTAGCTGACTGAAGATGACTAATGTCAGGGTGTATCAAACACCCCTGTTATAGTGTGAGTAGATCTATTCTGGGAAGAAGTTTGTGGTAATTGTCTCTGGTCACTTCCAAAAGAAGAGAGAACTATGGTTGCCTGGCTGGAAGTCACCACAATGATCTTGGGGGATTCCCTCTGAATTTTCTCAAATACCCTGTATTTTAGTGGAAAGGCAAACAGGAACATTCCTTTCCAAAGAAAAGACAAGGCATCTGTCTTCCAGGTCTTCTTGCATGGAGTCCTGGAAGAGAATTTCTGATTGCTCAGAGAGGAGGCAAAGAGGTCTACATGAGGAATTCCCCACAGATAGATTAAATCTTGGAAGACGCCCTGATCTAGTTTCCATAAATGACTGTCTGTCCTGGTCCTGCTCAGCTTGTCTGCCACACACGTTTGCATCAATGAAATGTAGGCTACCTGTACAGTGAGACTGTGCTGTGAAGCTATATTCTAAGCTACCACTGCTAGTCTGCAAAAGGAGTACAACCTGGTTCCCCTTGTTTGCTGATATATCACAGGACTGCATATTGTCTATAACCACTTGAAGAAGTCCCCTGGATGAAAGTTGATTCAGAGAGTTGAGTGCCTTGATCAGGTTATCTCCTTGATATTTATGTGCATGCATTTGTCCTTGCTGTCCCATACCCCCTGCACTTTTATTTCTCCAGAAATTGCTCCCCAAGCAAAGTCCAAAGTGTCTATGGTGACTGAATGGTTTGGAGCAGGGAGGACGAAGGGGAGACCTGGATTTAAGGTTATCTGTTCTCTATGCCAAAATATTTCTCTTCTGGCAAACCCAAGCACTGGGATCTGAAAAGATAAAGGGTGTTGAAGCCAGGATCAAACAGATTTCAGACATCACTGTGTCTTTCTCATGTGGAGTCATGCCAGGGATATCATAAAAATCATAGATGCCAGGAGAATCAAGATCCTGAGGAATTCTCTTGCACTGACCAAAGTCTGAGTGGACAAAATTTAGAAACGGATATTGCTAAAGATCTATTTTTTTTTCTTGTGGAAGAAAAGCTGCTTGAAATGACATATCTATTTGACATCCCAGGAATACAATCCAGTGTGAGGGAGTCAAGAAAGATTATTGAATGTTCTCTTGGAATACCAGTTTGTGCAAGAGATCTCCCACAAACAGAGAGAGATTCATAACACCTTAAATAGACTATGCAAAGATATAAGCAAGTTGTCTAAATATGGAAAACTGTGGATATCCTATAGCATGCAATAAGCCATAATCAGAGCTACATACTTTGTGCAGTGGGCAGTCGAAAGGGTAAGACAAGAACTGATGATGTGATCCAGAAACAAAAATGCTTAAGAAATGTCTGAAGAATGGATGTATATGGATTGGATATGATAAGCATCTTTTAAGGCCAGTGCTCCAGGAAAACTGAAACAGGAAGAGGAATTCAAAGGTTGTAAAGTGACAACATTTTGAATTTGGGCACCATCACAAACAGGTTTAGAAAAGAAACATCCAAGACTGGTTTCCAAGCATTTTCTTTCTTTGGCACTAGGAATATCCTTTAATAAAACTCCTTCCCCACCTAGGAAGGAAGAAATGGTTGTGTCACTCCTTGGGACAGCATGTGTCGAAGAACAGGAGAAAATAAAAGAGTCTGATAAGCAGAGTGAGGAATAACCCCCTGGAAAGGAGGAATGTCCTCCCACTGCCATCTGTAACCTTGATGAATGATTTTCAGAGAAACCCAATTGTCTGAAACAATCTGCTGCCAAGAGACAAAGGAGATGCAGACTTTCTGGAAAAGAAAATGGGCCAGGGAGAGAGGGGGTCACAAGGTCTCTTAAATAGTCATTCCAACTTGTTGGACTGTCCTTGGTTTTGAGAGGTTTGAGACTTTTTTTGGAACCCCCTTGCCATTTCTTCTTAAAAGTCTACTTACCTGAATTTTGTTGAGGCTGTTTCTTCTGTTTTTTGTTTGTTTTTCTTTCTGCCAAAACTGGATGCAGAGAAAGAAAATCCCTTGAACAATTTGAAAAAGGATAGCTGAAAAAATCGTGCTGAATAAGCTTGCCCCTTTCATCACACTTTTTCATCACTTCTGCAGAAGAGTGGCCAAACACTAAAACTCTATCCAAGGGAGAATTTAAAATCACTTTTCTTTTACATCGTCTGGGGGATTCTGGGAATATAGCCAAGCAAACTTCCTGGAAACAATACCAGTGGATATAGCCCTGGAAAAAGTATCAACTGAGTCATACACACACACTGCAAACAATGAGTAGTGATTTGTGCAAAAGAAGAAACTCAATTATTTAAAGCAGAGTTTTCTTCATAAGAAGAAAATGTAGGTAAACATTCCTCATACTGTCACAATTTGTCAGAACAAACTTTAACATATGAACCTGACAATTCAAAATTCTGAAAGTAACATCTGCAGAAGCATACAATTTTCCCCCATACCTACCAATAATTTTCCCATCCTTAATAGAAAGAGTATGACTGGAATTAACTAAGTGATTAGCGGCAGTGACATCAACTAAGGCTATAGCTCCTGGGTCGGGTTTGGGAATAGCATATAAAAATTTAAAAGGCTGAGGAACTTTATATATCCTTTCCGCTAGTTCAGGGACAGCTGGATGACTATCAGAAACACTGCAGGCTGTAAGACACACATTCGCAAAAGCAGACAGGACAGGAAAAATGAGTGTAGAATCTGGAAAATCCTTCTGTAACAAATCAAAGTATTTTCTAAGGAACTGAGAAACAAAGTGTTTTCCCATTAAAACACTGGGACATTCTAGCAACAGTCTCAGAGAAAGAAGATCCCCCCCCCCCACCACCACAGGGAGGATCAGAAAATGAGTTCTCCTTTGAGTCTGAATTAGAAATCTGAGGACAAAACCCTGAATCCATCAATGAATCTTCCTGTTCAGATTGATAATCTTGAATATCTTCAGGAAAAGAGGAATCCCTCTTTCGTTTACCAGAAACTATTTTACAAGAAAGATCAAGAGCTTGAATTAAACCCTGAGCCAGTCCAAGTAAACTACTCCTATCCAAAGAAATGCGAGGAATGGTAGATACACGCGCTTGGCTTTCTGTTTCATTTTGACAGTAAAAATAAGTAAAAATGGGGTCAACCATGTTACTAAAAACAGCAGCTGCTTCCTCAGAGATGGGCACAGTATTATGACATAATATGGGAATCTTCCTTGCTAATTCTCCCAGGACCAACAACAGTGGCTCTCTGTTGTCCACTGAGGGGACTTCAACAGGTGCAGAGGACATGGCTAACCTCGAGTCCATAGTGGCTGTAGATGCCATATCAGAGGGACCTGGGGTAAAAAATGAGTGCTCTGAAGTATAACAAATGGCCACAGCAAAGTCAGTCACCTGCAGCTCAGGTAAGTGCTGTGCTGGCAAAGTCTATTTGCTTAACTTTTTCTTTTTGTAACTAGAAGAAAGACCATGTGACTGGCAGTCTGTTCCATGGTCAAGCTGAAAATGGTGCCTCTTTCTACACAATGAACAGCAGGAAATGCCAGCAAAACTATAAGCTCACAAAAAATACTTTTTTGACAGAAAAAGCACTTTAAAATAGTATGGCAGACCCACAATAGAAAAATAAACCCATTTCCTCCACAGATCATATACTTTCAGTTACTTCACACTACTTCTGACTAATTACAGCCAAGCGATGCTGCCAAGTGCTTCTGCAGTTACATCCTGCTAACACCTCTAGGTGTCACATATCGCTTGTTTATATCCACCTTAATAATTTCAAAACCACAGTAAATACTAACTATTAAAGGATTTCACCTTAAAGCTTACACAGTGGTAAACACAGCTGTATTGATATTTGATGTCTGTCTAGTGCAGGCAAAGAGGTATTAATTGTTGTTCATATAAATACTGTCATAAATTTCATATTTTTCAAAATATCTTGGCAAACAAGTTGAACAGACAAAATTGCTTAGCATACTCAGCTGGATGAAGAAAATGCCTCAAACAGTATGTGCATAACTTGAGTGGTTGCTGAGATATTTTAAGTTGTTTATGAAATATTACAAACTTGATCATTACTGTATTTACTATGATTTATAAAAAAAACAGTTTAAGACCTAGAACCTAAAGAAAAAAGAAGTTATGTACTCACCATAACGTTCCATCTGAGTAGGTAACTTCATTTGTCAGCAACCTGTGGATATCGGATCCGATTTGGATCCGAGCCGGCAGCTTTCCTAACAAAAGATCAGAGCTCCAAGCTCCTCCCCCTTACCCATAATACCCTGCTACCTCCCTCTAGTCCTCAGATCGAGTTTGCCATAGTATCACAGAATATTACAATAACAAAAGGAAAAAACACCTGAATATCCTAACCTGATGTCATCTGGGAAATGAAACATAATAATCCTTCAAGGACGAACTACAGGTCAGGGGGACGGAGGGAGGGTTGGTTGTTGACAAATGAAGTTACCTACTCAGATGGAATGTTATGGTGAGTACATAACTTCTTTATCTGAAGTAGTTAACTTCATTTGATCAGCACCCTGTGGGACAGAGTCCCCAGCTACCAGGAACTTGGGAGGTCCTCATGGAAGGATATTCCGGAGCACTGCAAAGCCAAAAGATGCCCTACCTCTGGATATTAGATCCAATTTATAATGTGTAATGAAAGTATGAGAGGAAGCCCAAGTAGCTGCTGAACAAATGTCATCCAAAGGAACCCTAGACCAGAAGGCAGCAGAAGTAGCCACAGAACGGTAGAATGTGCCCGAACCCGCACGGGCTCAGGTCGACCAGAGCTTCTGTATGCGAGAAGGATGCATTGGGAAATCCACCTAGCTAAGGTTACCTTTGTCACTGGTTTACCCAGACAGGACTTGGCAAATGAGACAAAGAGTTGATCTGATTTTCGAAAAAACAGCTGTTCTGTGTAAGTAAAATCGCAACTGTCTATGTACATCCAGACAATGAAGTCTATACTCTCCTTTGTTGTGATAATTAGGAAAGAAGACACGCAGATTGATGGATTGGTTGATGTTGGCTTCAGAAGCCACTTTAGGCAGAAAGGAGGGATTAGTCCTGAGGATAACTCTGTCTTTATGAAAAATGATGTATGGGGGCTTACTACAAAGAGCCTGAAGCTCCGATATCCTTCTAGCTGAGGTAATAGCAATCAGGAAGGCAGTTTTCCAAGATACATACTTTAAGTCGACCGAAGCTGCAGGCTCAAAGGGGGGACCAGTCAGAGCCTGGAGAGCTAGGGTTAAATCCCATGGAGGAACTGCATCTTCAACAGGGGGTCTTAACAGAAACGTACCTTTCAGGAAGGTCTTGCAGATCTTAGAGGAAGCTAGGGGGCCAAAATTGTTTCCAATGTGGAAATGGGAAATAGCTGCCAATTGAACTTTAACAGTAGAAGAACTAGCCCACTGATGAAAAATGTGGGATAGAAAGTCGACAACTGCTGGAATAGGAGCCGTAAAAGGATCCAAATTCCTATGCTCCGCCCAAATAGAAAAGCACTTCCATTTACTCTTGTAGACTTTCCTGGTAGAAGGCTTATGAGCGGCCACCAGGATAGCCTTAACTGAGGATGAGATACCGGGAGTCCTAGCCATTAATGGAACTGGATCAACCAAGCAGAGAGCTTGAGGTTGTCCAGATCGGGGGTTTTCAAACCCAAGGGATGAGAAATCAGATCCGGAATGGGATCGAAGATCCAGGGAGGATGTACTAGATGAGTCCGTAGGCATGGGAACCAGGTTTGACGAGGCCTGAATGGGGCTATGAGGATAACTCTGCTCCCCAACCGACGACCTTTCTGCAAGAATATTGTCATCAACGGAAGAGGAGGATAAGCATAAAGAAGACCGGATGGCCAAGCATGAACCAGAGCGTCTCTGGGGGTTTCCCCTGGTGGGGGAATTAGAGTGAAAAACTCGCTGCACTTTGCGTTCGAAGGCGACGCAAACAGATCGCAGCAAGGTTGACCCCATCTGAGGAAGATCTGTTTCGCTACTAAGGGGTTCAGAGACCACTCGTAAGGTGAGAGGATAGTTTGACTCAGCCTGTCCGCAAGAATGTTTGACCGACCCAGTATGTGCATTGCTATGAGAAAGTGGTTGGTGGATATTGCCCATTCCCACACTCTCATGGCCTCTCGGCAAAGTGGGTAAGATCTGGTTCCCCCCTGCTTCTTGATGTACCAGATCACTGACATGTTGTCAGTTTGAATTGCAATAGTCCCTGGAGGAAGAAGGGCATGGAGAGCCTGCAATGCTAGAAGCACCGCCCTCATCTCCAGAACATTGATATGCAAAAAGGTCTCTGTGTGAGTCCACGTGCCTTGGACGGATCTGCCCATGCAATGCCCCCCCCACCCAAGGAGAGACGCATCCGTAGTCACTGTAACTTGGGGTGGGGACATGGAGAAGGGGCACCCTTCACAGAGGTCCCTGGAATGGAGCCACCAAAGTAGAGATTCCCTGCAAACCCTGCTGAGGGAAATAGGGGAAGACAAAGGATGTCGTAGGATGGACCACTGGACCTGTAAGGTCCATTGAAGAATTCTCATATTCAGACATGCGAGCGGTGACAGGTTGATGGCCGCTGCCATGGACCCCAGAGCCCTCAGGACTAATTCCGCTGGAGGGGCCAAGGACTGTAGAAGAGCCAAAACATGGAGGTTTAGGTTGCAGAGTCTGTCCGTCGTCAGAAAGACTTTGGACTGAATTGTGTCTATCCTGGCCCCTATGAAATCCAAGATCTGAGTAGACTGAAGGGAGGATTTCTTGTGGTTGATCGTGATCCCTAGATGGTGGGCGAGATGTAGGAAATAGTCCCTGGCTGAACATAGTAGATGCCTGGTGGGGGCGGCTAGGAGCCAATCGTCCAGGTAAGGAAAAACGTGTATTTCCTGAAGCCTCAGGTGGGCCGCTACACCTGCCATGACCTTGGTGAACACCCTGGGGGCTGTGGTGAGACCGAAGGGTAGGACCCTGAACTGATAATGGCTGGCTCCCAACCGAAAGCGGAGAAACCTCCTGGATCGCCTGTCCATTAGAATGTGGTAGTACACATCCTTGAGGTCTATGGAGCACATCCAGTCATTCTCCTGTAAAAGTGGGAGAATGGATTGAATGGTGACCATCCAAAACTTTTCTTTGGCGACTGACAGGTTCATTGTGGACAGGTCGAGAATGGGCCTTAAGTCCCCAGTCTTTTTTTGGCACCAAAAAGAACCTGGAGTAAAAGCCTGATCCGGATTGCCCGGGGGGGGGGGGGCATGCTCCTTTATTCTCTGATTGGGTGGGACATCGGGGGGGGGACTTAAGAATGGAATTGAGTAACCTCTGGATATGATTCGGAGCACCCAGCAATCTGTCGTAATGGGCTCCCAATGTGCTAGGTGCTCCAAGAAGTGCCCCTCGACTGCCTCCAGAGAGGAGTAGTCGGGCAACCCCTCAGGGTTGCTGTGCGGGTCGATTGGAAAAAGGTTCCCTCGACACCCGAAATTCTTCGGCCCCCCTCTGCCTCTGGGCCGGCGTCCACCCTGTCCTCCTCTGCCTCTGAAGGATGAGGGATCTGGAGTAAAATGGGATTGTTAAGCTTTCCGGAACCACATCTTCTTCTGTCCTCTTTGGTTCCTGGAGAAGGACCTCTGAGGAGCCGAGAAGCGGATCCTGACAGCAGACAATGTCTTCCCGTCCTTCTCGCTCTGCATTAGCGTATCGCAGACTGTTTTGCCGAAAAGCGTAGAACCGTCAAAGGGGGCGTTCGCGAAGGACGTCTTGAAGGGTTCCGCAAAGTCGCAGAGACGGAGCCAGGCCTATCATCGTAAGACAATGCCTGCTCCGTTGGCTCTAGCCGCTCCCTCCGTGGCATGGGAGAGAAGCCGCATAAAGGTGTTTGTAATCGACTTAAGAGTGGCCATTCGAGCCGAGAAGGTCCGTTTGTCCTCGGCCGACATGGACTCTGAGGGTGACCCAGCGTACTCTTTGATTAGGTCCCGCTGGAGCCGAATTACATGTGCCATATAATTCAGTGACCTTACGGAGAAAGTCGCTGAAGCGAACATCCACTTTCCGAGGCGGTCCATCGTCCGAGACTTTTTGTCTGGAGGATGTACCGAGGAACTCTCCTGTGCTAATTCCTTCTTGGTGGCAGCTACCATGACCATGGCATCCACTGGGGCACCCTTGCTCCAAACTGTCCTGTCTGTAGGGGGGGCTGAGGATCCTGTCCGGTCTCTTGGGTACTGGCTCCATAGTGTCCAGCTCCTTCCATGCCCTGGTAGTTATGAGGTCCACCAGGGGATCGGCGGGAGGGGACATCCAAGAGGTAGATGGGCCTGCATCAAACGCCTCCAGAAACACAGACTCATCCGAGGAAGGCTTTTGGGCTGACCACCCCCTCTAATATGAAGCATTTCCATAATGTCTCCAAAGGAGACGTCCTCGGGGGGTGACCCTGGGGAACCTTCCCCTTCCTCCAAGTCTGTGTCTTCTGTGAGTGACTCGGGTGAGTCCAAGTGCCTCCTCTTACACTTTCGTTTGTGAGGGACCTCCTCGGGGGGGCTGTCCGAAGAGGGCTCACCAACAATGTCCTGTTCCTCTACAGGAACCATCTGGGATGTAGGCGCAGGCTATCCCTGGGGCCGGATGATGGAAGATAGGACCATCTGGGAGGAAATGGCGGGTGGATCCATAGCAAGAACCTGAGGCCTCGAATCCCTCGAAAGGACCCTCTCCACGACGTCGAATGCCAAGGGTGAGATGCTCTCCCTAGGATCAGAAAGCAGCCCCCTCGGAACTGACATGTGGATTGGCGCCGGAGATGACCTGATCGGATCCGAAAGAACAGTGCGCTCCGATCTCAAAGGAGCTGAAGGCACACTGGCCCCTCTGGATCTGACGCTCAGCTCACGGCCCTGAGAGCTCGGATCCGAAAAAGGACCCGACAGACTCGAGGGTGCACTCGGCGCCGAAGTAGGAAACACTGTTGGTGCCAACATCACCCTGGCTCCAAAGCTACCCGGATCCGACAGCTCCAAACCCCGATAGTGGGTCGGAGAAGGAGAAATGGGGGCAAAAAATGGGGTTGAGCTCCCCCCTGGAGAGGGGGGGGGGGCGCAAGAGCACTCCCATCTGCAGCTGGGCCTGAAGAAATCGATGCATCATCCGGTCCATGTCTGCATCGAATAGACTTCTAGTTGACCTGGATGAGGCTGCCGAGGTCAGCCGGGAAGGCTGCCTAGATGAACTCGAAGGTGACCGGGTCTCCTCCTCCGGCTCCAGGGAGAAACGTGGAGAACGAAGCTGGGAGGGGGAAGACCTGGTGACCTTAAGGGGGAGGCGAGCTGCTTAGATGGCGGGGCTGAGGGAGCTGACTCAGCCTGCCTCTTGTGGCTACGATGCCTGTCCCTATCACGCTTCTTGTCTTTTCTGTCCTTTTTTCTACTGTCCCTTTCCTCCTGAGCTGAAGAGGGAGTTTTGAGTCCCAGCCAGGGGAGCTGGAGTGGTCGGTGGAGCAGCCGTGACCATGGCTGGTGCCATAGAGGGGGAGGAGGATGAAGCCGAATCAGGGGGCAAAAGGCCCGCAAGGATTAGCTTGGTCCTCCTATCCCTCAAAGCCCTGGGGTTGAAGGCTGCACAAATAGTGCAGCCCGACGAAAGGTGGTCCATGCCCAGGAAAATAACGCACCGAGTGTATCCATCCGCTGGGGACAGCTTATGGCCACACTCGGAGCATTTAGAAAAAATTGCTTTTGGGCCTTCAGACATTCTAGACGGAAAAGAACAGGCCAGCACACACACAACTTCACACACAGACAGAAGGGGGGAGGGGTAAATAATATCTAAACTAAGCTAACGTGAAAAACTACCAAAAATAGATTAAGGGCGAAAGGGAACCACACACACAAAGTTCAAAGAGATTTTGAAAGAAAAAAAGGTTTGAATAACTTTTTTTTAACTCACAACCCAACGCTAGGAGCTCGTTCTCAGATGCTTCAAGAAGCCACGGCAAACGACATCTGAGGACTAGAGGGAGGTAGCAGGGTATTATGGGTAAGGGGGAGGAGCTTGGAGCTCGGATCTTTTGCTAGGAAAGCTGCCGGCTCGGATCAGAATCGGATCCGATACCCACAGGTTGCTGATCAAATTAAGTCAACTGCTTCAGATCTACCACTATAAAAACAATTTGTGCTGAATAGTTTGTCATTTACAATTCTTAAGTAAACCCAGTTGTTCCAGAGATATGAACATTTGTTTGAAACGTGAAGACATAATCTTGATTCCAAAATGCTCAGGCTTTGTCCACTGGAAGTTACTGTACAAACTTCCAAAGCTTCATTCGAGGGAATGAGTTAAACTGACAGAAAGAAATTGTGCTCCATTTAAAAGAAAGCTACAGTCCCGAGACAGTCTGTTAAATAACAACACTCCTAGCTTTAAAGTAACTTTCCTGAAGAGGAAAGTAATAAAACATTAGGAAATTTTAAGAAAATTGAAGTTTTTGCCCCCAAAGATAACTTATCTGCCCAGCAAAGAAAAGTACAAGCTGATCATTGATTCTTAAAAGCCTCAGAGGAGTGTACTGTTTGGCAGCAGTAAAGTTCTAAAGGGGCTTCAAGCCCAAACGTGTCTTTTAGTCAGTTCAACTTGAGCTCCTTGACAGTCTGACAGCATGGTTAAGTTCCCTGAAGCTTTGGAAGCAGGCTGGCCATCATATTCTTGATAGGATATAACCCATAAAACTAAGACTAGTGCAGTAGTAATTAATATGAAGAGCATCTAATTTTGCACTGGCTTGCTAGTGAACGTCAACAGACTGACAAGCACAAAGAAGATGCCCTAAAGGTTTAAAAGCTGTCCGGATATCCGATCTTTACAGGATGCACACCATACAGTTTAGGCTACTGCATCAGTAATCCAATGATACACATTTTTTTTTGTTACAAATGGTTTGGCATTAGTTCTCAGTCCTACTTACATTACATACGATGGTCAACACTTGATGATTGCTGTCCTCCACAATCTAACATTTATCCAATTGTGACACCACAAACTTTGCTGACAAAAACTACGTACAACCAAATGAACTGTACCAATATACACATTTTATATATACACATATACACATGCACACACACACATATATATATACATACACACAGACACACACACACACATATATATATATATATATATATATATATATATATATATATATATATATATATATATATATACATATACATACACACACACACACATATATATATATATATATATATATATATATATACATATATATACACACATATATACACACACACACAAACGAGCCAAAAACTCACAAAGGCAGTCAACGAATGTAGAAACAGCTTGAAGAATGACTGCAGAATGTATACAAGTACTCAAAAGGTGCAAGCACCACTTTAATACATAACACAATAAATATCTGGAGACGGTGTAAATACACGAGCCAACAGTTTAGAAGCTGAACAGAATGCCACACTGAGCCTACAAGTCGAGGATTTAAGCAGCAATAAAAGGAAACATAATGAAAAACCACTGAATACAGGACTACCCGGTTTTTTAGAGGATACGAACGGCAGGAGAGAGACATTAATGCGGCCATTTCAGCTGAGCGATCCATTACTGATCAAGGAGAGATCCAGGAGCCGAGGCAGGAAGGGGTACTCGCTGCTTCAGCAGAATATGGAAGGGACCAAACAGAAAATTAAAAATAACAACACGCCACGAATACAAGAGAAGGTTTAATGGACATCCAGATAAACAAAATTGAGCGCTTTCACCCGCTCACATACGGGTTTCTTCAGAGTTAAATTAATTGCAAAGAACAGCTGATTAATATACTCTCAACAATTAATAAATAACAATGAAATGATTAATTAAATATATTAAATTGATAAATTGATTAAATTAATTAAGCAACCGGACATGTTTAAAAACCAAACATTAAGTATTCACATAAAAACTCCACTTAAAATCTAGTCACATAAAAATACAGTAATAATAGATACACAACTACTATAGAACACATGTACAATAAGTTAAATACTAGTAAACAATAAAGTACTACTTGTAACTACCTATAAACCTATAATGTGAATTCTATTGTGTTATATTTTTATATAAATTTCAGTATAAGTTTTTGTAGTGTATAAATAAATATAAATATATATATGAATAATAAATATAAATATAAATATTAACTTACTTATATAAATATTAATATTTTATTATACCTAAAAATTTTTTTAATATCTTAAAAAATGTAGAATTTAGTTTGAATGTTATATAAAAAACTTGTTTTAAATAATTATTAATATTACTTCCTATTAAATGTTGTATGAATTTAATTTTAAATAACTATTGAAATGTTTTCATTAATACCTGGCTTACTACAAGCGTTTAACCTTAATTGCCAAAGACACTCTTTGTACTCTAATAAAGCATTAATATCACCCTCTTTTTCCATATTTTGGGGGATCCTATCAATAACAAAGAACAAAAACTTTTTAAAATCATGGCAATTTAAACTATGCATGTACAAAGAGTTAGTTTCTTTCTTATTTTTAATGTCCCTAATGTGCTCCCCTATCCTGTCCTTTAATCTTCTTATAGTCTTACCAATGTAAAAAGCTTGACAGGATAAACAGGTCGCAACATAAATAACTAACTTAGTATTACAATTTACATGTCCTGGACATCTTATACTTCTGTTGTGTCCCTTTATTGCTAAATTTGTACCATCCATAATATATCTACACCATCTGCAAAATCCACACTTCTTCATTTTTGACTCCCTATATAAAATGTCTCCTTCAAAATATTTTTTTAAGTTTTTACCTCTACTAAAAACTACAATAGGGGAACTTCCCAAAACCTGTGTAATTTCGGTCTCAGTCACAAATACCTTATCCCATACTTCTCTAATAATACTTGTAAAAGTGGGAGTGTACTCACTGTACGGTAGTATCATTGATTTAAATTTATTAATGTTTTCAATTCCTTTATTATTTTGATTAGGTAAACCATATTTCAAAATGGGCTTATAATCCAAATACCTCCTTGTAGTTATTTCATTTCTAACATTTAACAACAAATCGTGTGGATAATCTCTCTCAACAAATATCTGATGCAAATTATCTATTTCCGTATTAAACTTGTCATCATCAGTAATCATCCTAGACAGTCTAATCATTTGTCCCTTCACCAAATTTCTTTTCTGAAATGCAGGGTGACAACTTTTGTAATGCAAGTATGAGTTTGAGAAGGTCAATTTTCTATGAATATTTGACTCTAAACAATCACCATTTTTATATAACTTAATGTCCAAATATTCACATGAATCCTTCTTTATTTGAAAGGTAAATTTTAGAAAAGGTGTGGTGTTGTTTAAATATACCATAAATTCTTTAAATTCATCAATATCACCTTTCCAAAAAAGCAGGATGTTGTCCAAGAACCTTACATAAAGATCAATACTTGGCCTGTATTTACTTTCTAACACATGTTCTTTTTCCCACATTGCTAGTACCAAGTTAGCATATATGGGGGCACATCTTGCCCCCATAGCCACTCCTGAGCTTTGTTTATAATGCTCACCACCGTGTTTAAAAAAATTATTTTCCAAGACCATTTCCATTAATTTAACTAAGGTCTTAACCCTGGACGTAGTCATCCCACCAAAATAAACTAAACTTCTTTCAAACAATTCAAGTCCTTCTTTTAAAGGAATTATCAAAAATAAATTAATAACATCTATGGTTATCAAATACAATTCATTTAAATTGAGTGTTTTGTGCTCTTTGAGCGTAGATAAACAATGCCAGGAATCTTTAAGAATTTGTTTTATATTGTTAGTTACATTTTTACATGCTATGTCTATATAATGTGCAATTGCTTCTAATTTTGAACGTTTTGCAGCCACAATCGGTCTAAAGGGAGGATTGGTTACACTCTTGTGTATTTTAGGTATTCCAAATATGCTAGGTGTGACAGGAAAATCAACTGACATATATTCATATTCTGTTTGTGAAATATCTCCATCCATTAATAATTCATATAACAGCCAGTCTACCTTAGAATATGCTTTAATAATGTCGTATTTAGAGACTGATGTATATGTACTTTCATCACCTAGCATATCACAAATTTTGTTTGTGTAATCCACTGTTTTCATAATAACTACGCCTCCCCCTTTGTCAGGCTTCATCACCCTATAATCATTACTTGCTGCTAGTTCTTTTAAACAAAACCTTTCTGCCTCAGTTAGGTTGTCTTCTAAAAAATGTGTTTCTTTCCATGCCTTTCTCAGTTGCCATTCACAAAACATTTCAAAAAGGTAAATAATCTGGTTGTTTGGTGGAATAAAGGTACTACTTCTCTTCAAACTAAGCCCCCTGTCAAAGTTAGAGCTGTTAGATTTACCCTTGAAATACATTTGCAAATTAAGAAATCTCACATAAGCTTTTAGATTCAACAAAATAAGCCCCAAATCCGGTTTAAAACTTGGAACAAATTTGAAACCTTTTTTAAAAAGTAAAATAAAATTGTTATCCAGCTTCTTTTCTGTGAAATTGTACACTGAGAAATTGCCTTCTCTAATAATATCACACTCTAAGGATTCTAGCATATCTGAGTTCATTTCAGTACTATCCTGAAAAATTCTTAATGAATTTACACTTGAATTGAATGTGTTCACACTAACATTAATTGTGTTACTAAAATCAGGAAAAGACAATCTATCTTTAGCAGTCCTTGAAAATGTTAATTCTCCATGTGTGTGAACAACTTGTTCAGAAATCATTTGATTAACAATTATTGTGTTGTTTGTCACTGAACTAGCATTTAATACATTCTCAGATGTGCACCTAATGTTAGAACATAAAGGTGCTATGTTTGCCTGAATCTGCCGTTCCTGTAGTGTGTTTGATAATAATGATTCTGGTGCTGACCCTGGTAACGCCCTTTGAGGCGTTCCGATCTGCGTACTGTCTGTTCTTCAAAACTGTTATATTCACTATTATCAATGTGTTGCATGTCTGTTCTTCAAAACTGTTATATTCACTATTATCAATGTGTTGCATTTCATCATTGTGATTAACTGTGACAACATCTCCAAAACCTGTGTTATAATTAGAAGCATGCACAGTGTTTTTCCCAACATTTTTCACAGCATTCATACATCTCTTATAATCATTAAAATGCGCATATGCTTGAATAGTCGTTAGTATCTCTCAACAACTTTTCATTTTTATTATCCAAACCTTTACTAACATATTTATTAATGTCAATTAAGATATTATCTAACTTAAACTTGTTGCTTTCGTACAGTAAATCATTTCTTATACTGTTGTCAAGTACAGTTAAGGTTTCACTCAATTGTGCTAACTTAACATTACCAAACAGAAAATGGTCATCCGCAGCAAGATTTCCAAGGTTTGGTCCTAAACCTCTCATCTATACCTTTGACTAGTGCTCAATTGGGTGTACTTGGAAGAGGGTTATTGTTTATATCTTCACAAAAGACTACTATGGTAGACATCCTGCAAGAACTGAGAATGTTTGGGAGAACATTAACATTACAAACCATATTTAAAGGGGATGTTGGTGAAATTAATAAGTTCACTAAACCAAGTACATTTACACCCAAAATGCATCCAATGGTAAACACTTTTATATCAGTATGTGACAAACAAATTAGGGAACTGTGTGACAATGATACAGGTTCCAGGTATCACAATCTAAGCACAAATGAATGTGATGCTTTAGTTGAACTTAAGAAAACACGGTCCATTGAGATTAGACCTGCAGACAAAGGTGTGTGTGTGTGGGGGGGGGGGGGTGACTGTCATGGACAAAGAGTTCTACATAACAAGAATGGATCAGTTGCTCAGTAACCATTACCCATATGTAAGAATTAATGGGACAGAGTTGAAAGCTATTACTGATAGAGTGTCCTTTATGATTTTTGACTTACTTATAAGAGGCATGATCTCAGAAGACTTATTCAATTATTTTGCAACAGAAGCTCCACTTGTACCCATTATATATGGACTACCTAAGGTGCATAAGGATGCCATGAACCCACCAATGAGACCTATAGTCTCGAGCAAGGGGTGGGTGACTGTCCATTTATGTTGAGAAATGCTTGCATCCGGTGCTAGATACTTACGATCATGTATTACGAGGCATTAAGATGTTTTTACAAAATTGTTATTACAAGACTGAGGGATTGACAAGTGAATATTAATTTGTGACCTTAGATGTAGCATCATTAGTCATGGTTATCCCGAATGACTGGGGCATAGACAACATCAGACAACAACTAGGTACTAAAAGGGCCTACACTGATAGCAAAATTAATTTGATTTGTAACTTATTGGGCATCATTCTAGAAAATAATGTCTTTGTCTTCAGAGATCAGTACTATGTGCAAAGGATAGGTGTAGCTGTAGGCACAGCTTGTGCCAATAGCTACGCCAATCTTGCCTTGGTTCACTGGGAACTGACATCATTTTTACAAAACAGCGAATATAACCAACATTTGCTGTGGTACACTCGTTTTGTGGAAGATAGTTTCCTTCTATGGGGAGGCACTGAACAACAGCTACAAGACTTTTTTATTTACATACCACCACTACGTTCCTAAAGTTTACATGTAATTTCTCCTGAGAGAGTATGGATTTTCTTGATGTTACAGTCAAGAAATCAGAGGCCAGATTATTGGAAACTAGTTTGTATAAGAAAGCCACCAGGAGGAATGCCATACTCCATAGAAGAAGTATGCAGCCCAACCACATTAATAGAAATGTCATGAAGGGTCAGATCTTGAGAATTATGAGACTGCATAACAATCAAACACAGTTAATAGCAGCTCTGGATAATCTCAGGGAAGAATTTCTAGAAAGGGGCTATTCTAGGAAGGAATTGGATAAATGTATAGAAGAATCATTGAAAGAATGGGGGAACAGAGGGCAAGCCATTCTGCATCAGACTTGAATAGATCAGGTAATGGGAAGATTAGATTCCTAATTTCATTTTCCAGTGACATTAATGTGTTTTGTGAGGTGTTCAGGAAGAACTGGAACATCTTGATAGCAGTAGATGAACTTAAAGAAGTGTTGAAGGACACCTCACTCTTCTTTAAAAATAAAAAATGTCTTAAACAACAGTTATGCTGTAAAACACAAACAATTCGGCCACCTATTGTACCTTCCAGACTAGGGACTTACATGTGCAGAAATTGTGCAGCATGCAAATTCATACATTCTTGCACTACTTTTACACATACATACAGTCGGGGTTCCCCTTGACTTGATCGACACGCCAAAACACCGACGCTCAGAAGACCGACTCCAGAAGACCGACAAGACAGATGATCGACAAGGTGAAATCCCGACAGCCGAAACACTGACATGGGCAACATGTGAGCACGACTCGGTAAGTGTGCGATAGTGAGGGATTTAGTGTTAGGGAGCGGACAGGTAAGTGTGAGATAGTGAGGGATTTAGGGTTAGGGTGCGGGAAAGGTGAGTGTGCGGTAGTGTCGGACTTAGGGTGCGGGTAAGGTAAGTGTGCGATAGTGATGGAGTTTAGGTTTAAGGGCGGGTTAAGTGAGTTAGGGTTAGGGCGCGGGTAGGGTAAGTGTGCGATAGTGAGGACTTTAGGTTTAGTGGCGGGTTAAGTGAGTTAGGGTTAGGGTGCGGGTAAGTGTGCGATAGTGACGGACTTTAGGTTTAGTGGTGGGTTAAGTGAGTTAGGGTGCGGGTAGGGTAAGTGTGCAGTAGTGTCTGACCTTAGGGTTAGGGTTTGGGTTACAGTCAGTGCATGTATAGTTGTGTGTAATGTGTAGTTTACGTTTTGTGTGTCGGTGTTTTGGGTGTCAGTGTTATGGTGTTCGGTTTTGTGAGTTGTCGGTTTTGTGCGTTTTCGGTCTTTTGGTGTCGGTGTTTTGGGTGTCGGCTTTGTGGCGTGTCGGTGTTGTGATAGGGATCCACAGACGGACAGTAATTCATGAGAATTGCTATGCTGACTGTCGAACCAAGAATGTTGTGTATTTTAGTTTCTGCATGAGATGTATGGTCTTCTATATAGGGAAGACAAACAGAATGTTTAAGGACTGTATATTTGAACAGAATAGAGACATCATTAATGGAAAGGAGAACAGTGCACTGGCCAAGCATGTTGAGGCAGAAGGGAGAGACCATACTTTCAAATTCTTTGTTCTAGAGGTTATCAGAGAAGGGATGAGAAGAGGTGATGTGAGGAATAGGACTGAAGCGGCTGAGCAAAGGTGGATCATTAAACTTAATGCAGATACACCACCAGGTATAAATGAAGCAGTATCACTGAAACCATTCCTAAAAGCTAGAGCACTCAGACATTAACTTACATAAATGTGTAAACAAATGTGAATATATATTTTTTAAAAATGTTTTTAATAAATAAGTTCATAAATTAAGTATTAGATGTATTTTAGTAGCAAAGTGTAAGGGACACTTTAAATACCCTAACTGCTATCAATTACTTGTCAACTGATTTTTAACTGTATAAAGAATGTGCTTCAGTTGTTTAAAGTTGGCTGAGGAAGCAGTCATAGAGACTGTGAAAGCTCTTACGTTTTGGTATTTTAAATAAAGTATTTGTATCCAGCCGTGGTGGACAAGGTTCTATTTACTTTTGTTTTGGTGTTCCACTGCTAGGACCTCTCCTTTTAGCATCTACTTCTCGAAGTAAAGGGCAATACCGAAGATCTACTGCTGACCAAGTTTGCAGATGACTGCAAGCTAGGAGTAGTTACTGAATCCCCAAATAACTTAGCCATCCTGCAGGAAGGTTTGTCTCTAATAAATTACTGGTGCCAAAATTCTGGACTGAAACTCTGTGCCAAAAAAGCATTATTTTATCCTTTGGGAAGTTGTCTACCTAGGGGAACTACTACACTGACAATACACCCCTGACAGTTGACCAAGTTGTTGAAGATTTGGGAACTTATGTGGATAGTGACCTAACTTTCCACCATCAAATGCCCACTGCGATAAAAACTATGCATCTGCATTGTGAGGCTTATAAACAGTATTGTGATTACAGCTACAGATGTCATTGTCCCCTCATTAGACCAGTCGTCAAGTACAATGCCCCCTTTTAGAATGCATCTGTCCAAATGAATGCAGCAACTGGAACATCCACAGAGAAGCCTTACTGAAAGGATCAAGGCCTAAACAATATGCTCAATATGGACAGCCTCAAAGGCCTGTCAGTACACTTGTCATCCTACAGACTGGTGTGTCTGCCATATAAGACATCCTCCAACTCCGTTCTGATGTATTTACTACACATCAGCAAGGCAAATGGGATCAGAAATACTTGGTCCAGGGATTTAAACCTCTTCTGCAACATCACCAGAATGATTTGAAGGGATGGGTATATCTGGCAGAGGATACCACTGCTATGGAACAAACACCACATCCACATAGAACAAAGCTCATTCCTGTCCATATTGAAATTAAACCTGGATCTATAGATGGGTAATAGTAACTTTACCCTAACAGATAAAAGTAACTTCTAAATGCTTTCTCCCATGCCTGGGTGCTCTCAAATTGTCTATGGCATGATCCCAGTTACTCTCACTAGGGAAAATATATCATTTTCAACCACTTGCGAGGTAAAGCCAATCTTGACACCAAACAGGGCAGGTTAATTGAAGCAACAAAAGAGAAATCGGCTAGGCTTGAAATGGCCCATAAGGGCAGTGAGCCTATTACTTACCTATAAAACCATATTTTTTTTTTTAAAGAACAGCAACACCCCCACAAACCCCATATTTCCTTGTTAATTACATATTCCAACGAAAACATCACATAATACAGGGGAAAGGTCATATTCACAGACTCCAGTATTATGGTGATTTTGCACAACTGACGATCAGCTGTTTTGATTACCAAATAGTGTCACCTAAACAGCTGTTGATTATTTTAACAATCAACTTATGCTTCCTGTGCATACATGTGTGCATTATGCGTTTGTGAGTGTGTGTATCCATATGCAAGTTTATTTTAAATAATCATTGTTGAAATTTAACTTGAGAGAAAACATGTGAAATAACTTCATCCTTGACTACCACCACTGAAACAAAAAAGAGAAACTCTAAAAACAGTATCTGGAAATGTAAACAGATGTGTTACATTTGCGATCACCATCAAAATACTAAGCACTTTGCTTTTAAGGGGGAGGTCTTCTCCTCACACCATATACAACCACAGAGAATGGGGAGAAAATAATGAAATATGTTACAGTCGACATCTTAATGTTCAACTGTAAGAATTTGAACACCTTTCCCAACTAATGAGATTTTCCTCAAATCTCGGAAGACAACAAATGCATCCCCTGACCAAACTAACTTCTTCTTCTTCTTTCGGCTTTTTCCCGGTTAGGGATCACCAGTCCACTCATGATTGGCAGTAGAGTTTTATGATGTTGAGTTGCCAGCTCGGCGTCCAACCTTCTACGGAAGGCACACACATGCACGCACTCACGGCTAGGGCAAATTTAGTGTCCAATCCACCTACACTATGTCTTTGGGATGTGGGAGGAAACTGGAGCACCCAGAGGAAACCCACATGACCACAGGGAGGAGATGCAGACTCTGCACAGAAGGCACCCCAGCCAAGGACTGAACCGGAGAACCTCTTGCACTGAGGCGACAACTCTAACTGCCCCGACCAAACTAACGAAAAACATATATATAAATGTGTGAGTGTGAGTGTGAGTGTGTGTGTGTGTGTGTGTGTGTGTGTGTGTGTGTGTGTGTGTGTGTGTGTGTGTGTGTGTGTGTGTATACAGTGTGCATGCAGTGGCTCTGTGGACAGTGTTGTCACCTCACAGCAAAAGGTTCCCCAGTTTGATTTTCAGATGGGATGCCTTCTGTGTGGAGTCTGCATGTCCTCCCTGTGTTCGCATGTTTCCACCGGGTGCTTCAGTTTCCTCCCACATTCCAAAGACAAACAGTAAGTGGACTGGACATTCTAAATTGGCCATAGGTGTGAGTGTGCGTGCAAGTGTGTGGTGTGAAAGAACTACCGCGGCAGGGTTAGCCACTTGGCGGTGTAAACCTTGGCTCTAGAATGATGATTGTCACTGTTGCAGTGACATCCCAACCCCATGTGCAAAAATGGGAAAAAAGGGTTGTGGATGGATGAAAATGTACACATGTATATATACATATATGCATGAAGACACACACACATACAAATACATATATGTATATATATATATATATATATATATACATACTTACATACACACACACAAACACACACACACACAATACCTTAGAGTGTTTACGTTTACGTTTGCAAATGGGACAGCTCAAGATTCCGATTTGTTCAACGAATTAACCAAGATTTACAATCATGCAGGAATCAAAGTAATAAAATCTCTTATTAGACATCATCATCAAAGAATTGATGTTTTAAGAAAATAAATAGAAGAGCGTCATAATGTTATTACACTACATCAAGATTTTGAATTTTTCCTCCACTTATTTGACAGCATAGCCCCCAGAATTAGTAGGCGGTTAGCCACTATCACTCATAGAAAAAGGCACAAATTAAATTGTGACAAAGCAATATCAGAGGGTGTGGTGTACATTATCAACAAGAATAGAGATTGGCATAAAAGTTTTAAGTGTACAGGAAGGGTCGGTCAGCAATCACCCCCCCCAGACCCAGGTTAATCACCAGGATTCAGAGGTTAACACAGAGCAAAGACCTTGCACTGCAGGTGCTTCTCGTATCACAGATATTGTACTGAGTCCTTCAGAAGGACAACAACTATTTTTATCCCAAGATCAATGGAATGTGCTGAACACAGGGCAGAAAGCTGACTGGAATGTGAGAGGGAGAGGAGGGGGAGAGGACATGGAATGAACAAAGTGATCTTTCAGAGAGACAAGAATGACAACAAGGAGCTTGACAAGGAAATGAAGAAGAAAGACAGACAAGCACTACTTTCCAGTGCTGTGTTTAATTTAACAGACAATTGACACCAGAACACTTACAGCTACTGAATAAAGGGTTCACTTTTATTCCCTCACAAAGACAGAACATTACCAATGTTTTATTAGACTTAAGATAATTTTTAAGAAAAATGAATTTGAAACTGCATTTTCATAAGGAAGAAGATACTGAAGATGTCACTCAAATAGATGTTACCAGCTACACTCCAGGATTCAAAAAGAAGAGTCTTTTTAATCCAGTTTTAAACAGCACCTTACACACTTTTTTGAGAGTTTGCAAGCATGATATAAGGGAGCTTTTAACACTACTGAGTTACAGCTGATGGTTTAACCTGACACCACAGGAAAGACAAGCACTAACTGATTTTAAACATGACAGGCAATTACTGATAATGAAAGCAGATAAGGGCACGGGGTTAGTGCTAATGGAACAGAACACTTACACACAAAAAACTGAAAATATGCTAGTGGACAATCAGTTTTACAAAGAAGTCACCTTGGATTATTATTTATTCCAATTTTGCCAGCATTGACCATTTATTGAAAAACTTAGAAACTAACCAACACATTTCTCTGGAGGAATACCAATACCTGTTAGTTATGAATCCTAATCTAGGGAAACTTTTTGGTATCCCAAAAATGACACTGACCCACCATTCACACTTATCATCTCTAATAAATGCACTAAAACTTAAAATATTTCTGAATATATTGATGGAGTTTTGAATCCGCTAGTACAGTCTAATCAGTTTTATATTAAAGACTCTCGGGATTTCCTGGATGAACTTTACAAGTCTAGGACTGATTTCTCCAAATACACCCTAGTTACGATGGATATTGTCGCTCTATACACTAACATATCCCATCAAAAAGGACTTAAAGCCTTGGAGTTTTTTCTTCTTAAGTGCACAGGGTTCACGAACAGCAGAGTTAGCACCAGTGGTGGCTGGTGACTTCAAATCAAAGGGGGGCTGCAGGAGACAGTTGAATAGGTGGGGCCAATGGGAAGGGGTGTGGCCAACTAGAAAGGGGCAGAGCTATGCTGAAAACCACAAAAACTGGGATTTTAATTAAATAAGCTGCCCTGGGTGCCAAACAGTCACTATGAGAGTCCAACCAAGACAAAATGAAGTGTAGAAGAAAAAAAATATTTCAATGCATTGGCTACATGACAGCTTACTTAATATCTAGATGGAAACAAAAAGGTTGTGAGGCATGAAAAAATAAATTACTTTTTAAATACATTACTGGAATGCCAGTCAAAATCAAGTATAAAAAAACAAGCAACATTCAGCTCAAACCACTTCTCCTTGCACTGCAGTTCTAATTATAATTTATATTTAGCTTTATAAAAGTACCAAGTAACATGCTGAAAGTAGCAATCTCTGTGATACTTGTAAAAATGTTTCTTATCCAAAAAAGACCTGCTGCCTGACAACAACTATCTATTTGTTTCATGGGGAAAACATGATCAAAGTAAAAAATGAACAGCAAACAAGAAACAAGCTCAAGATAAATTGTTTAAAGGATTACTGCACAGGTTATGGACCACACATGATAGATTGGCATTCTGTTTAGTTTACTGGTAAAGCCTGCAAAGATGACTGCAAGTCTCCAACAAATATAGTGAGCGTCTGAAAATACTGTAATCCTCTCCTTTATTACAAAAACTGTCATATGCATTTCAATACCCAAGGCTTAGATGTTATTTAGTTATGTAAATATTCTCTGCATGGCAACAACAAAAAGGCTTTCAATATTGGTAATTAATTAACAGTATGCTTATTAAGGCTTAATTGCATCTTACAATATCAGACAGGCTTATCTGATGGTCATTAAAGCACTGCTACTTAAACACAGAGCAACAGGCAGTGCAACAACATGCATTTTCTGAATAATAATAAGCATAACTCAACAGTACAAAAATATGACAGAAAACCAGAATATTCTGCAAAATCAAGCAAAGATGAAAAACCATTGTAGTACTTGTGTCTACCATGGATGGGGGGATACTCTGCACACTTACACTGCATAACTGCTCCTTGTCTTGCTTGGACACATCCAGAGTCACTACATGGGGGAGTGGGTTGCAAACAAGCATGTCGTAATTTGAAATGCCTCTGGCTGACAGTGATGGCCCTGACACATTTGTCATAACTCTCAACCTCAGAGCAAGAAATCTGGACAAAGCCATAAATAGAAGTGGGACAAAGGCCCAAAAATAAGGACAAATTTTAAATATTGCTCTTATAAACTTAGAAAGATAATACAATAGTAGGTCTTGCATTAGTATGAATTTTCTAAAGGGTATGAAATCTGAAACTCAAAACATTGTCAATGTTTTCCAACTTCAATCTTTAATGATTTTCCACTACTTTGCCAGAAAACCACAATTTTGTGAAAAACGGACCAAAAATATGATGCAAAAATATAAAACAGCCACACAGTACAGCTCGGAACCTGTCAAAGAAGGGACACTTTTTAATATTAGTACTGTTAAGTTGAGCAGCTGACAAAATAAGAGAATCTACACGCATTTTTGAAATAAAAGTAATCTATAACTCTGATCATTACAATTATTTCTTAATTGTAAACCCTCCACATTTTCTTCCAAAATTGCCATTTTGTGGAGGGATTATTAGGGGGAGAGCAACATTTTGAGCCAAAGTCAGGGACAGTTGAGAGGTCTAGATATACCTAATTCTATAAAGCGATTTATTTGCTCGTATCTCTCAACCACTTAATGCAGGAAATCTGGACAAGGCCAAATATAATCGGGGAACATACAGACAATACTAAAAATTGCTGTTGTATAAACTTAGTTGATAGAAGAACAGGTCTTGCTTTAGCATGCATTAGAACAGGTCTTGCTTTAGCATGCATTTTTTTCTGAAGGGTATGAAGTCTGAAACTCAATGTCTGTCATTATTTAGTGACTTCATTCCTAAATGATTTGCCAGAAAACCCACAAATGTTACGAGGAACAAACAAAAAATAAGAAGCAAACATCTATTCATTCTGTGGAAATCTGGGCAGTTGAGAGTTAAAGTTCAGCCGGGGCTGTCTTTGAGTTTGCCGCCCTCCCCCCCCCTCACAAAATCATGGTCGAATGGGGCCTCCCCCCCCTTGCAGCCATTCCAATGTCCCATTACTTGGCTATTTCACCCCATTTACCATAAACACTGTAATATGCATTTTATTTTATATTTTACAGCACAAACACTAATAGATATCTGCTAAACAAAGCAATGCAATCTCACAATGAAAATAGACTTAGCATTAAAACTTCTCTGCCCTTGAAACTCACATTAACTGAAACAGCTTTGAAAGCCACATTCAAAGAAAATACATCTGGCCAGTGGCAAATAAAGATTAACTTTGAGCTGTTTTCAAATCATAGAGCCCTTGCACACGAAACATACATGTGTTTTTTGATACACCTTCTTGATTGTATTAAATTATATTCCTTGTATAATACAGTACAGTTGTTAGAGGTCATTTTAAATGTACTGTTTTGAACATTTTTCCAGTAAACAATGAAACAAAATGCATGCACTAATAATGACAAAACTGCCCAATTCAGAACATTTCCATCATAAAAGTCTACTCAAACTTCTACAATCCACTGCTATCAATAAATATGCACAATCTCTGCAGAAATAAAATTCATCTAATTCCAAATTAAAGAGATCTGTAACTAATGAAAAGGTTGCTGCTAGCACACATCTTTATATTTCATTGTTTCATCTACAAATAAAGTGCCTATTGTCCTTGGCGAATAAATTGCCCATGTTACATTAAAAAAATGATACGCTAGTAATCGTGTCTATATTAGATCACCAAATGCTTAGGTAAGCGAATGGTGATTAATCTACCCCATATAAGCGAAAGCTTACAAAACCGAACTGTCAGAACAGAAATTGCTATTCCAACAAAAAAAAAAAAAAAGAAAGCACATTCAAACATGAGATTAAATGGGGGGCTTCGCCCCTCACACCACCCAACGTGGGGGATTGTGCCCCCCACACCACCCTACTTAAATATACCAACACCGAGACCGCACTATAGTGCCGAAAACAGCAAAGTACCGAAGCAGCCAAGGATAGAATTCGCTTACATGCCGCTTCGATATTTAGCAGTTTTGGTTTTGTCAGTTCGACCAAGACGCATTCAAAAACATGCGTCTTTAGTCTGCTGATAGGAACCCCTAGTAATACTGCAATAGGAATGGATGGCAAACTGATATCATGTTGATAGTTACTAAGTATCTCTGCCAAAGAAAACATTCTCGGGATTGGAGCATCCACCCCCTTTAAAAGTACAACACAGTACAGTATCAGCAATGCATTTACATACTGTGGGAGTACTGTGAGCTTCGATATTTAGCAGTTTTGGTTTTGTCAGTTCGACCAAGACGCATTCAAAAACATGCGTCTTTAGTCTGCTGATAGGAACCCCTAGTAATACTGCAATAGGAATGGATGGCAAACTGATATCATGTTGATAGTTACTAAGTATCTCTGCCAAAGAAAACATTCTCGGGATTGGAGCATCCACCCCCTTTAAAAGTACAACACAGTACAGTATCAGCAATGCATTTACACACTGTGGGAGTAGAACTCAAAGCCTTCTGCATCGAAAGCAAGTACACTACCTGCTGTTCTATTAACAATGCAAGCAGACTCAGCATAAGCAGCACTAAACTTCTATTCCCCTGAAGCTCTTAGCTCCTTGTAAAATCTACTAGACACTCAACTGTATCTCTCAACTTTGTAGCACATGAGCATAAGAAATCTGGAAAAAGCCAAAATGTATTGCGATGGGGGGGGAGGCAAAAGCCCAAAAACCAGGGACACATTTTAAACATTATTTGTATAACCTTGGAAAGCTGCTAGAATAAAATGCTGTGCTATCGCCATGCATTTCAGTGCCAAGTCTTGAACAATGGACCTTGTGCACTATAGTCAGAGCAACAAACCACTATGCCAAATCAGCTGTTTCTTAAAAGACACGTAGACTGAAACTTAAATGGCTATCATTTAGTGAATTCAGTTCTCATGATAGCTCTCAACCTCTTAGAACAAAACACCTGGACAAATACAATAATGGGGGAATACAGTCCCCAAACATATTCAGTGAATTCAGTTCTCACCATAGCTCTCAACCTCTTAGCACAAAAAAAAAAAACGGCACAAAGCCAATAATGGGGGAATAGAGCCCCAAAAATAGGGACAAATTTCAAATACTGATCTTATACACTTAGAAAATTGCAAGAATAAAATGGTTTGTGTTACCATGTACTTTCTGAAGAATATGAAGTCTGAAATTCAAATGCCTGAAAATCCAGAAAAATCTAAAAAACACAGATTTTATAAGGAACAGAACAAAAATATAAGGCAAAAATCTGAATGCTTTTCACAAGTGGTGATGGGTAGGGAATTCAGGTTCTTGCTACCTGCACCACCCAAGGTTGAGGGCTTGAATCTGAGTTACTCTCTCTAGCCACCAGTTACAGTTAAACTGGGACATTACACACACACACACACACACACACACACACACACACACACACACACACACACAAACGCGCGCACGCACACACACGCACACACGCACAGTTTCCTCATTCAAAGCAAAATCAGCCAGCCGTATTCCTCCATAAGCCTCAAGCAAAAGCAGCCAGTAGTCCCGTTTACTCCATACGCCTGTTCTCGGCGCTGGAATGCCGAGCACGCATGCGTGCGCTGCCTCTATGCCTTCCAAGCATGCACAGACTGCAGACCTTGCAGCCTAATCCCCTTCCAGTCTATGCGGTTGTAACCACATAGACTTCTGGGGCATATGTAAGACTGCTGCCTTCTTCTGAATCGGGACTGGTTAAACAGCAGTCCGGATTCGAGTTTCCACACACGCATGCGTGAGTTCCATGATTTTTTTTTTATTTTGGTTTTCTCAGCTGGGGGGGGGGGGCTGCAGTCCTGCAGCCCAATAGCATAAGCCTCCACTGGTTAGCACTCTGAGTAGTCTAACAGCAGCAGTTTTGAAAAACATTTTTTTTATTTTAATAGAGAGACATACCAACAGGTCAAAGGTGTAGCAATGGGGTCTAAAATGGCCCCAGCTTTCGCTAACCAAGTGTTAAGCACATGGGAATTGGAGACTCTCATTTTTCTTCCTGGCATCAGCAGTATTCACCTCTATAGGCGTGTTATTGATGATTTTTTTTTTTTTTTATGTGAAGGGTCTAAAACTGATCTGGACATTTTTACTGATGTTCTTTCCAACAGCATTTCCTATCTGGACTTTGTAGTTTCTGGCTGCGAATCAGAAGTCTCTTTCTTAGACACCACTTTATCAGTGAATGAAAATTCTGGCACACTAAGTTCCAATGTGTTTAGAAAAAACACCTACAGAAACAAGTTTTAAGACTTTAAAGTCAACATCCTTTTATTGGTAAGAAAAATGTTAACAAGGGGCAGTTTATCAGACTTTCCAGAAGTATCAGTGATGAAGAGATCTTTTGTACAGAATGTGAGTTTCTGTCTCAAATGTTCTTCAATAGACATTACCCACGATAGCTTGTACAAGACATTTATGGTGAAGTGGCCCAAGAAAGACACAATAAACACAAAGCCATCCTATTATATGGGTTTGAAAACAAGCATAAAATGGACTATATTGGGCAAAATACTGATAGAAACTGCAGCTTCCCTTTACTCATCTGCAGGGACATGGCAGCCATCAGGAAGGTTATCTGCAAGAACTGGAATATTATTAAAGCCCATGATTCTTTGAGCAACCCTTTAGGCACAGAACCTGTGTTTACATATAAAAAAACACCACTTTGAAAATTTCCTTTGAAAATAATAATCCAAACTATTTGTTAAGCCAACCCACTACAGGAAGTGATTGTGGCAAATGTATAGTGGGCTCTGTAATGTACATAGGAAATGTATATAAATTTGTACACTGTAATTTCCTTGTCCCTTTTAAAAGACATTTTGATTGCCATTCCTCCATGGTAGTTTACGCAGCGGTCTGTAACACCTGTCCTGCATTTTACACTGGGAAAACCATCAGAAGGCTTTCTGATTGAGTTAAGGAACACTTGGCTGTTATTAGGAAAAAAGATGAAACCAACGCGTTAGCACGGCACAGTATTAGATGTCATGACTTTACTTTTTTCAAATTTCTAGTTTTAGAACAGACTGATCATTTGTTTGGTGACTTTGACACTTTTCTGCAGCTAAAAGAACTCTGTTGGCAGTTACTTTTAAATGCTCAGATGGTTCCGAGGCTGAATGAGAACTTGAATCTCAAATGTGCATTACCCTGGTTTGTATGAGCCTATTTGGACATGCCCCACTCTTTTTGATTAGCTACTGCATTAACAGCTTGTTATTTCTAGATTGGTGATGGCCTAATAAAAAGTTATGTACTTACTATAAAGTTCCATGTTTGTTGTCCATCTCACCTTCATTCATTGCTGGTTGGGTTCGGAGTAGACAATTGGTTCCGACTCAACCCATACAAATGCTTGAGAGCTTCCACCGGTTCGAGGCTATACCCTATCCCATCATGCTCAGGGAAGATTACCCAGATATTGTTTACAAATACTATAACTAGAAGCACCTACATATAACCATGTCCAATAAAGGAACTAAGGAAAAGATTCAAAGAACATCAAATTCCAATTTAGCAAGCAACCTCTCGATCCTCCAGGATCGAAGGCTGTGGGAAGGAGGGTGGGATGCAAGAATGAAGGCGAGATGGTTGCTGGCTGGGACAGCATCCCTTGCACCTACTTTCTTGGGTGGCTCAAGGGAAAATACTCTTCAGAACAGTGGACCCAAAAGAGGCCCTGTTCCTGGAGGCCAAATCAATTTTGCAATGAGTAATAAAGGTATGAGGCTTTACCCATTTTCCTGCTGCACAATTTGAATCCATGGGTAGCCTTGCCTGAAAGGCCGACGAGGTTGCTATAGCTCTTGTGGAGTGGCCTTTTATTTTTCCTGGAAGTTCTCTATTCTGAGATCTGTATGTGAAGGTTATACAATTAGTAAGCCACTGGAAAGTGTGACCTTCGATATGGGGGCGCCCTTCTTTTTATCTTAAAAAGATACAAACAGTTGTTCTGATTTCCTGAATTTCTTTGTTCTGTGGAGGTAGAAAAGTAAATGTCTGTGTACGTCCAATTGCTGTAATTTGTACTCTGCCTTGTTGCCATATCTTGGGAAAAAACAGGCAAGTCGATGGATTGATTCAAATTCGCTTCTGAACATACTTTGGGGAGGAATGAAGGGTTAGTTCTCAGAGAGAGACTAACTTTGTGGAAAATCAAGTAAGGGGGACGTATCGATAAAACTTGGAGTTCTGATACCTGTCTAGCAAATGTGATGGCTATCAAGAAGGTTGTTTTCCACATTAGAAACTTTAGTTGACATGATGATGCAGGTTCAAAGGGAGGAAGTATCAAGGTGGACAGCACAAAGTTTAGGTCTTAAGGAGCTGGTGGTTCTTTCACTGGAGGCCTTAGTAAGAAAGCACCTTTCAAGAAGGCTTTGCAAAGCCTGTGGGACATAAATTTTAATCCCTTTTCTCCAATATGATAGTTTGATATATTGGCTAATTGAACTCAAATAATAGATGCAGCTACACCTTAGTCAAAAAGTTTCACTAGAAAGTCTAATACAGCTGTTATGGGGCAGTGAAAGGATCGATGTGATTATTGAAAGCCCAACAGGAAAACCTTTTCCATTTGCTAACATATAGTTTTCTGGTAGAAACCTTATGGGACGAAATCAAAATATGTTTCACTGCAGGGGAAATATCTGGAAGTCTGGCTATAAAAGTGGAAGTGGAGCAACCAAACTGTCAATCTGAGGGCTTCAATTGATGGATGGAGCGTCCCTGAGGGATGTGTCAGGAGATCTGTAACTGGATCCAGAATCCACAGCTCCTCTTAGAGATGGGGTCATAGAAAGGGGAAACAAATCTGACGAGGCCAGTATGGGGTGATGAGTATCAAACTGCTCCTCAACCTGCTTGCTATTCTGAAGGAATTTGGGAATCAAAGGAAAGGGGGGAAAGACAGAGGAGAACCAGGGGCCAATCGTGTACAAGTGCATCTGTCGGTGACTTCCCTGGAGTGGGGATCAGGGCAAAATAGCTGCCGCATTTGGCATTCATGGACATGGCAAAAAAGTCGCAGCAAGGATGGCCCCACTTGTGGAAAATCTGTTCCACAACTTCCTGCTTTATGGACCATTCATGAGGCATCAGAATAGTTCTGCTGAGTTTGTCTGCTATCACGTTGGACTTCCCTGGGATGTGTGTTGCTATCAGAAAACATTGAGAAGAAACTGCCAAATGCCATACTCTCTGGGCCTCTCAACACAGGGATTAAGAATTGGTTCTTCCTTGTTTGTTATCTGTCTGAACTGCAATTGTACCTAGTGGAAGGGAGTCCTGGAATGCTTGCAATGCCAAAAGCACTGTTCTCATCTCTAGGACTTTGATATGCAACTGGTTCTTGTATTCCTGCCAAACTCCTTGGACAGTCTTTCCCACATAATGCCCCCCACCCCATCTGGGAAGCGTCCGTGGTCACTGTAGCTATTGGTTGCAGAAAGACGAATGGTCTGCCTAAATCCACTTCACCGGAGTGAAGCCACCAGCACAGGTCCCTCTGGCAGGATTCTGTTAGGATAATCTTGTGAGACATGGGCAGCTCCTGCATGGACCACTGGGTG
>NC_056746.1:535459415-535469258 GCF_019279795.1 Protopterus annectens
TATGTATACACGTATATATATATATATATATATATATATGTTTATGCATATGCTTGTAAGTACATGATCTATTAGTTTTTCTGTTTATTTAGTATTAGTTTTACTGTTTATTTAGTAAGTTTTTGTTTAATAAATTGTTAAGTTTGAGCCTTGGTATCTTGTGTCATTACTAATCCTGTATTAACCTCAGACTTTAAAGTAACAGACTAGTACATTTGGCGCAGTGAGCAGGGTCTAAAGTTTACAGTGGAAATGTCACAACAACAACCAATGTTTTTTCCTTTAAAACATATAGACATAGGTAAGAAGGATGCTGTGTCAGGCACCCCAACTAAGTTGGGCATTGATACTATGTTGCCAGTATTATTTGGGAAGTGGGATCCTCTTGCTAAGGTATTAAGTCAAGTTTCACCCCCTCCTTCCCCAAAACTTTTGCAAGAAAGACCTAAGGCAGACCCTGACAGTCTAGCTAGAGCTTTATCGGAGCTAAAACTGGATGATACAGGGAAAAAGGTGAAGGAAGGGGTGGGAGCAGCTGGATGGCTGCTCTTTGAGGCAATTCAGGAATTAGAGATGTAGAAAAACTAAAAGAAAAAATCCTAGAGTTAGAGGAGCAATGTAAAAAAACACACACATACACACAGACTGGATAGAGATGCTTTAGAAAAGGCAAATATGGCACTTGTTAAAGTAGGAGAGGAAGCTGAACACTGGAAATCTAATTCAGTAACTCTAGCTACTCGAATAATTCAACAGTGTAGACAACGAAATGGGAGAAAACTACGCCATCCGCCCTCAAGGCCTCGGGTTTGTGCTTTGCTGTGTAAGGGAGCGTTTGATCCCGAGAAATGGGAAGGTGATCTCCCCTCAATTGATGAGGGTGATAGTGATTTTAAAATAGTAAATTCCCCATCAGTGGAGGCACGCCCAGTTATTGAGAAAAAGGGACAGCATACTGGGGGGCGGCACCACAACAATGGGTTGAGGTGAGGAGTTACACTCAAGCTGAATTACTGAATATAATCCAAATATATAAGCAAAAGCCAGGGGAAACTGTTTTAGCATGGTTTCTTTGGGTTTGGGACACAGGGGGAGAAGCAGTGTCTCTAAATGCTGAAGAGATGCACCAATGTGCATGTTTGGTGTTCCACCCACGTTTAAAGCAAATAGTAAACAATGTGAACCATGATGATCCCCAGGTGAATACACTAGTGGTGTGGTTAGCCTCGGCTTTCCAAGCTACTTGGCCTGATGCTACAGCAGTAGCTGATAAACATAAGCCTTGAAAAACAATAGCAGAGGCAATACAACAGTTAAGAGAAATGGCTATGCTGGCTACCATTTATTCATTGGAATTAAGAAATGGGGCATTGGTGCTTCCAAAAGGACCAGATGCACAAATTATAACCAGCAATATGAGGAGTAAATTAATCAAAAATGCACCACAGTGGTGGAAAGGGCAGCTGAAGGCTGCCCTGGCAGGCTGTGTAGGTCAGCAGATATGGGATGTAATAGCCACTCTAAATCAAATGGCAAAACTAGTGGAAGAAAAAGAACAGAGAAGAGCTAGAAAGGCAAATGCAGAAAAATCAAAAAATAAATCTGGTAAAAAAGTTACAAGAAAGCAAATGTTTCTGGATCTATGAAGGTGGGGGGTAGAAGTTGTGGAAATAGATGGGATAGCTACTAAGGAATTATATAAAAAGTGGAAGCAAAAACAAAAGGAGAAAGGCTCAAGCTCTGCGAGTAAAAAGCAAATCCCTACAAAAAGTCCAACCAGAAGTACCACTGAAGGGAAGGTAGGGTAGATCAATTATATCCTGACATCCCTACTGATGAGGGGCTAGCACAGTGGCAAAAGGGGGAATTTAATGGTGAGAGAGATTGGGGAGAAAAGGAATGAAGAACCCCGGTTATAAAAACAGAGACAAATTGACTAGTAGGCGGGTCCCCAGTAGCTAGGGGTACAGTAAGAGCAATTACACCTGGGGACCGACGCCCTTACATACCCCTTACCATTTTTTGGAGGGGAGGGCCACAACATGTGATGGCTCTGGTAGACACAGGATCAGAAGTAACCATTTTTGCAGGCAACCCCCGTAAATTTCGTGGACAATATGTAGAGATTGATGGTTATGGGGGGCAAAAACACTAGGTACCAAAACCTAGGTTAAGATAGCTTTTGGGGATGGTATTCCTATTTTCATTGAAGCAGTAAAAGCTCCAGTACCTGAGCACATTTTAGGAATAGATGTGTTAAAGGGTAGAACCTTGGAAACCACTGTAGGGCCATTTAGGTTTGGAGTGCGGCATTGTTCAGTCAACGCAGTTAAGGCTGTAGTTCGAGGCAATGCTAAGTGAGAACCGCTTTATATTCCCACAACTAAACCAATAGTGAACATCAAACAATATCGTATCCCAGGTAGGCATGCTGAGATCACTGAGATGATCCAAGAACTGCTTCGGGTTGGCATACTTGAGCCAACAGAGAGTCCATTCAACAGTCCGGTATGGCCAGTAAAGAAACCTGATGAATCATGGCGGATGACTGTAGATTATAGAGGTCTGAACAAGGTGGCCCCACCCTTAGCGGTAGCTGTTCCAGACATTGTTACGATCGTGGAAAGATGGTCTTCATCTGCAGGACCATATCATGCAGTTTTGGACTTAGCAAATGCTTTCTTCTCCATTCCGATAGCAGAAGAAAGCAGAGTCCAATTTGCTTTTACCTGGGAGGGGAGGCAGTATACCTTCCAAGTGTTACCACAGGGATATCTGCACAGCCCTACCCTGTGTCATGGACTAGTGGCTAGAGACCTAGCCAAGTTACAGCTGGACAGAGTGACTATTTTCCATTACATTGATGACATAATGATTACTGGAGAAAAATCTGATGTGGATATCGCACTAAAAACTGTAATTAAGCACCTTCGGAACAGAGGGTGGGCCATAAATGAGAATAAAACACAACAAGGGACATCAGTAAAATTCCTTGGTATGATTTGGAATGGAGCAAAAAGGGAAATTCCTGCAGCAGCACTAGAGAGTATTCAGAAAATTGCAGTCCCAAAAACGAAACAGCAGGGCACAGTCCTTCTTGGGAGCTATGGGCTTTTGGAGAGCATTTGTACCTCACCTCGGACTGATTTTGCGACCCATTCACTATGTAAGGAGGAAAAAATGTGACTTTCAGTGGGGTCCCAAGCAGCAGACGGCTTTCGGAGAAGCAACAAAGGCCCTACAGCAGAGTGTGGGGCTGGGCCCCATTGATCCACAGCAACCTTTTATCCTTGAAGTAACAGTTGCCAATAATGTTATGTGTTAGGGGCTGTGGCAGAAGGATAACACTGGGAAAATGAGACCCTTAGGATTTTGGTCCAAATCCCTGACTGGAGCGCAGGTGAGATATAGCCCCTTTGAGCAGCATGTGCTAGCAGTGTACACAGCATTGATTCATGTGGAAGGAATAACTACACAACAAACAGTGACAGTTAAGATAGACTACCCAATCCAGGGGTGGTTACGAGATAATAATTTGATGAAAACTCTGATAGCACAATCTTCGACTGTACAGAAGTGGAAGTGGTATTTACAGGAAAGGGCCAACATTGTGCCTGGAGTATCTCAAGTACAACAACAGTTGGCTGGACTGGTAATTCTGGATGATGCTGATGCGATAAAACAACAGCGACATGAGCTTCCAAAGTCTCCAATTACTGAAGCATTACCATTTGATAATTTAAATACAGAAAAGCAGAAACATGCATGGTTTACTGATGGTTCTGCTAAAATTGGATCAAATGGTAGGACTTGGACTGCGGTGGCTTATTGCCCACGAACAGAAACTGTGTTATTTGATGAAGGCACTGCCGGTTCAAATAATCAGGCAGAATTACGAGCTGTTGCCCTGGTCTTCGATAGTTTATCACCTGGAGATGAAGTGTACATCTACACTGACAGCTGGGCAGTTTTTAAGGGACTGACAACCTGGTTACCTGACTGGCAACAACAGAATTGGAAGATTCATGGCAGACCTCTATGGGGAGGTTGAGAAGAGTGGCAGCGTATTTGGGAAAAAGCTAAACAATGCAAAATCAGTGTTGGACATGTAGATGCCTATGCATCACTTGTAACAAATGAAAGGAGGCATAACCAGCAGGTAGATAAGATGGCCGTGGTACGTGTTGCTGAAAAGAAAGCCGAAAGTGCTAGCATGGCAAGATGGGCCCATGATCGGAGTGGGCACTTGAGAAGAGATGCAACAATAGAATGGGCACAAAGGCATGGTATGCAGTTGAATAAGGAAATAACTACAGATGTTATAAAGCAGTGTGAAATCTGTCAAAAATATAAACAAAAGCAACTGCAAGCAGAAGCATGTGGACACATTCACCGAGGCAGTCGTCCAGCACAAATCTGGCAAATAGACTTTATTGGTCCTTTACCACTGGATCAAAATCAGCAATATTGCCTAACAATGGTGGACACTTATTCAGGATTACTAATGGTGTCCCCATGTAAGAAGGCAAACCAGCAAGCAGTGTTAAAAGGACTGAATAAATTATTTATTTATTTTATTTATTTATTTTACATTTGTTGACCGGGCTAGTCTAGCTGGATATATGTCCATTTTCAGTAGAGGCCCGGGGAGAAAAGCTCCAAATTATTAGTACATCAATTAATAAAGTTTAACAATAAAAATAAATGGAGATGTAATGGAAACAGGAAAAAATTTTTTTTTTTTTTTTTTTTTAGTGAGTAAAAGTAACAGGCTATGTAATGTTCATAACAGAGTACTCTTTACACATGTGAAATAAAGAAAATCAGTTACTGTGTGATGTGATTAGCATCATTATAAAAACATATTAAATGAAAATAAATGTGAACAGAGATGAAGGAAAGATAGGAAAGGTATCAGGGATAGTATAGGTAGAGTTTAAGGATTAGATTTTTTTCACAGAGGAAGTAGAATAGTTACTGTTATGAAAGAGAGGCAGGGATACTCTTATGAAGGAAGGGGAGAGACATTAGGGTAAGTAGGCAGTGGGTGTTTTATTCCAAATCATAGTGGAAAGTTGAGCAGCTGAGAGTCCCCAACTAAGTTATTGGATGTAATTGGGTTGAGGTGGAAGGAAGGATGACAGGGAAGGAAAAAGCAGGGTTAGTCTGGGTTAGTGCAGGGGCATAGCCATGTTTTATTGAGATATTTTTTTAGATTTTTTTTGAACAGAGGGAGAGAAGTCAGAGATGAGATGTCTGAGGGTAATTTATTCCATACTTTTCCTACTGAGTTGGAGAACAAGCAGTCACCTGCAGAGTTATTGGATCTAGTGGTGCTGATCAAACGTTTTTTAGAAGACCTTAGATGTTTAAGGTTATAGTAAGGGGTAATAAGGTTATTGAGTATTGGGGTTTTTGTAGGTTGGTACAGGGTTTTGTGAGCTATTATAAGTTGTTGTAGTTGAATCTGATTGGGAAGCTCAAGCCAACCTAGTTGTCTAAGATTAAGGCAATGATGTGTCCTGAATGGGGATGCGGTAGCAAATCTAGCAATGTTATTGTAGCATATAACTAGCTTATTGAGATTTTTTTTGGTGAGATTGGTATAAATAGGGCAAGCATAAAGTAGAGTAGAGATCAAATGAGTTCTGGCTAGGGTAATTCTAGTGGCAGGAGTAAGAAAGGGTTTGATTCTGTATAAGCTACCTATTTTTTTGTTCACAGATTTTATGGTAGTGTTAATGTGATTTTCAAAATTAAGGTTATTGTCTATAGTAATTCCTAATAATGTTGTGGTGGTGTCTGGAGAAATACTAGTACTGTTATTGGAAGTAATAGTGAAATTTAGGGGGATGTGATTTCGTGTTGGTGAAAAGAGTAGTAGCTTAGTTTTCTTGGGGTTGAGTAGGAGGCAGCGTTGTGAGAACCATTGTTCTACTGAGTTAAAGGCTTTTTGGGTAAGAGTCTGAAGTTCAGTTTGAGAGGTAGCTGTGCAGATTATAGTGGAGTCATCTGCATATTGAATACAGGTAGTATGAGGGATAGCTGTTTGGAGGTCGTTGATAAAGATGGAAAATAGAAGTGGTCCTAAATTATGTGTGACATATGGGATTCCCAGTGAAATCCAAAGTGATAAGGGCAGCCAATTTACCGGAGCAGAGTTTCAAGAATGGGCAAAGGAAAATGGAGTTCGATGGGTGCTGCATATCCCATATCATCCTCAAGCTGCTGGTTTGATTGAAAGGTATAATGGGCTCCTTAAAGAACAAAACCGAAAAAATACAAATGATGGAACATTATGAGGCTGGGCAAAGGTATTAGAGTTAGCTGTGAGCCAGCTGAATAATAGGCCTCAAAAGCATCAAGGAACCCCTTTGCAAATGCATATGAATGACATTCGGTCCAACTGTTGTATTTTAAAACTAAAAAAGCTGAACCTAAATGCCATATACCCTCTTTTGACAAATACTGATCAAACTCAGTTCTGGCTATGTGCACTGACTGAACAAAGAGTGCCAGCACAAAATATAATATTAGTTGAGACACTTTGAAAACTCTTTCTCCCAGAAAATTGGCACTGGGGGCAAAAAGGACTATTAGGAGAAAGTTGGGAGGTTTTTACATTATGGGAGCCAGAACGAGAAGTGATAGTAAAGGCTATCAATTTAGATAACAAAACACAGATGATCCAAAAAGGACAACCTTTAGTAGAAATTTGTATACATCAAAATGCTGTTATTTTACGACAAGACTGTGATATTAAACCAAGCAAATGGCTGGGAATAAAAGTTATAGTGACCACACCCAATCAGCCAAATGAACATGGGACTGTGATTTGAGATGGACCTGGTGATACTGTTATAGTATTACTTGATTCTGCTAAACAACCATTGTACTTTCCTCTCCATAAATTATTGCCACTGTTTGGGAAGGTGCCAACCTTTTCCGACGACAACACTTAGATGGGCCATATAACTGTCTTGATCCTATCCCTCTATTCGAAGAGGAAGATGTTGCCAATTTAACGGCTGACTGTGACTTTTATTGGAAATTGGGAAATGATCTATATGCGGTGACACCTAAACCTGCCTTAACTTGGAACATCACTCAGACGGAGAACATTACAACTGTATGTAGACTGAACTGTGATAGACATCCTGAAAAATGAGTTTCCAACCCTTTTGGAGGTCTGTACCAAAGGCTAAATGAGTCAGGATTTCCACTAGCCAAGTCTTCATTAGATTCCTCCTGCATAGCTGAATTTCAAAGGGGAAATGACACCGCGGAAACTCTATCTCCGAGTATGAAAATATATGCCATGGACAACAGTTCAACTGTATTTGATGGTTTGGAACATGTGGTAAGGTATACCAGAGGATGTAAAACTGTAAGTAGCGCTAGAGTTATACAATGCATTAAAATAACAGTTAACATGTCAGCAGTTGATATTACTACCAGGTATCCACATTGTAAAATTGTACAATTATGGCCAGTTAATTCTTTGCATATCAAATACAGACATTACAAATACAGAAGGAGTAAATGTGATGTTACAGGTATTCTTGGCACTGCCCAACGTGCAGTCAGAACAGGGACTGGATTCCTAAACAGTGTAGATATAAATACCCTACGTAGCAAATTGAGCCATTTGGGCACTGACCTAAATATGGCCTTTAAGCTACTAGCAGACCATGATCCCGAGCTGGGACAAAGAACTGTAGATGGTATTTTAACTCAAACTGTCTTGTGGAGGTGGCTTAAACATACAAATACATATACAGAACAGATTTTAAATAACCTCACAGCAGAAGTAAATCAGACCTTTTGTATCTTATCTCAGTTGGCTGCCAACCAGCAATATTTGCAATTCACTCAAACTTGAGGGGCTAAAAAGGCAGCCCATTGGCAAAGGGAACTGCAACTATATCATTGGTTAAAGCCAATAAATTTTGCATGTGAAAATAAGTCTTCTACACTGATTTTTGACTCTCTTGCTAGTAAAAAAGGGACAAATCAGGTCTGTCCATTTGTTACATTGCCCTTGCAATTTAAAAATAATTGGTGGGTACCTCAAATTGAATCTACTTTGATTGATTATAATGATATACCCATTAATGTGGCAGGTTGTGAAACCTGGCCCCAGGGGTGGGTATGCATGATGGTGAAAAGGAAGCCCCACCCATGCTTACATAATGAAACTGGGGAATGCACCTGGCACAGGTATGTCGTAAATGGTACAGACATCTACCAGCTAAATGATACCACTGTTTGTGTGATATCCTCCTGTAAATTAGCCTGGAGTGATGGGATAATCACAACTGGTGGAGCATACTGTAAAAGTAATATCCATGCAATTATTGATTTTTGTACTAGAGAACTTATTAGACTGACTAGATGGATGGACGTCACATTTAATGCTAGCATAGAACCATTACACACTTTTAGGTGGCCATCTCTAGTCCACCCGGACATTCAACAGATTAAGCAGGAAGGACAAACAGTGTTGCAACTTTTAAATAAAACACTAAATGATGCACATCAAACAGTAATTAAAATGATTAAAGGCAAAGGTACCATTGCAAAAATTGCAAATGAAATGCAGGATATAACTGTTTCACATTGGTATGATATTTTTATGTGGTCATCTAAGGCTTCAGTGTGGTTTAATTTGTTATTGTATAATTTACTTTTGACCACAGTAGTTTCAGTGTTATTTTGCTTAATATCATGCTGCATTTACTGTAAAGTAATGAAAAGGTACAAATTAATGTCAGTTTTAACTCTTATAAGAGATACACAGCATACACTGCTCGATGCAAGGGGTGGCCTGTGACGGATCCACACAGTCTACCAGTTTTTGTTATGCCTCGAGCCACGTATTACTGTGTATGTTTAATTATTGCTGGATTGATTATTGCTAGATCTTAATATGCCACTACCCCACTATATGCTGCTAATATTGTAACAATACAATAAGCTTAAGAGCAGGGCTTGCTCACTGATTACTGGTATTACTGAACTTTTGTTAACCTATAAGTTGTTTATCAGCTTAAAAGATGTTCACCAGAATGTGGGGATTTCAAAGAGGAACTATATCACAGGTTTGTGAGCTAACTGTTCTTTAAAAAAGGTAAGTAAGGCACAAGACCAGACATTACGAGACTTGTTTACAACTTAGGAAATCATCTGTAACTTTCTAAAATATTCAATCAACTCATGATGAGCTTGTAATGTCATATTTTCTACAATATTCCATCAACTCATGATGAGCTTGTGATCAATATGTCATTAGTTGAACCTGTTGACCCTGTTGTTTGTTCAAGACTATAAAAGCTCAAAGGCTAAAATGAAAATCATCATCATACGGATTTGATCACAGCACCAGCATGAACTGAGCTTAGAGACATTTTGCCAGTGTCGGCCTTGCCTTGACTGAACAAATAGCTGCACTGGATAGAATTAAAGTCTCCCTATCAGTGGCAAAGATGATTTTGTTTATGCATATGCTTGTAAATACATGATCTATTAGCTTTTCTGTTTATTTAGTATTAGTTTTACTGTTTATTTAGTAAGTTCTTGTTTAATAAATTGTTAAGTTTGAGCCTTGGTGTCGTGTCATTTCTAATCCTGTATTAACCTCAGACTTTAAAGTAACGGACTAGTTCAATAAGTATATAAACATATATATATATATATATATATATATATATATATACACACACATAGTATATATATATATATATATATATATATATATATATATATATACACACATAGTATATATATATATATATATATATATATATATATATACATAGTATATATATATATATATATATATAT